>NC_135543.1:58377566-58735662 GCF_045843805.1 Urocitellus parryii | reverse complement strand
CCAACAGCGTTTGGGAGGAGTGATCTCTTCTCACAATTTGTATCTGCCAAGTCAGCCACCTCACAAGAATATACGTGGGATACCAGGTAGGATTCTATATGTGCATGTAAAAATACATGTGCTGAACAGGCTACGGAGAAAGGGAGACAGGAATTCACATATTTGTTAACTTTAAAAACACACGGAGAACTATTTCTATTCAGTTGGACTAGATTTATAACACCTACCCTTTATAATGCAAAAGGCAAGTGCAACTATACACCATGCCTCCTCTGAACTGCTTGTATTCTATTCTGTTTGGGTTATTTTTCTCCATCATATTAGGATTCATAGTCAGAGTCTAGTAGGGTATGGGTTAGTGTCAGGGAATCAGTATTTCAAAAGGAAAATAGGAAATGAATCCAATGTGTATGCAAATACGTGCTACAAAAAATCTTCCCACTCTCATCCAGAACAATGCCTTGACATGACCTTCGCCCCAAGTAAGAAGCAACTCGAGGGGAAGAGTTAGAAAATCTGTGAATACATATGTGGAATGGAAAATGCTCAGGAGTTCACAACCTGGGAGGTGGTAGAGGAGTTTCCATAAGTAAGGGACAGGGTAAACACTCCACAAACATGGAGCTCTGCTGGCCTAAAGACTTCCTGAGAAACTGCCTCTGAGGTTGGGCACTTGAAATCTATGTTGTTGTCAGGAGCTTTAGCTGCCTTTGTAGTGAGACCATCAAAGCTGGGTCTGCATCTATGTGTCCTGGAGGACATGGTTTCTGATTTTCCAATGAACATGAGGCAGAAGTGCTGAATTCTCTCTTTGTAGGTCAACAGTGGCCACTGGAGGCTAAGTGTCTGCCCGTGTGGACTGTGAAGCCATTTGGTCCTCCTCTACTTTTTGTGGTGTTTCTTGCTGCTGCACTGAGAGTTTGGTATTTGCTTCATGAAATACAAGGAGTTCAACTGGGACACAGTGCTGGAGGGAGTTCTGTCACGTGTGGTGGATCAGGGTCCTAGGAGAATGCACCAACCAGTCTTCTATCCCACAGAGCTTGCCCCCTTGACCCTAGCAACCTGATTCTGAACATTGCCCTGAAACCTCTCCCTATAACAAGATGCCTTTACATATAAGTGTCTGCTGGCTGCACCTTGTCAGTCACAAGCCCTTTGGAAGCCAATGTCAGATCCACATGGCCCTACCACAGATGTTTTATCACACTCCTGCACACCACTTCTCTAGGCCCACTACTCAGCAGGCCCCAACTTACTGGCATCTCTGTTCTACACCATTTTCATGAAACCCAGTCAATCAAGGCACTGTCTGGTACACTCCTGATCAGCAACAGGACATCCAAAGGTTCTCCAGTGCCACCTGGTCATGGGAACTTAAAAATGTCATGGTATTTATCTAGCCATTTTTAAAGGATGAAGTTGGAGGCACTGTGGGTTTCCATTCATTCAGGAACCATTAAATGGTGAGGAAGCTCCTTTCAATGAAAGCTCTGGAGAACTCTCACAAACAAGGCTTCCCAAAGAGTGGCCAAAAGGTCGCATGAAGCCAGGCCCATTGAGGTCTACAAGGTGAGGTTCATGTGTGTTTTGACTCTCAACGATGGCTGCCAGGTCTGTAAGAATCAAATCATGTGATATCCTGGCTGAGATTCCCAGTGCTCTGTGGAAAGCCAACCTGGGCCTAGATCTCAGTTTCCAAGGGCGACTCTCATGCGTGGCCTACTAACATCTCAACACAATTCATGGCAATACTTCTCTGAGGTCAGTTCCAGAACTCAGTCTCCAAGGGGAATCACACCAGAGTTCACGCCAAGGTGGACCCAGTCATCTCTTCCAACCGCCACACAAATGACCACAATTCAAACCAAAACACTGCCACATGGCCCTCATCTTCTTCCATATACACACTCATCATAACCTCTGGCTGGAGGTTTCCATCAGGGGCGCAGCCCAAGACAGTGTCCACAATAAGCGCCCTTGCCCCTCATTTGCCTAATATCAGGGTGGCCTGGACAGCCTTCCTGTGCACCAGGAGTGATCAAATAGGCCTGCCTTTAATACTGCTCTGCTTCTCCAATTTGAGGCCTACTGACTGCGGGGTATAGATTCTTTGTGTGAATTGGACTCAGGAGAAAACCCAAGCACCTATGGGCAAGCCTCTGCAGGGCTTTGAAGAACTCATTTGACCCAAAGGATCCCTATGCTCTCTTGATGGAAGTCAGGAACCTTACAGAGGAAGGCGAGAGACTTCATCCAAAATGACTGCTTTTTTGCCACTTTGGCTTTGGATGCACACATGGGATCTTTCTTCAATCCATCAGGTGCTGACAATCTAAGCCACAGCCTCACACAGGGCCAAGAGGCTGATTCAGACACATCCCTTTGCAAAGCAATGAAGCAAAGAGCCACAGGTGATGCCCATTCATTTCCATTTGAAAACTGTTTTCTTCAGGCTTCACAAAGGGGTGCCCTGAGGCAAAGGCCTTCCTGACATTCAGGGCAACAGAACAATAGGTAAGCAAAAGGCCCAAAGCAGGCTTTCTCCACTGAGACTTTACTGGTCCCACTGATATCTGAGTTTTCTGAGATGCTCACCATTCCTTTCAGCTATCCAGTACATGGCCATGTCACAGAGCTTGGAGGTGGTACATATATTTTTTGTGGGACACAAAACCATGAGCCTATTCTGGAGAGTGGCCAGAATTCAGGAAGAAAACAGGAACTTAGGAAGATAGTAGGTGTTGCCCATCCATAAGCCAAGCCGCAGTCCATTCATAAATTGGGCAGGATGAATACTGGGAAGCTTTCTACTAGACAGGACACATCCATTGATGCATTCTCTTTTCTAATGTCTACAACCAGGGACACAGTGAGATACACAACTTAGAAACACTCACCTTGTCAAAAGACTTACTGGAAACAGTCCACTCCAAACAAACAAACCGCCTTTATTACCGATTCTCAGAACATGGGACAAATCCACAAACTCACCCCCACACCCACAAAGGCACCTCCTTCCCAGAAGTAGGTCTGTGACTACCCGGAGTGTCGTCTGACTGCTGGGCCATACTATGTTCCCCCGAAATGGCCTGTCCTGTCTCAGATCTGGCCTCCTTGGCCAACTCTGTGAAGTTGTCAGGAGCCAGCCGTGAGCCACTACCTGCTTTCTCAGGCAAGGCCCTCTTCAGAGCTTTCCTGGCATTTGGCCATCCTCACATCAGTAGGTACCAAGGAAGACTGACTCTGTCCTTGGTAAATCCAAACAAGTGAGCCCACTGGGACTGGGACTGGGCCTGCCTCTGGGTGCCTGGCTTCCTGGATCCCAAGTTCAGAGAGTTCCATCACCAAGGAAGTCAGGTGAGGTCACTTCCTTCAGGAACTGAATGAGGTCACTGCCTTGGCAACCACTGTGTCCTAACAGTTGCTTGCAAGGGTCCCAGGAGATGGAGGCTGCCCCTGCTTCCTGTGACACTTTCACAAGTTAGAATGGAATATCAACCATAGGCACCAAGGAACAGCTCTCCACACAGGCCTGGTTTGGTCCACCTTGTCTACATTAAGAAGAGAGAGGCTCATTCAGACACATCCCTTCATCCTGACCAGGTTGTTTGCCATGGAACATGACTTTTGCTCTCTCAGGTCCTTCACAGCTGCCTACATCTTCTCCAGGGTTCATTTCTGCATGGACCTTTGAGGTTCTCAGCAGGGGGAAGATCCCCTCCATTCCTGTATTGTAAGACCAACTCTGTCCCTGCTCTTCTGTAAAGTTCGATTGAGGGAACAGTGTCTTGTTAGGGTTAAGAACATGTTCGATTTGGGTTAGGAATCATTCTGCTAGTTGTAGAATGGTATTGGGAACCTGCGATATTTATAATCATATATCGGTGAAATATATGTATGAAAAACAGAAATCTAAGTAAGATTTGAAGGCCAGAAGGGCATTGGGCCCTTGATTGGGATATTTTGCTTTGAATTACATTCAGCACAGATGTCTCAGATAAATTGATATACAATGGCATAGGACCTTGTACCTTGGATGATTGAATGTAGAAGAGAACATCCAGTCAAAAAGGGATAGTAGGTAAGATTAGGAAGCTAGTCGGTAGGTTTAGGAAGAAGAGTGAGTATAAAATTTGGACCAAAAGTTCTTTACCAATAGGGTGTCGGTCAGAGAGTGGATTGTAAATGTCAGCATATGTGAAGAGTCAGTCACAATGATGAACTGGGGAAAAATATGTAGGAAAGCAGATATCAATAGAGACATTAGGAAATCAGGCAAAGTGTCAAGTGAGTGATAGGATTAGACATTTTCAACAGGGTTGAGGTTGAATATGTAATCTTAAGAAGAAACAAATGTGTAGTCACCAATAGGATTGACATTGGAGAGCATTAGGCAACCTGGAGAAGGAAGTTTGTAGTAATCCATGCTCACTTTCCAATCAGGCTTTGCTACAATCATAAGTGTGACCTTTGCATTTTGTGTCCAGAATATCACAGTGATAACATGTATATATAGATCAGGTGACATGAGTATTTCTTCCACCATTGCTGGGAGCAATATGTTGAAGACGTATTAAGTAGTATTTGGGGGTACAAATAGGTGTACCCTGGGTTTATGAATATAGAGATAATGCATGAATAGACCATACTGTGAATAAATAATATAACTGCTTCCAATTTAAATAATGGATTGAGTTGATATCTGAAACTATATAGGAAATCTTATATTGATACACAATCATTCATTCCTACCAGTTATACATCTCATGGCAATATCAGGGTTATGGTTTACCATGAAGGGTGTGTGACTTTTGCTTCAAAAGTGATTATGGAAATGGAAAATCATGTGTTTGGAAAGAAGTCTCATGAACAAACCAGTCAAGAAACATGGAGGAATGCATGTGTTCTGAAGCAGGAAGTGATTGAAAGTGAACCAAATGCCTAGAAATTTTTAAACTTGAGGATGAAATATATATCCTATGATGTGCATCAGCTGAAGAAATAGTAAGGGACCAGTGTTGAATAAAAATGAACATCAAAATACACATCATGTCCCATAGGAATCTACTTGCATTGATGTTAAACTGGGTCAGTTACTGTAGAAAGATTAGGATTTCTATGCACCATCCACTGAAGTTAGTTTTCAGTACTAGGAAAAAAATATGTATTTCAGGTGGATAAATATTTCTGAGAATAATCTTGTGAAAAGTTGATTATAAATCCACATATATGAACATGAATGAATTTAGGGAATGTATAATAAGACACATATATTTCATATTTTGAAAAATCTGGAGAGTTTGTGTGTGTGTATACACACACACACACACACACACACACACAAAACACACACAGACATGAAAAATTGGAAATATATATGCCAATCCAAATTCATCAAGAAATATATATCATCCACAGATCCCAAAACATTTATTTTACTGAACATGGATTTTTGAATCATGTTGTTCAAGTAGGAAGCTCACCCATAGGTTGAATTTTCAGTTCCAACAGCGTTTGGGAGGAGTGATCTCTTCTCACAATTTGTATCTGCCAAGTCAGCCACCTCACAAGAATATACGTGGGATACCAGGTAGGATTCTATATGTGCATGTAAAAATACATGTGCTGAACAGGCTACGGAGAAAGGGAGACAGGAATTCACATATTTGTTAACTTTAAAAACACACGGAGAACTATTTCTATTCAGTTGGACTAGATTTATAACACCTACCCTTTATAATGCAAAAGGCAAGTGCAACTATACACCATGCCTCCTCTGAACTGCTTGTATTTCTATTCTGTTTGGGTTATTTTTCTCCATCATATTAGGATTCATAGTCAGAGTCTAGTAGGGTATGGGTTAGTGTCAGGGAATCAGTATTTCAAAAGGAAAATAGGAAATGAATCCAATGTGTATGCAAATACGTGCTACAAAAAATCTTCCCACTCTCATCCAGAACAATGCCTTGACATGACCTTCGCCCCAAGTAAGAAGCAACTCGAGGGGAAGAGTTAGAAAATCTGTGAATACATATGTGGAATGGAAAATGCTCAGGAGTTCACAACCTGGGAGGTGGTAGAGGAGTTTCCATAAGTAAGGGACAGGGTAAACACTCCACAAACATGGAGCTCTGCTGGCCTAAAGACTTCCTGAGAAACTGCCTCTGAGGTTGGGCACTTGAAATCTATGTTGTTGTCAGGAGCTTTAGCTGCCTTTGTAGTGAGACCATCAAAGCTGGGTCTGCATCTATGTGTCCTGGAGGACATGGTTTCTGATTTTCCAATGAACATGAGGCAGAAGTGCTGAATTCTCTCTTTGTAGGTCAACAGTGGCCACTGGAGGCTAAGTGTCTGCCCGTGTGGACTGTGAAGCCATTTGGTCCTCCTCTACTTTTTGTGGTGTTTCTTGCTGCTGCACTGAGAGTTTGGTATTTGCTTCATGAAATACAAGGAGTTCAACTGGGACACAGTGCTGGAGGGAGTTCTGTCACGTGTGGTGGATCAGGGTCCTAGGAGAATGCACCAACCAGTCTTCTATCCCACAGAGCTTGCCCCCTTGACCCTAGCAACCTGATTCTGAACATTGCCCTGAAACCTCTCCCTATAACAAGATGCCTTTACATATAAGTGTCTGCTGGCTGCACCTTGTCAGTCACAAGCCCTTTGGAAGCCAATGTCAGATCCACATGGCCCTACCACAGATGTTTTATCACACTCCTGCACACCACTTCTCTAGGCCCACTACTCAGCAGGCCCCAACTTACTGGCATCTCTGTTCTACACCATTTTCATGAAACCCAGTCAATCAAGGCACTGTCTGGTACACTCCTGATCAGCAACAGGACATCCAAAGGTTCTCCAGTGCCACCTGGTCATGGGAACTTAAAAATGTCATGGTATTTATCTAGCCATTTTTAAAGGATGAAGTTGGAGGCACTGTGGGTTTCCATTCATTCAGGAACCATTAAATGGTGAGGAAGCTCCTTTCAATGAAAGCTCTGGAGAACTCTCACAAACAAGGCTTCCCAAAGAGTGGCCAAAAGGTCGCATGAAGCCAGGCCCATTGAGGTCTACAAGGTGAGGTTCATGTGTGTTTTGACTCTCAACGATGGCTGCCAGGTCTGTAAGAATCAAATCATGTGATATCCTGGCTGAGATTCCCAGTGCTCTGTGGAAAGCCAACCTGGGCCTAGATCTCAGTTTCCAAGGGCGACTCTCATGCGTGGCCTACTAACATCTCAACACAATTCATGGCAATACTTCTCTGAGGTCAGTTCCAGAACTCAGTCTCCAAGGGGAATCACACCAGAGTTCACGCCAAGGTGGACCCAGTCATCTCTTCCAACCGCCACACAAATGACCACAATTCAAACCAAAACACTGCCACATGGCCCTCATCTTCTTCCATATACACACTCATCATAACCTCTGGCTGGAGGTTTCCATCAGGGGCGCAGCCCAAGACAGTGTCCACAATAAGCGCCCTTGCCCCTCATTTGCCTAATATCAGGGTGGCCTGGACAGCCTTCCTGTGCACCAGGAGTGATCAAATAGGCCTGCCTTTAATACTGCTCTGCTTCTCCAATTTGAGGCCTACTGACTGCGGGGTATAGATTCTTTGTGTGAATTGGACTCAGGAGAAAACCCAAGCACCTATGGGCAAGCCTCTGCAGGGCTTTGAAGAACTCATTTGACCCAAAGGATCCCTATGCTCTCTTGATGGAAGTCAGGAACCTTACAGAGGAAGGCGAGAGACTTCATCCAAAATGACTGCTTTTTTGCCACTTTGGCTTTGGATGCACACATGGGATCTTTCTTCAATCCATCAGGTGCTGACAATCTAAGCCACAGCCTCACACAGGGCCAAGAGGCTGATTCAGACACATCCCTTTGCAAAGCAATGAAGCAAAGAGCCACAGGTGATGCCCATTCATTTCCATTTGAAAACTGTTTTCTTCAGGCTTCACAAAGGGGTGCCCTGAGGCAAAGGCCTTCCTGACATTCAGGGCAACAGAACAATAGGTAAGCAAAAGGCCCAAAGCAGGCTTTCTCCACTGAGACTTTACTGGTCCCACTGATATCTGAGTTTTCTGAGATGCTCACCATTCCTTTCAGCTATCCAGTACATGGCCATGTCACAGAGCTTGGAGGTGGTACATATATTTTTTGTGGGACACAAAACCATGAGCCTATTCTGGAGAGTGGCCAGAATTCAGGAAGAAAACAGGAACTTAGGAAGATAGTAGGTGTTGCCCATCCATAAGGCAAGCCGCAGTCCATTCATAAATTGGGCAGGATGAATACTGGGAAGCTTTCTACTAGACAGGACACATCCATTGATGCATTCTCTTTTCTAATGTCTACAACCAGGGACACAGTGAGATACACAACTTAGAAACACTCACCTTGTCAAAAGACTTACTGGAAACAGTCCACTCCAAACAAACAAACCGCCTTTATTACCGATTCTCAGAACATGGGACAAATCCACAAACTCACCCCCACACCCACAAAGGCACCTCCTTCCCAGAAGTAGGTCTGTGACTACCCGGAGTGTCGTCTGACTGCTGGGCCATACTATGTTCCCCCGAAATGGCCTGTCCTGTCTCAGATCTGGCCTCCTTGGCCAACTCTGTGAAGTTGTCAGGAGCCAGCCGTGAGCCACTACCTGCTTTCTCAGGCAAGGCCCTCTTCAGAGCTTTCCTGGCATTTGGCCATCCTCACATCAGTAGGTACCAAGGAAGACTGACTCTGTCCTTGGTAAAATCCAAACAAGTGAGCCCACTGGGACTGGGACTGGGCCTGCCTCTGGGTGCCTGGCTTCCTGGATCCCAAGTTCAGAGAGTTCCATCACCAAGGAAGTCAGGTGAGGTCACTTCCTTCAGGAACTGAATGAGGTCACTGCCTTGGCAACCACTGTGTCCTAACAGTTGCTTGCAAGGGTCCCAGGAGATGGAGGCTGCCCCTGCTTCCTGTGACACTTTCACAAGTTAGAATGGAATATCAACCATAGGCACCAAGGAACAGCTCTCCACACAGGCCTGGTTTGGTCCACCTTGTCTACATTAAGAAGAGAGAGGCTCATTCAGACACATCCCTTCATCCTGACCAGGTTGTTTGCCATGGAACATGACTTTTGCTCTCTCAGGTCCTTCACAGCTGCCTACATCTTCTCCAGGGTTCATTTCTGCATGGACCTTTGAGGTTCTCAGCAGGGGGAAGATCCCCTCCATTCCTGTATTGTAAGACCAACTCTGTCCCTGCTCTTCTGTAAAGTTCGATTGAGGGAACAGTGTCTTGTTAGGGTTAAGAACATGTTCGATTTGGGTTAGGAATCATTCTGCTAGTTGTAGAATGGTATTGGGAACCTGCGATATTTATAATCATATATCGGTGAAATATATGTATGAAAACAGAAATCTAAGTAAGATTTGAAGGCCAGAAGGGCATTGGGCCCTTGATTGGGATATTTTGCTTTGAATTACATTCAGCACAGATGTCTCAGATAAATTGATATACAATGGCATAGGACCTTGTACCTTGGATGATTGAATGTAGAAGAGAACATCCAGTCAAAAAGGGATAGTAGGTAAGATTAGGAAGCTAGTCGGTAGGTTTAGGAAGAAGAGTGAGTATAAAATTTGGACCAAAAGTTCTTTACCAATAGGGTGTCGGTCAGAGAGTGGATGTAAATGTCAGCATATGTGAAGAGTCAGTCACAATGATGAACTGGGGAAAAATATGTAGGAAAGCAGATATCAATAGAGACATTAGGAAATCAGGCAAAGTGTCAAGTGAGTGATAGGATTAGACATTTTCAACAGGGTTGAGGTTGAATATGTAATCTTAAGAAGAAACAAATGTGTAGTCACCAATAGGATTGACATTGGAGAGCATTAGGCAACCTGGAGAAGGAAGTTTGTAGTAATCCATGCTCACTTTCCAATCAGGCTTTGCTACAATCATAAGTGTGACCTTTGCATTTTGTGTCCAGAATATCACAGTGATAACATGTATATATAGATCAGGTGACATGAGTATTTCTTCCACCATTGCTGGGAGCAATATGTTGAAGACGTATTAAGTAGTATTTGGGGGTACAAATAGGTGTACCCTGAGTTTATGAATATAGAGATAATGCATGAATAGACCATACTGTGAATAAATAATATAACTGCTTCCAATTTAAATAATGGATTGAGTTGATATCTGAAACTATATAGGAAATCTTATATTGATACACAATCATTCATTCCTACCAGTTATACATCTCATGGCAATATCAGGGTTATGGTTTACCATGAAGGGTGTGTGACTTTTGCTTCAAAAGTGATTATGGAAATGGAAAATCATGTGTTTGGAAAGAAGTCTCATGAACAAACCAGTCAAGAAACATGGAGGAATGCATGTGTTCTGAAGCAGGAAGTGATTGAAAGTGAACCAAATGCCTAGAAATTTTTAAACTTGAGGATGAAATATATATCCTATGATGTGCATCAGCTGAAGAAATAGTAAGGGACCAGTGTTGAATAAAAATGAACATCAAAATACACATCATGTCCCATAGGAATCTACTTGCATTGATGTTAAACTGGGTCAGTTACTGTAGAAAGATTAGGATTTCTATGCACCATCCACTGAAGTTAGTTTTCAGTACTAGGAAAAAAATATGTATTTCAGGTGGATAAATATTTCTGAGAATAATCTTGTGAAAAGTTGATTATAAATCCACATATATGAACATGAATGAATTTAGGGAATGTATAATAAGACACATATATTTCATATTTTGAAAAATCTGGAGAGTTTGTGTGTGTGTATACACACACACACACACACACACACACACACAAAACACACACAGACATGAAAAATTGGAAATATATATGCCAATCCAAATTCATCAAGAAATATATATCATCCACAGATCCCAAAACATTTATTTTACTGAACATGGATTTTTGAATCATGTTGTTCAAGTAGGAAGCTCACCCATAGGTTGAATTTTCAGTTCCAACAGCGTTTGGGAGGAGTGATCTCTTCTCACAATTTGTATCTGCCAAGTCAGCCACCTCACAAGAATATACGTGGGATACCAGGTAGGATTCTATATGTGCATGTAAAAATACATGTGCTGAACAGGCTACGGAGAAAGGGAGACAGGAATTCACATATTTGTTAACTTTAAAAACACACGGAGAACTATTTCTATTCAGTTGGACTAGATTTATAACACCTACCCTTTATAATGCAAAAGGCAAGTGCAACTATACACCATGCCTCCTCTGAACTGCTTGTATTTCTATTCTGTTTGGGTTATTTTTCTCCATCATATTAGGATTCATAGTCAGAGTCTAGTAGGGTATGGGTTAGTGTCAGGGAATCAGTATTTCAAAAGGAAAATAGGAAATGAATCCAATGTGTATGCAAATACGTGCTACAAAAAATCTTCCCACTCTCATCCAGAACAATGCCTTGACATGACCTTCGCCCCAAGTAAGAAGCAACTCGAGGGGAAGAGTTAGAAAATCTGTGAATACATATGTGGAATGGAAAATGCTCAGGAGTTCACAACCTGGGAGGTGGTAGAGGAGTTTCCATAAGTAAGGGACAGGGTAAACACTCCACAAACATGGAGCTCTGCTGGCCTAAAGACTTCCTGAGAAACTGCCTCTGAGGTTGGGCACTTGAAATCTATGTTGTTGTCAGGAGCTTTAGCTGCCTTTGTAGTGAGACCATCAAAGCTGGGTCTGCATCTATGTGTCCTGGAGGACATGGTTTCTGATTTTCCAATGAACATGAGGCAGAAGTGCTGAATTCTCTCTTTGTAGGTCAACAGTGGCCACTGGAGGCTAAGTGTCTGCCCGTGTGGACTGTGAAGCCATTTGGTCCTCCTCTACTTTTTGTGGTGTTTCTTGCTGCTGCACTGAGAGTTTGGTATTTGCTTCATGAAATACAAGGAGTTCAACTGGGACACAGTGCTGGAGGGAGTTCTGTCACGTGTGGTGGATCAGGGTCCTAGGAGAATGCACCAACCAGTCTTCTATCCCACAGAGCTTGCCCCCTTGACCCTAGCAACCTGATTCTGAACATTGCCCTGAAACCTCTCCCTATAACAAGATGCCTTTACATATAAGTGTCTGCTGGCTGCACCTTGTCAGTCACAAGCCCTTTGGAAGCCAATGTCAGATCCACATGGCCCTACCACAGATGTTTTATCACACTCCTGCACACCACTTCTCTAGGCCCACTACTCAGCAGGCCCCAACTTACTGGCATCTCTGTTCTACACCATTTTCATGAAACCCAGTCAATCAAGGCACTGTCTGGTACACTCCTGATCAGCAACAGGACATCCAAAGGTTCTCCAGTGCCACCTGGTCATGGGAACTTAAAAATGTCATGGTATTTATCTAGCCATTTTTAAAGGATGAAGTTGGAGGCACTGTGGGTTTCCATTCATTCAGGAACCATTAAATGGTGAGGAAGCTCCTTTCAATGAAAGCTCTGGAGAACTCTCACAAACAAGGCTTCCCAAAGAGTGGCCAAAAGGTCGCATGAAGCCAGGCCCATTGAGGTCTACAAGGTGAGGTTCATGTGTGTTTTGACTCTCAACGATGGCTGCCAGGTCTGTAAGAATCAAATCATGTGATATCCTGGCTGAGATTCCCAGTGCTCTGTGGAAAGCCAACCTGGGCCTAGATCTCAGTTTCCAAGGGCGACTCTCATGCGTGGCCTACTAACATCTCAACACAATTCATGGCAATACTTCTCTGAGGTCAGTTCCAGAACTCAGTCTCCAAGGGGAATCACACCAGAGTTCACGCCAAGGTGGACGCAGTCATCTCTTCCAACCGCCACACAAATGACCACAATTCAAACCAAAACACTGCCACATGGCCCTCATCTTCTTCCATATACACACTCATCATAACCTCTGGCTGGAGGTTTCCATCAGGGGCGCAGCCCAAGACAGTGTCCACAATAAGCGCCCTTGCCCCTCATTTGCCTAATATCAGGGTGGCCTGGACAGCCTTCCTGTGCACCAGGAGTGATCAAATAGGCCTGCCTTTAATACTGCTCTGCTTCTCCAATTTGAGGCCTACTGACTGCGGGGTATAGATTCTTTGTGTGAATTGGACTCAGGAGAAAACCCAAGCACCTATGGGCAAGCCTCTGCAGGGCTTTGAAGAACTCATTTGACCCAAAGGATCCCTATGCTCTCTTGATGGAAGTCAGGAACCTTACAGAGGAAGGCGAGAGACTTCATCCAAAATGACTGCTTTTTTGCCACTTTGGCTTTGGATGCACACATGGGATCTTTCTTCAATCCATCAGGTGCTGACAATCTAAGCCACAGCCTCACACAGGGCCAAGAGGCTGATTCAGACACATCCCTTTGCAAAGCAATGAAGCAAAGAGCCACAGGTGATGCCCATTCATTTCCATTTGAAAACTGTTTTCTTCAGGCTTCACAAAGGGGTGCCCTGAGGCAAAGGCCTTCCTGACATTCAGGGCAACAGAACAATAGGTAAGCAAAAGGCCCAAAGCAGGCTTTCTCCACTGAGACTTTACTGGTCCCACTGATATCTGAGTTTTCTGAGATGCTCACCATTCCTTTCAGCTATCCAGTACATGGCCATGTCACAGAGCTTGGAGGTGGTACATATATTTTTTGTGGGACACAAAACCATGAGCCTATTCTGGAGAGTGGCCAGAATTCAGGAAGAAAACAGGAACTTAGGAAGATAGTAGGTGTTGCCCATCCATAAGGCAAGCCGCAGTCCATTCATAAATTGGGCAGGATGAATACTGGGAAGCTTTCTACTAGACAGGACACATCCATTGATGCATTCTCTTTTCTAATGTCTACAACCAGGGACACAGTGAGATACACAACTTAGAAACACTCACCTTGTCAAAAGACTTACTGGAAACAGTCCACTCCAAACAAACAAACCGCCTTTATTACCGATTCTCAGAACATGGGACAAATCCACAAACTCACCCCCACACCCACAAAGGCACCTCCTTCCCAGAAGTAGGTCTGTGACTACCCGGAGTGTCGTCTGACTGCTGGGCCATACTATGTTCCCCCGAAATGGCCTGTCCTGTCTCAGATCTGGCCTCCTTGGCCAACTCTGTGAAGTTGTCAGGAGCCAGCCGTGAGCCACTACCTGCTTTCTCAGGCAAGGCCCTCTTCAGAGCTTTCCTGGCATTTGGCCATCCTCACATCAGTAGGTACCAAGGAAGACTGACTCTGTCCTTGGTAAATCCAAACAAGTGAGCCCACTGGGACTGGGACTGGGCCTGCCTCTGGGTGCCTGGCTTCCTGGATCCCAAGTTCAGAGAGTTCCATCACCAAGGAAGTCAGGTGAGGTCACTTCCTTCAGGAACTGAATGAGGTCACTGCCTTGGCAACCACTGTGTCCTAACAGTTGCTTGCAAGGGTCCCAGGAGATGGAGGCTGCCCCTGCTTCCTGTGACACTTTCACAAGTTAGAATGGAATATCAACCATAGGCACCAAGGAACAGCTCTCCACACAGGCCTGGTTTGGTCCACCTTGTCTACATTAAGAAGAGAGAGGCTCATTCAGACACATCCCTTCATCCTGACCAGGTTGTTTGCCATGGAACATGACTTTTGCTCTCTCAGGTCCTTCACAGCTGCCTACATCTTCTCCAGGGTTCATTTCTGCATGGACCTTTGAGGTTCTCAGCAGGGGGAAGATCCCCTCCATTCCTGTATTGTAAGACCAACTCTGTCCCTGCTCTTCTGTAAAGTTCGATTGAGGGAACAGTGTCTTGTTAGGGTTAAGAACATGTTCGATTTGGGTTAGGAATCATTCTGCTAGTTGTAGAATGGTATTGGGAACCTGCGATATTTATAATCATATATCGGTGAAATATATGTATGAAAACAGAAATCTAAGTAAGATTTGAAGGCCAGAAGGGCATTGGGCCCTTGATTGGGATATTTTGCTTTGAATTACATTCAGCACAGATGTCTCAGATAAATTGATATACAATGGCATAGGACCTTGTACCTTGGATGATTGAATGTAGAAGAGAACATCCAGTCAAAAAGGGATAGTAGGTAAGATTAGGAAGCTAGTCGGTAGGTTTAGGAAGAAGAGTGAGTATAAAATTTGGACCAAAAGTTCTTTACCAATAGGGTGTCGGTCAGAGAGTGGATGTAAATGTCAGCATATGTGAAGAGTCAGTCACAATGATGAACTGGGGAAAAATATGTAGGAAAGCAGATATCAATAGAGACATTAGGAAATCAGGCAAAGTGTCAAGTGAGTGATAGGATTAGACATTTTCAACAGGGTTGAGGTTGAATATGTAATCTTAAGAAGAAACAAATGTGTAGTCACCAATAGGATTGACATTGGAGAGCATTAGGCAACCTGGAGAAGGAAGTTTGTAGTAATCCATGCTCACTTTCCAATCAGGCTTTGCTACAATCATAAGTGTGACCTTTGCATTTTGTGTCCAGAATATCACAGTGATAACATGTATATATAGATCAGGTGACATGAGTATTTCTTCCACCATTGCTGGGAGCAATATGTTGAAGACGTATTAAGTAGTATTTGGGGGTACAAATAGGTGTACCCTGAGTTTATGAATATAGAGATAATGCATGAATAGACCATACTGTGAATAAATAATATAACTGCTTCCAATTTAAATAATGGATTGAGTTGATATCTGAAACTATATAGGAAATCTTATATTGATACACAATCATTCATTCCTACCAGTTATACATCTCATGGCAATATCAGGGTTATGGTTTACCATGAAGGGTGTGTGACTTTTGCTTCAAAAGTGATTATGGAAATGGAAAATCATGTGTTTGGAAAGAAGTCTCATGAACAAACCAGTCAAGAAACATGGAGGAATGCATGTGTTCTGAAGCAGGAAGTGATTGAAAGTGAACCAAATGCCTAGAAATTTTTAAACTTGAGGATGAAATATATATCCTATGATGTGCATCAGCTGAAGAAATAGTAAGGGACCAGTGTTGAATAAAAATGAACATCAAAATACACATCATGTCCCATAGGAATCTACTTGCATTGATGTTAAACTGGGTCAGTTACTGTAGAAAGATTAGGATTTCTATGCACCATCCACTGAAGTTAGTTTTCAGTACTAGGAAAAAAATATGTATTTCAGGTGGATAAATATTTCTGAGAATAATCTTGTGAAAAGTTGATTATAAATCCACATATATGAACATGAATGAATTTAGGGAATGTATAATAAGACACATATATTTCATATTTTGAAAAATCTGGAGAGTTTGTGTGTGTGTATACACACACACACACACACACACACACACACAAAACACACACAGACATGAAAAATTGGAAATATATATGCCAATCCAAATTCATCAAGAAATATATATCATCCACAGATCCCAAAACATTTATTTTACTGAACATGGATTTTTGAATCATGTTGTTCAAGTAGGAAGCTCACCCATAGGTTGAATTTTCAGTTCCAACAGCGTTTGGGAGGAGTGATCTCTTCTCACAATTTGTATCTGCCAAGTCAGCCACCTCACAAGAATATACGTGGGATACCAGGTAGGATTCTATATGTGCATGTAAAAATACATGTGCTGAACAGGCTACGGAGAAAGGGAGACAGGAATTCACATATTTGTTAACTTTAAAAACACACGGAGAACTATTTCTATTCAGTTGGACTAGATTTATAACACCTACCCTTTATAATGCAAAAGGCAAGTGCAACTATACACCATGCCTCCTCTGAACTGCTTGTATTTCTATTCTGTTTGGGTTATTTTTCTCCATCATATTAGGATTCATAGTCAGAGTCTAGTAGGGTATGGGTTAGTGTCAGGGAATCAGTATTTCAAAAGGAAAATAGGAAATGAATCCAATGTGTATGCAAATACGTGCTACAAAAAATCTTCCCACTCTCATCCAGAACAATGCCTTGACATGACCTTCGCCCCAAGTAAGAAGCAACTCGAGGGGAAGAGTTAGAAAATCTGTGAATACATATGTGGAATGGAAAATGCTCAGGAGTTCACAACCTGGGAGGTGGTAGAGGAGTTTCCATAAGTAAGGGACAGGGTAAACACTCCACAAACATGGAGCTCTGCTGGCCTAAAGACTTCCTGAGAAACTGCCTCTGAGGTTGGGCACTTGAAATCTATGTTGTTGTCAGGAGCTTTAGCTGCCTTTGTAGTGAGACCATCAAAGCTGGGTCTGCATCTATGTGTCCTGGAGGACATGGTTTCTGATTTTCCAATGAACATGAGGCAGAAGTGCTGAATTCTCTCTTTGTAGGTCAACAGTGGCCACTGGAGGCTAAGTGTCTGCCCGTGTGGACTGTGAAGCCATTTGGTCCTCCTCTACTTTTTGTGGTGTTTCTTGCTGCTGCACTGAGAGTTTGGTATTTGCTTCATGAAATACAAGGAGTTCAACTGGGACACAGTGCTGGAGGGAGTTCTGTCACGTGTGGTGGATCAGGGTCCTAGGAGAATGCACCAACCAGTCTTCTATCCCACAGAGCTTGCCCCCTTGACCCTAGCAACCTGATTCTGAACATTGCCCTGAAACCTCTCCCTATAACAAGATGCCTTTACATATAAGTGTCTGCTGGCTGCACCTTGTCAGTCACAAGCCCTTTGGAAGCCAATGTCAGATCCACATGGCCCTACCACAGATGTTTTATCACACTCCTGCACACCACTTCTCTAGGCCCACTACTCAGCAGGCCCCAACTTACTGGCATCTCTGTTCTACACCATTTTCATGAAACCCAGTCAATCAAGGCACTGTCTGGTACACTCCTGATCAGCAACAGGACATCCAAAGGTTCTCCAGTGCCACCTGGTCATGGGAACTTAAAAATGTCATGGTATTTATCTAGCCATTTTTAAAGGATGAAGTTGGAGGCACTGTGGGTTTCCATTCATTCAGGAACCATTAAATGGTGAGGAAGCTCCTTTCAATGAAAGCTCTGGAGAACTCTCACAAACAAGGCTTCCCAAAGAGTGGCCAAAAGGTCGCATGAAGCCAGGCCCATTGAGGTCTACAAGGTGAGGTTCATGTGTGTTTTGACTCTCAACGATGGCTGCCAGGTCTGTAAGAATCAAATCATGTGATATCCTGGCTGAGATTCCCAGTGCTCTGTGGAAAGCCAACCTGGGCCTAGATCTCAGTTTCCAAGGGCGACTCTCATGCGTGGCCTACTAACATCTCAACACAATTCATGGCAATACTTCTCTGAGGTCAGTTCCAGAACTCAGTCTCCAAGGGGAATCACACCAGAGTTCACGCCAAGGTGGACGCAGTCATCTCTTCCAACCGCCACACAAATGACCACAATTCAAACCAAAACACTGCCACATGGCCCTCATCTTCTTCCATATACACACTCATCATAACCTCTGGCTGGAGGTTTCCATCAGGGGCGCAGCCCAAGACAGTGTCCACAATAAGCGCCCTTGCCCCTCATTTGCCTAATATCAGGGTGGCCTGGACAGCCTTCCTGTGCACCAGGAGTGATCAAATAGGCCTGCCTTTAATACTGCTCTGCTTCTCCAATTTGAGGCCTACTGACTGCGGGGTATAGATTCTTTGTGTGAATTGGACTCAGGAGAAAACCCAAGCACCTATGGGCAAGCCTCTGCAGGGCTTTGAAGAACTCATTTGACCCAAAGGATCCCTATGCTCTCTTGATGGAAGTCAGGAACCTTACAGAGGAAGGCGAGAGACTTCATCCAAAATGACTGCTTTTTTGCCACTTTGGCTTTGGATGCACACATGGGATCTTTCTTCAATCCATCAGGTGCTGACAATCTAAGCCACAGCCTCACACAGGGCCAAGAGGCTGATTCAGACACATCCCTTTGCAAAGCAATGAAGCAAAGAGCCACAGGTGATGCCCATTCATTTCCATTTGAAAACTGTTTTCTTCAGGCTTCACAAAGGGGTGCCCTGAGGCAAAGGCCTTCCTGACATTCAGGGCAACAGAACAATAGGTAAGCAAAAGGCCCAAAGCAGGCTTTCTCCACTGAGACTTTACTGGTCCCACTGATATCTGAGTTTTCTGAGATGCTCACCATTCCTTTCAGCTATCCAGTACATGGCCATGTCACAGAGCTTGGAGGTGGTACATATATTTTTTGTGGGACACAAAACCATGAGCCTATTCTGGAGAGTGGCCAGAATTCAGGAAGAAAACAGGAACTTAGGAAGATAGTAGGTGTTGCCCATCCATAAGGCAAGCCGCAGTCCATTCATAAATTGGGCAGGATGAATACTGGGAAGCTTTCTACTAGACAGGACACATCCATTGATGCATTCTCTTTTCTAATGTCTACAACCAGGGACACAGTGAGATACACAACTTAGAAACACTCACCTTGTCAAAAGACTTACTGGAAACAGTCCACTCCAAACAAACAAACCGCCTTTATTACCGATTCTCAGAACATGGGACAAATCCACAAACTCACCCCCACACCCACAAAGGCACCTCCTTCCCAGAAGTAGGTCTGTGACTACCCGGAGTGTCGTCTGACTGCTGGGCCATACTATGTTCCCCCGAAATGGCCTGTCCTGTCTCAGATCTGGCCTCCTTGGCCAACTCTGTGAAGTTGTCAGGAGCCAGCCGTGAGCCACTACCTGCTTTCTCAGGCAAGGCCCTCTTCAGAGCTTTCCTGGCATTTGGCCATCCTCACATCAGTAGGTACCAAGGAAGACTGACTCTGTCCTTGGTAAATCCAAACAAGTGAGCCCACTGGGACTGGGACTGGGCCTGCCTCTGGGTGCCTGGCTTCCTGGATCCCAAGTTCAGAGAGTTCCATCACCAAGGAAGTCAGGTGAGGTCACTTCCTTCAGGAACTGAATGAGGTCACTGCCTTGGCAACCACTGTGTCCTAACAGTTGCTTGCAAGGGTCCCAGGAGATGGAGGCTGCCCCTGCTTCCTGTGACACTTTCACAAGTTAGAATGGAATATCAACCATAGGCACCAAGGAACAGCTCTCCACACAGGCCTGGTTTGGTCCACCTTGTCTACATTAAGAAGAGAGAGGCTCATTCAGACACATCCCTTCATCCTGACCAGGTTGTTTGCCATGGAACATGACTTTTGCTCTCTCAGGTCCTTCACAGCTGCCTACATCTTCTCCAGGGTTCATTTCTGCATGGACCTTTGAGGTTCTCAGCAGGGGGAAGATCCCCTCCATTCCTGTATTGTAAGACCAACTCTGTCCCTGCTCTTCTGTAAAGTTCGATTGAGGGAACAGTGTCTTGTTAGGGTTAAGAACATGTTCGATTTGGGTTAGGAATCATTCTGCTAGTTGTAGAATGGTATTGGGAACCTGCGATATTTATAATCATATATCGGTGAAATATATGTATGAAAACAGAAATCTAAGTAAGATTTGAAGGCCAGAAGGGCATTGGGCCCTTGATTGGGATATTTTGCTTTGAATTACATTCAGCACAGATGTCTCAGATAAATTGATATACAATGGCATAGGACCTTGTACCTTGGATGATTGAATGTAGAAGAGAACATCCAGTCAAAAAGGGATAGTAGGTAAGATTAGGAAGCTAGTCGGTAGGTTTAGGAAGAAGAGTGAGTATAAAATTTGGACCAAAAGTTCTTTACCAATAGGGTGTCGGTCAGAGAGTGGATGTAAATGTCAGCATATGTGAAGAGTCAGTCACAATGATGAACTGGGGAAAAATATGTAGGAAAGCAGATATCAATAGAGACATTAGGAAATCAGGCAAAGTGTCAAGTGAGTGATAGGATTAGACATTTTCAACAGGGTTGAGGTTGAATATGTAATCTTAAGAAGAAACAAATGTGTAGTCACCAATAGGATTGACATTGGAGAGCATTAGGCAACCTGGAGAAGGAAGTTTGTAGTAATCCATGCTCACTTTCCAATCAGGCTTTGCTACAATCATAAGTGTGACCTTTGCATTTTGTGTCCAGAATATCACAGTGATAACATGTATATATAGATCAGGTGACATGAGTATTTCTTCCACCATTGCTGGGAGCAATATGTTGAAGACGTATTAAGTAGTATTTGGGGGTACAAATAGGTGTACCCTGGGTTTATGAATATAGAGATAATGCATGAATAGACCATACTGTGAATAAATAATATAACTGCTTCCAATTTAAATAATGGATTGAGTTGATATCTGAAACTATATAGGAAATCTTATATTGATACACAATCATTCATTCCTACCAGTTATACATCTCATGGCAATATCAGGGTTATGGTTTACCATGAAGGGTGTGTGACTTTTGCTTCAAAAGTGATTATGGAAATGGAAAATCATGTGTTTGGAAAGAAGTCTCATGAACAAACCAGTCAAGAAACATGGAGGAATGCATGTGTTCTGAAGCAGGAAGTGATTGAAAGTGAACCAAATGCCTAGAAATTTTTAAACTTGAGGATGAAATATATATCCTATGATGTGCATCAGCTGAAGAAATAGTAAGGGACCAGTGTTGAATAAAAATGAACATCAAAATACACATCATGTCCCATAGGAATCTACTTGCATTGATGTTAAACTGGGTCAGTTACTGTAGAAAGATTAGGATTTCTATGCACCATCCACTGAAGTTAGTTTTCAGTACTAGGAAAAAAATATGTATTTCAGGTGGATAAATATTTCTGAGAATAATCTTGTGAAAAGTTGATTATAAATCCACATATATGAACATGAATGAATTTAGGGAATGTATAATAAGACACATATATTTCATATTTTGAAAAATCTGGAGAGTTTGTGTGTGTGTATACACACACACACACACACACACACACAAAACACACACAGACATGAAAAATTGGAAATATATATGCCAATCCAAATTCATCAAGAAATATATATCATCCACAGATCCCAAAACATTTATTTTACTGAACATGGATTTTTGAATCATGTTGTTCAAGTAGGAAGCTCACCCATAGGTTGAATTTTCAGTTCCAACAGCGTTTGGGAGGAGTGATCTCTTCTCACAATTTGTATCTGCCAAGTCAGCCACCTCACAAGAATATACGTGGGATACCAGGTAGGATTCTATATGTGCATGTAAAAATACATGTGCTGAACAGGCTACGGAGAAAGGGAGACAGGAATTCACATATTTGTTAACTTTAAAAACACACGGAGAACTATTTCTATTCAGTTGGACTAGATTTATAACACCTACCCTTTATAATGCAAAAGGCAAGTGCAACTATACACCATGCCTCCTCTGAACTGCTTGTATTTCTATTCTGTTTGGGTTATTTTTCTCCATCATATTAGGATTCATAGTCAGAGTCTAGTAGGGTATGGGTTAGTGTCAGGGAATCAGTATTTCAAAAGGAAAATAGGAAATGAATCCAATGTGTATGCAAATACGTGCTACAAAAAATCTTCCCACTCTCATCCAGAACAATGCCTTGACATGACCTTCGCCCCAAGGAAGAAGCAACTCGAGGGGAAGAGTTAGAAAATCTGTGAATACATATGTGGAATGGAAAATGCTCAGGAGTTCACAACCTGGGAGGTGGTAGAGGAGTTTCCATAAGTAAGGGACAGGGTAAACACTCCACAAACATGGAGCTCTGCTGGCCTAAAGACTTCCTGAGAAACTGCCTCTGAGGTTGGGCACTTGAAATCTATGTTGTTGTCAGGAGCTTTAGCTGCCTTTGTAGTGAGACCATCAAAGCTGGGTCTGCATCTATGTGTCCTGGAGGACATGGTTTCTGATTTTCCAATGAACATGAGGCAGAAGTGCTGAATTCTCTCTTTGTAGGTCAACAGTGGCCACTGGAGGCTAAGTGTCTGCCCGTGTGGACTGTGAAGCCATTTGGTCCTCCTCTACTTTTTGTGGTGTTTCTTGCTGCTGCACTGAGAGTTTGGTATTTGCTTCATGAAATACAAGGAGTTCAACTGGGACACAGTGCTGGAGGGAGTTCTGTCACGTGTGGTGGATCAGGGTCCTAGGAGAATGCACCAACCAGTCTTCTATCCCACAGAGCTTGCCCCCTTGACCCTAGCAACCTGATTCTGAACATTGCCCTGAAACCTCTCCCTATAACAAGATGCCTTTACATATAAGTGTCTGCTGGCTGCACCTTGTCAGTCACAAGGCCTTTGGAAGCCAATGTCAGATCCACATGGCCCTACCACAGATGTTTTATCACACTCCTGCACACCACTTCTCTAGGCCCACTACTCAGCAGGCCCCAACTTACTGGCATCTCTGTTCTACACCATTTTCATGAAACCCAGTCAATCAAGGCACTGTCTGGTACACTCCTGATCAGCAACAGGACATCCAAAGGTTCTCCAGTGCCACCTGGTCATGGGAACTTAAAAATGTCATGGTATTTATCTAGCCATTTTTAAAGGATGAAGTTGGAGGCACTGTGGGTTTCCATTCATTCAGGAACCATTAAATGGTGAGGAAGCTCCTTTCAATGAAAGCTCTGGAGAACTCTCACAAACAAGGCTTCCCAAAGAGTGGCCAAAAGGTCGCATGAAGCCAGGCCCATTGAGGTCTACAAGGTGAGGTTCATGTGTGTTTTGACTCTCAACGATGGCTGCCAGGTCTGTAAGAATCAAATCATGTGATATCCTGGCTGAGATTCCCAGTGCTCTGTGGAAAGCCAACCTGGGCCTAGATCTCAGTTTCCAAGGGCGACTCTCATGCGTGGCCTACTAACATCTCAACACAATTCATGGCAATACTTCTCTGAGGTCAGTTCCAGAACTCAGTCTCCAAGGGGAATCACACCAGAGTTCACGCCAAGGTGGACCCAGTCATCTCTTCCAACCGCCACACAAATGACCACAATTCAAACCAAAACACTGCCACATGGCCCTCATCTTCTTCCATATACACACTCATCATAACCTCTGGCTGGAGGTTTCCATCAGGGGCGCAGCCCAAGACAGTGTCCACAATAAGCGCCCTTGCCCCTCATTTGCCTAATATCAGGGTGGCCTGGACAGCCTTCCTGTGCACCAGGAGTGATCAAATAGGCCTGCCTTTAATACTGCTCTGCTTCTCCAATTTGAGGCCTACTGACTGCGGGGTATAGATTCTTTGTGTGAATTGGACTCAGGAGAAAACCCAAGCACCTATGGGCAAGCTTCTGCAGGGCTTTGAAGAACTCATTTGACCCAAAGGATCCCTATGCTCTCTTGATGGAAGTCAGGAACCTTACAGAGGAAGGCGAGAGACTTCATCCAAAATGACTGCTTTTTTGCCACTTTGGCTTTGGATGCACACATGGGATCTTTCTTCAATCCATCAGGTGCTGACAATCTAAGCCACAGCCTCACACAGGGCCAAGAGGCTGATTCAGACACATCCCTTTGCAAAGCAATGAAGCAAAGAGCCACAGGTGATGCCCATTCATTTCCATTTGAAAACTGTTTTCTTCAGGCTTCACAAAGGGGTGCCCTGAGGCAAAGGCCTTCCTGACATTCAGGGCAACAGAACAATAGGTAAGCAAAAGGCCCAAAGCAGGCTTTCTCCACTGAGACTTTACTGGTCCCACTGATATCTGAGTTTTCTGAGATGCTCACCATTCCTTTCAGCTATCCAGTACATGGCCATGTCACAGAGCTTGGAGGTGGTACATATATTTTTTGTGGGACACAAAACCATGAGCCTATTCTGGAGAGTGGCCAGAATTCAGGAAGAAAACAGGAACTTAGGAAGATAGTAGGTGTTGCCCATCCATAAGGCAAGCCGCAGTCCATTCATAAATTGGGCAGGATGAATACTGGGAAGCTTTCTACTAGACAGGACACATCCATTGATGCATTCTCTTTTCTAATGTCTACAACCAGGGACACAGTGAGATACACAACTTAGAAACACTCACCTTGTCAAAAGACTTACTGGAAACAGTCCACTCCAAACAAACAAACCGCCTTTATTACCGATTCTCAGAACATGGGACAAATCCACAAACTCACCCCCACACCCACAAAGGCACCTCCTTCCCAGAAGTAGGTCTGTGACTACCCGGAGTGTCGTCTGACTGCTGGGCCATACTATGTTCCCCCGAAATGGCCTGTCCTGTCTCAGATCTGGCCTCCTTGGCCAACTCTGTGAAGTTGTCAGGAGCCAGCCGTGAGCCACTACCTGCTTTCTCAGGCAAGGCCCTCTTCAGAGCTTTCCTGGCATTTGGCCATCCTCACATCAGTAGGTACCAAGGAAGACTGACTCTGTCCTTGGTAAATCCAAACAAGTGAGCCCACTGGGACTGGGACTGGGCCTGCCTCTGGGTGCCTGGCTTCCTGGATCCCAAGTTCAGAGAGTTCCATCACCAAGGAAGTCAGGTGAGGTCACTTCCTTCAGGAACTGAATGAGGTCACTGCCTTGGCAACCACTGTGTCCTAACAGTTGCTTGCAAGGGTCCCAGGAGATGGAGGCTGCCCCTGCTTCCTGTGACACTTTCACAAGTTAGAATGGAATATCAACCATAGGCACCAAGGAACAGCTCTCCACACAGGCCTGGTTTGGTCCACCTTGTCTACATTAAGAAGAGAGAGGCTCATTCAGACACATCCCTTCATCCTGACCAGGTTGTTTGCCATGGAACATGACTTTTGCTCTCTCAGGTCCTTCACAGCGGCCTACATCTTCTCCAGGGTTCATTTCTGCATGGACCTTTGAGGTTCTCAGCAGGGGGAAGATCCCCTCCATTCCTGTATTGTAAGACCAACTCTGTCCCTGCTCTTCTGTAAAGTTCGATTGAGGGAACAGTGTCTTGTTAGGGTTAAGAACATGTTCGATTTGGGTTAGGAATCATTCTGCTAGTTGTAGAATGGTATTGGGAACCTGCGATATTTATAATCATATATCGGTGAAATATATGTATGAAAACAGAAATCTAAGTAAGATTTGAAGGCCAGAAGGGCATTGGGCCCTTGATTGGGATATTTTGCTTTGAATTACATTCAGCACAGATGTCTCAGATAAATTGATATACAATGGCATAGGACCTTGTACCTTGGATGATTGAATGTAGAAGAGAACATCCAGTCAAAAAGGGATAGTAGGTAAGATTAGGAAGCTAGTCGGTAGGTTTAGGAAGAAGAGTGAGTATAAAATTTGGACCAAAAGTTCTTTACCAATAGGGTGTCGGTCAGAGAGTGGATGTAAATGTCAGCATATGTGAAGAGTCAGTCACAATGATGAACTGGGGAAAAATATGTAGGAAAGCAGATATCAATAGAGACATTAGGAAATCAGGCAAAGTATCAAGTGAGTGATAGGATTAGACATTTTCAACAGGGTTGAGGTTGAATATGTAATCTTAAGAAGAAACAAATGTGTAGTCACCAATAGGATTGACATTGGAGAGCATTAGGCAACCTGGAGAAGGAAGTTTGTAGTAATCCATGCTCACTTTCCAATCAGGCTTTGCTACAATCATAAGTGTGACCTTTGCATTTTGTGTCCAGAATATCACAGTGATAACATGTATATATAGATCAGGTGACATGAGTATTTCTTCCACCATTGCTGGGAGCAATATGTTGAAGACGTATTAAGTAGTATTTGGGGGTACAAATAGGTGTACCCTGGGTTTATGAATATAGAGATAATGCATGAATAGACCATACTGTGAATAAATAATATAACTGCTTCCAATTTAAATAATGGATTGAGTTGATATCTGAAACTATATAGGAAATCTTATATTGATACACAATCATTCATTCCTACCAGTTATACATCTCATGGCAATATCAGGGTTATGGTTTACCATGAAGGGTGTGTGACTTTTGCTTCAAAAGTGATTATGGAAATGGAAAATCATGTGTTTGGAAAGAAGTCTCATGAACAAACCAGTCAAGAAACATGGAGGAATGCATGTGTTCTGAAGCAGGAAGTGATTGAAAGTGAACCAAATGCCTAGAAATTTTTAAACTTGAGGATGAAATATATATCCTATGATGTGCATCAGCTGAAGAAATAGTAAGGGACCAGTGTTGAATAAAAATGAACATCAAAATACACATCATGTCCCATAGGAATCTACTTGCATTGATGTTAAACTGGGTCAGTTACTGTAGAAAGATTAGGATTTCTATGCACCATCCACTGAAGTTAGTTTTCAGTACTAGGAAAAAAATATGTATTTCAGGTGGATAAATATTTCTGAGAATAATCTTGTGAAAAGTTGATTATAAATCCACATATATGAACATGAATGAATTTAGGGAATGTATAATAAGACACATATATTTCATATTTTGAAAAATCTGGAGAGTTTGTGTGTGTGTATATACACACACACACACACACACAAAACACACACAGACATGAAAAATTGGAAATATATATGCCAATCCAAATTCATCATGAAATATATATCATCCACAGATCCCAAAACATTTATTTTACTGAACATGGATTTTTGAATCATGTTGTTCACGTAGGAAGCTCACCCATAGGTTGAGTTTTCAGTTCCAACAGCGTTTGGGAGGAGTGATCTCTTCTCACAATTTGTATCTGCCAAGTCAGCCACCTCACAAGAATATACGTGGGATACCAGGTAGGATTCTATATGTGCATGTAAAAATACATGTGCTGAATAGGCTACGGAGAAAGGGAGACAGGAATTCACATATTTGTTAACTTGAAAAACACACGGAGAACTATTTCTATTCAGTTGGACTAGATTTATAACACCTACCCTTTATAATGCAAAAGGCAAGTGCAACTATACACCATGCCTCCTCTGAACTGCTTGTATTTCTATTCTGTTTGGGTTATTTTTCTCCATCATATTAGGATTCATAGTCAGAGTCTAGTAGGGTATGGGTTAGTGTCAGGGAATCAGTATTTCAAAAGGAAAATAGGAAATGAATCCAATGTGTATGCAAATACGTGCTACAAAAAATCTTCCCACTCTCATCCAGAACAATGCCTTGACATGACCTTCGCCCCAAGTAAGAAGCAACTCGAGGGGAAGAGTTAGAAAATCTGTGAATACATATGTGGAATGGAAAATGCTCAGGAGTTCACAACCTGGGAGGTGGTAGAGGAGTTTCCATAAGTAAGGGACAGGGTAAACACTCCACAAACATGGAGCTCTGCTGGCCTAAAGACTTCCTGAGAAACTGCCTCTGAGGTTGGGCACTTGAAATCTATGTTGTTGTCAGGAGCTTTAGCTGCCTTTGTAGTGAGACCATCAAAGCTGGGTCTGCATCTATGTGTCCTGGAGGACATGGTTTCTGATTTTCCAATGAACATGAGGCAGAAGTGCTGAATTCTCTCTTTGTAGGTCAACAGTGGCCACTGGAGGCTAAGTGTCTGCCCGTGTGGACTGTGAAGCCATTTGGTCCTCCTCTACTTTTTGTGGTGTTTCTTGCTGCTGCACTGAGAGTTTGGTATTTGCTTCATGAAATACAAGGAGTTCAACTGGGACACAGTGCTGGAGGGAGTTCTGTCACGTGTGGTGGATCAGGGTCCTAGGAGAATGCACCAACCAGTCTTCTATCCCACAGAGCTTGCCCCCTTGACCCTAGCAACCTGATTCTGAACATTGCCCTGAAACCTCTCCCTATAACAAGATGCCTTTACATATAAGTGTCTGCTGGCTGCACCTTGTCAGTCACAAGCCCTTTGGAAGCCAATGTCAGATCCACATGGCCCTACCACAGATGTTTTATCACACTCCTGCACACCACTTCTCTAGGCCCACTACTCAGCAGGCCCCAACTTACTGGCATCTCTGTTCTACACCATTTTCATGAAACCCAGTCAATCAAGGCACTGTCTGGTACACTCCTGATCAGCAACAGGACATCCAAAGGTTCTCCAGTGCCACCTGGTCATGGGAACTTAAAAATGTCATGGTATTTATCTAGCCATTTTTAAAGGATGAAGTTGGAGGCACTGTGGGTTTCCATTCATTCAGGAACCATTAAATGGTGAGGAAGCTCCTTTCAATGAAAGCTCTGGAGAACTCTCACAAACAAGGCTTCCCAAAGAGTGGCCAAAAGGTCGCATGAAGCCAGGCCCATTGAGGTCTACAAGGTGAGGTTCATGTGTGTTTTGACTCTCAACGATGGCTGCCAGGTCTGTAAGAATCAAATCATGTGATATCCTGGCTGAGATTCCCAGTGCTCTGTGGAAAGCCAACCTGGGCCTAGATCTCAGTTTCCAAGGGCGACTCTCATGTGTGGCCTACTAACATCTCAACACAATTCATGGCAATACTTCTCTGAGGTCAGTTCCAGAACTCAGTCTCCAAGGGGAATCACACCAGAGTTCACGCCAAGGTGGACCCAGTCATCTCTTCCAACCGCCACACAAATGACCACAATTCAAACCAAAACACTGCCACATGGCCCTCATCTTCTTCCATATACACACTCATCATAACCTCTGGCTGGAGGTTTCCATCAGGGGCGCAGCCCAAGACAGTGTCCACAATAAGCGCCCTTGCCCCTCATTTGCCTAATATCAGGGTGGCCTGGACAGCCTTCCTGTGCACCAGGAGTGATCAAATAGGCCTGCCTTTAATACTGCTCTGCTTCTCCAATTTGAGGCCTACTGACTGCGGGGTATAGATTCTTTGTGTGAATTGGACTCAGGAGAAAACCCAAGCACCTATGGGCAAGCCTCTGCAGGGCTTTGAAGAACTCATTTGACCCAAAGGATCCCTATGCTCTCTTGATGGAAGTCAGGAACCTTACAGAGGAAGGCGAGAGACTTCATCCAAAATGACTGCTTTTTTGCCACTTTGGCTTTGGATGCACACATGGGATCTTTCTTCAATCCATCAGGTGCTGACAATCTAAGCCACAGCCTCACACAGGGCCAAGAGGCTGATTCAGACACATCCCTTTGCAAAGCAATGAAGCAAAGAGCCACAGGTGATGCCCATTCATTTCCATTTGAAAACTGTTTTCTTCAGGCTTCACAAAGGGGTGCCCTGAGGCAAAGGCCTTCCTGACATTCAGGGCAACAGAACAATAGGTAAGCAAAAGGCCCAAAGCAGGCTTTCTCCACTGAGACTTTACTGGTCCCACTGATATCTGAGTTTTCTGAGATGCTCACCATTCCTTCAGGCTATCCAGTACATGGCCATGTCACAGAGCTTGGAGGTGGTACATATATTTTTTGTGGGACACAAAACCATGAGCCTATTCTGGAGAGTGGCCAGAATTCAGGAAGAAAACAGGAACTTAGGAAGATAGTAGGTGTTGCCCATCCATAAGCCAAGCCGCAGTCCATTCATAAATTGGGCAGGATGAATACTGGGAAGCTTTCTACTAGACAGGACACATCCATTGATGCATTCTCTTTTCTAATGTCTACAACCAGGGACACAGTGAGATACACAACTTAGAAACACTCACCTTGTCAAAAGACTTACTGGAAACAGTCCACTCCAAACAAACAAACCGCCTTTATTACCGATTCTCAGAACATGGGACAAATCCACAAACTCACCCCCACACCCACAAAGGCACCTCCTTCCCAGAAGTAGGTCTGTGACTACCCGGAGTGTCGTCTGACTGCTGGGCCATACTATGTTCCCCCGAAATGGCCTGTCCTGTCTCAGATCTGGCCTCCTTGGCCAACTCTGTGAAGTTGTCAGGAGCCAGCCGTGAGCCACTACCTGCTTTCTCAGGCAAGGCCCTCTTCAGAGCTTTCCTGGCATTTGGCCATCCTCACATCAGTAGGTACCAAGGAAGACTGACTCTGTCCTTGGTAAATCCAAACAAGTGAGCCCACTGGGACTGGGACTGGGCCTGCCTCTGGGTGCCTGGCTTCCTGGATCCCAAGTTCAGAGAGTTCCATCACCAAGGAAGTCAGGTGAGGTCACTTCCTTCAGGAACTGAATGAGGTCACTGCCTTGGCAACCACTGTGTCCTAACAGTTGCTTGCAAGGGTCCCAGGAGATGGAGGCTGCCCCTGCTTCCTGTGACACTTTCACAAGTTAGAATGGAATATCAACCATAGGCACCAAGGAACAGCTCTCCACACAGGCCTGGTTTGGTCCACCTTGTCTACATTAAGAAGAGAGAGGCTCATTCAGACACATCCCTTCATCCTGACCAGGTTGTTTGCCATGGAACATGACTTTTGCTCTCTCAGGTCCTTCACAGCTGCCTACATCTTCTCCAGGGTTCATTTCTGCATGGACCTTTGAGGTTCTCAGCAGGGGGAAGATCCCCTCCATTCCTGTATTGTAAGACCAACTCTGTCCCTGCTCTTCTGTAAAGTTCGATTGAGGGAACAGTGTCTTGTTAGGGTTAAGAACATGTTCGATTTGGGTTAGGAATCATTCTGCTAGTTGTAGAATGGTATTGGGAACCTGCGATATTTATAATCATATATCGGTGAAATATATGTATGAAAACAGAAATCTAAGTAAGATTTGAAGGCCAGAAGGGCATTGGGCCCTTGATTGGGATATTTTGCTTTGAATTACATTCAGCACAGATGTCTCAGATAAATTGATATACAATGGCATAGGACCTTGTACCTGGGATGATTGAATGTAGAAGAGAACATCCAGTCAAAAAGGGATAGTAGGTAAGATTAGGAAGCTAGTCGGTAGGTTTAGGAAGAAGAGTGAGTATAAAATTTGGACCAAAAGTTCTTTACCAATAGGGTGTCGGTCAGAGAGTGGATGTAAATGTCAGCATATGTGAAGAGTCAGTCACAATGATGAACTGGGGAAAAATATGTAGGAAAGCAGATATCAATAGAGACATTAGGAAATCAGGCAAAGTATCAAGTGAGTGATAGGATTAGACATTTTCAACAGGGTTGAGGTTGAATATGTAATCTTAAGAAGAAACAAATGTGTAGTCACCAATAGGATTGACATTGGAGAGCATTAGGCAACCTGGAGAAGGAAGTTTGTAGTAATCCATGCTCACTTTCCAATCAGGCTTTGCTACAATCATAAGTGTGACCTTTGCATTTTGTGTCCAGAATATCACAGTGATAACATGTATATATAGATCAGGTGACATGAGTATTTCTTCCACCATTGCTGGGAGCAATATGTTGAAGACGTATTAAGTAGTATTTGGGGGTACAAATAGGTGTACCCTGGGTTTATGAATATAGAGATAATGCATGAATAGACCATACTGTGAATAAATAATATAACTGCTTCCAATTTAAATAATGGATTGAGTTGATATCTGAAACTATATAGGAAATCTTATATTGATACACAATCATTCATTCCTACCAGTTATACATCTCATGGCAATATCAGGGTTATGGTTTACCATGAAGGGTGTGTGACTTTTGCTTCAAAAGTGATTATGGAAATGGAAAATCATGTGTTTGGAAAGAAGTCTCATGAACAAACCAGTCAAGAAACATGGAGGAATGCATGTGTTCTGAAGCAGGAAGTGATTGAAAGTGAACCAAATGCCTAGAAATTTTTAAACTTGAGGATGAAATATATATCCTATGATGTGCATCAGCTGAAGAAATAGTAAGGGACCAGTGTTGAATAAAAATGAACATCAAAATACACATCATGTCCCATAGGAATCTACTTGCATTGATGTTAAACTGGGTCAGTTACTGTAGAAAGATTAGGATTTCTATGCACCATCCACTGAAGTTAGTTTTCAGTACTAGGAAAAAAATATGTATTTCAGGTGGATAAATATTTCTGAGAATAATCTTGTGAAAAGTTGATTATAAATCCACATATATGAACATGAATGAATTTAGGGAATGTATAATAAGACACATATATTTCATATTTTGAAAAATCTGGAGAGTTTGTGTGTGTGTATATACACACACACACACACACACAAAACACACACAGACATGAAAAATTGGAAATATATATGCCAATCCAAATTCATCATGAAATATATATCATCCACAGATCCCAAAACATTTATTTTACTGAACATGGATTTTTGAATCATGTTGTTCACGTAGGAAGCTCACCCATAGTTTGAGTTTTCAGTTCCAACAGCGTTTGGGAGGAGTGATCTCTTCTCACAATTTGTATCTGCCAAGTCAGCCACCTCACAAGAATATACGTGGGATACCAGGTAGGATTCTATATGTGCATGTAAAAATACATGTGCTGAATAGGCTACGGAGAAAGGGAAACAGGAATTCACATATTTGTTAACTTGAAAAACACACGGAGAACTATTTCTATTCAGTTGGACTAGATTTATAACACCTACCCTTTATAATGCAAAAGGCAAGTGCAACTATACACCATGCCTCCTCTGAACTGCTTGTATTTCTATTCTGTTTGGGTTATTATTCTCCATCATATTAGGATTCATAGTCAGAGTCTAGTAGGGTATGGGTTAGTGTCAGGGAATCAGTATTTCAAAAGGAAAATAGGAAATGAATCCAATGTGTATGCAAATACGTGCTACAAAAAATCTTCCCACTCTCATCCAGAACAATGCCTTGACATGACCTTCGCCCCAAGTAAGAAGCAACTCGAGGGGAAGAGTTAGAAAATCTGTGAATACATATGTGGAATGGAAAATGCTCAGGAGTTCACAACCTGGGAGGTGGTAGAGGAGTTTCCATAAGTAAGGGACAGGGTAAACACTCCACAAACATGGAGCTCTGCTGGCCTAAAGACTTCCTGAGAAACTGCCTCTGAGGTTGGGCACTTGAAATCTATGTTGTTGTCAGGAGCTTTAGCTGCCTTTGTAGTGAGACCATCAAAGCTGGGTCTGCATCTATGTGTCCTGGAGGACATGGTTTCTGATTTTCCAATGAACATGAGGCAGAAGTGCTGAATTCTCTCTTTGTAGGTCAACAGTGGCCACTGGAGGCTAAGTGTCTGCCCGTGTGGACTGTGAAGCCATTTGGTCCTCCTCTACTTTTTGTGGTGTTTCTTGCTGCTGCACTGAGAGTTTGGTATTTGCTTCATGAAATACAAGGAGTTCAACTGGGACACAGTGCTGGAGGGAGTTCTGTCACGTGTGGTGGATCAGGGTCCTAGGAGAATGCACCAACCAGTCTTCTATCCCACAGAGCTTGCCCCCTTGACCCTAGCAACCTGATTCTGAACATTGCCCTGAAACCTCTCCCTATAACAAGATGCCTTTACATATAAGTGTCTGCTGGCTGCACCTTGTCAGTCACAAGGCCTTTGGAAGCCAATGTCAGATCCACATGGCCCTACCACAGATGTTTTATCACACTCCTGCACACCACTTCTCTAGGCCCACTACTCAGCAGGCCCCAACTTACTGGCATCTCTGTTCTACACCATTTTCATGAAACCCAGTCAATCAAGGCACTGTCTGGTACACTCCTGATCAGCAACAGGACATCCAAAGGTTCTCCAGTGCCACCTGGTCATGGGAACTTAAAAATGTCATGGTATTTATCTAGCCATTTTTAAAGGATGAAGTTGGAGGCACTGTGGGTTTCCATTCATTCAGGAACCATTAAATGGTGAGGAAGCTCCTTTCAATGAAAGCTCTGGAGAACTCTCACAAACAAGGCTTCCCAAAGAGTGGCCAAAAGGTCGCATGAAGCCAGGCCCATTGAGGTCTACAAGGTGAGGTTCATGTGTGTTTTGACTCTCAACGATGGCTGCCAGGTCTGTAAGAATCAAATCATGTGATATCCTGGCTGAGATTCCCAGTGCTCTGTGGAAAGCCAACCTGGGCCTAGATCTCAGTTTCCAAGGGCGACTCTCATGCGTGGCCTACTAACATCTCAACACAATTCATGGCAATACTTCTCTGAGGTCAGATCCAGAACTCAGTCTCCAAGGGGAATCACACCAGAGTTCACGCCAAGGTGGACCCAGTCATCTCTTCCAACCGCCACACAAATGACCACAATTCAAACCAAAACACTGCCACATGGCCCTCATCTTCTTCCATATACACACTCATCATAACCTCTGGCTGGAGGTTTCCATCAGGGGCGCAGCCCAAGACAGTGTCCACAATAAGCGCCCTTGCCCCTCATTTGCCTAATATCAGGGTGGCCTGGACAGCCTTCCTGTGCACCAGGAGTGATCAAATAGGCCTGCCTTTAATACTGCTCTGATTCTCCAATTTGAGGCCTACTGACTGCGGGGTATAGATTCTTTGTGTGAATTGGACTCAGGAGAAAACCCAAGCACCTATGGGCAAGCCTCTGCAGGGCTTTGAAGAACTCATTTGACCCAAAGGATCCCTATGCTCTCTTGATGGAGGTCAGGAACCTTACAGAGGAAGGCGAGAGACTTCATCCAAAATGACTGCTTTTTTGCCACTTTGGCTTTGGATGCACACATGGGATCTTTCTTCAATCCATCAGGTGCTGACAATCTAAGCCACAGCCTCACACAGGGCCAAGAGGCTGATTCAGACACATCCCTTTGCAAAGCAATGAAGCAAAGAGCCACAGGTGATGCCCATTCATTTCCATTTGAAAACTGTTTTCTTCAGGCTTCACAAAGGGGTGCCCTGAGGCAAAGGCCTTCCTGACATTCAGGGCAACAGAACAATAGGTAAGCAAAAGGCCCAAAGCAGGCTTTCTCCACTGAGACTTTACTGGTCCCACTGATATCTGAGTTTTCTGAGATGCTCACCATTCCTTTCAGCTATCCAGTACATGGCCATGTCACAGAGCTTGGAGGTGGTACATATATTTTTTGTGGGACACAAAACCATGAGCCTATTCTGGAGAGTGGCCAGAATTCAGGAAGAAAACAGGAACTTAGGAAGATAGTAGGTGTTGCCCATCCATAAGGCAAGCCGCAGTCCATTCATAAATTGGGCAGGATGAATACTGGGAAGATTTCTACTAGACAGGACACATCCATTGATGCATTCTCTTTTCTAATGTCTACAACCAGGGACACAGTGAGATACACAACTTAGAAACACTCACCTTGTCAAAAGACTTACTGGAAACAGTCCACTCCAAACAAACAAACCGCCTTTATTACCGATTCTCAGAACATGGGACAAATCCACAAACTCACCCCCACACCCACAAAGGCACCTCCTTCCCAGAAGTAGGTCTGTGACTACCCGGAGTGTCGTCTGACTGCTGGGCCATACTATGTTCCCCCGAAATGGCCTGTCCTGTCTCAGATCTGGCCTCCTTGGCCAACTCTGTGAAGTTGTCAGGAGCCAGCCGTGAGCCACTACCTGCTTTCTCAGGCAAGGCCCTCTTCAGAGCTTTCCTGGCATTTGGCCATCCTCACATCAGTAGGTACCAAGGAAGACTGACTCTGTCCTTGGTAAATCCAAACAAGTGAGCCCACTGGGACTGGGACTGGGCCTGCCTCTGGGTGCCTGGCTTCCTGGATCCCAAGTTCAGAGAGTTCCATCACCAAGGAAGTCAGGTGAGGTCACTTCCTTCAGGAACTGAATGAGGTCACTGCCTTGGCAACCACTGTGTCCTAACAGTTGCTTGCAAGGGTCCCAGGAGATGGAGGCTGCCCCTGCTTCCTGTGACACTTTCACAAGTTAGAATGGAATATCAACCATAGGCACCAAGGAACAGCTCTCCACACAAGCCTGGTTTGGTCCACCCTGTCTACATTAAGAAGAGAGAGGCTCATTCAGACACATCCCTTCATCCTGACCAGGTTGTTTGCCATGGAACATGACTTTTGCTCTCTCAGGTCCTTCACAGCTGCCTACATCTTCTCCAGGGTTCATTTCTGCATGGACCTTTGAGGTTCTCAGCAGGGGGAAGATCCCCTCCATTCCTGTATTGTAAGACCAACTCTGTCCCTGCTCTTCTGTAAAGTTCGATTGAGGGAACAGTGTCTGGTTAGGGTTAAGAACATGTTTGATTTGGGTTAGGAATCATTCTGCTAGTTGTAGAATGGTATTGGGAACCTGGGATATTTATAATCATATATCGGTGAAATATATGTATGAAAACAGAAATCTAAGTAAGATTTGAAGGCCAGAAGGGCATTGGGCCCTTGATTGGGATATTTTGCTTTGAATTACATTCAGCACAGATGTCTCAGATAAATTGATATACAATGGCATAGGACCTTGTACCTTGGATGATTGAATGTAGAAGAGAACATCCAGTCAAAAAGGGATAGTAGGTAAGATTAGGAAGCTAGTCGGTAGGTTTAGGAAGAAGAGTGAGTATAAAATTTGGACCAAAAGTTCTTTACCAATAGGGTGTCGGTCAGAGAGTGAATGTAAATGTCAGCATATGTGAAGAGTCAGTCACAATGATGAACTGGGGAAAAATATGTAGGAAAGCAGATATCAATAGAGACATTAGGAAATCAGGCAAAGTATCAAGTGAGTGATAGGATTAGACATATTCAACAGGGTTGAGGTTGAATATGTAATCTTAAGAAGAAACAAATGTGTAGTCACCAATAGGATTGACATTGGAGAGCATTAGGCAACCTGGAGAAGGAAGTTTGTAGTAATCCATGCTCACTTTCCAATCAGGCTTTGCTACAATCATAAGTGTGACCTTTGCATTTTGTGTCCAGAATATCACAGTGATAACATGTATATGTAGATCAGGTGACATGAGTATTTCTTCCACCATTGCTGGGAGCAATATGTTGAAGACGTATTAAGTAGTATTTGGGGGTACAAATAGGTGTACCCTGGGTTTATGAATATAGAGATAATGCATGAATAGACCATACTGTGAATAAATAATATAACTGCTTCCAATTTAAATAATGGATTGAGTTGATATCTGAAACTATATAGGAAATCTTATATTGATACACAGTCATTCATTCCTACCAGTTATACATCTAATGGCAATATCAGGGTTATGGTTTACCATGAAGGGTGTGTGACTTTTGCTTCAAAAGTGATTATGGAAATGGAAAATCATGTGTTTGGAAAGAAGTCTCATGAACAAACCAGTCAAGAAACATGGAGGAATGCATGTGTTCTGAAGCAGGAAGTGATTGAAAGTGAACCAAATGCCTAGAAATTTTTAAACTTGAGGATGAAATATATATCCTATGATGTGCATCAGCTGAAGAAATAGTAAGGGACCAGTGTTGAATAAAAATGAACATCAAAATACACATCATGTCCCATAGGAATCTACTTGCATTGATGTGAAACTGGGTCAGTTACTGTAGAAAGATTAGGATTTCTATGCACCATCCACTGAAGTTAGTTTTCAGTACTAGGAAAAAAAATATGTATTTCAGGTGGATAAATATTTCTGAGAATAATCTTGTGAAAAGTTGATTATAAATCCACATATATGAACATGAATGAATTTAGGGAATGTATAATAAGACACATATATTTCATATTTTGAAAAATCTGGAGAGTTTGTGTGTGTGTATACACACACACACACACACACACAAAACACACACAGACATGAAAAATTGGAAATATATATGCCAATCCAAATTCATCATGAAATATATATCATCCACAGATCCCAAAACATTTATTTTACTGAACATGGATTTTTGAATCATGTTGTTCACGTAGGAAGCTCACCCATAGGTTGAGTTTTCAGTTCCAACAGCGTTTGGGAGGAGTGATCTCTTCTCACAATTTGTATCTGCCAAGTCAGCCACCTCACAAGAATATACGTGGGATACCAGGTAGGATTCTATATGTGCATGTAAAAATACTTGTGCTGAATAGGCTACGGAGAAAGGGAGACAGGAATTCACATATTTGTTAACTTGAAAAACACACGGAGAACTATTTCTATTCAGTTGGACTAGATTTATAACACCTACCCTTTATAATGCAAAAGGCAAGTGCAACTATACACCATGCCTCCTCTGAACTGCTTGTATTTCTATTCTGTTTGGGTTATTTTTCTCCATCATATTAGGATTCATAGTCAGAGTCTAGTAGGGTATGGGTTAGTGTCAGGGAATCAGTATTTCAAAAGGAAAATAGGAAATGAATCCAATGTGTATGCAAATACGTGCTACACAAAAATCTTCCCACTCTCATCCAGAACAATGCCTTGACATGACCTTCGCCCCAAGTAAGAAGCAACTCGAGGGGAAGAGTTAGAAAATCTGTGAATACATATGTGGAATGGAAAATGCTCAGGAGTTCACAACCTGGGAGGTGGTAGAGGAGTTTCCATAAGTAAGGGACAGGGTAAACACTCCACAAACATGGAGCTCTGCTGGCCTAAAGACTTCCTGAGAAACTGCCTCTGAGGTTGGGCACTTGAAATCTATGTTGTTGTCAGGAGCTTTAGCTGCCTTTGTAGTGAGACCATCAAAGCTGGGTCTGCATCTATGTGTCCTGGAGGACATGGTTTCTGATTTTCCAATGAACATGAGGCAGAAGTGCTGAATTCTCTCTTTGTAGGTCAACAGTGGCCACTGGAGGCTAAGTGTCTGCCCGTGTGGACTGTGAAGCCATTTGGTCCTCCTCTACTTTTTGTGGTGTTTCTTGCTGCTGCACTGAGAGTTTGGTATTTGCTTCATGAAATACAAGGAGTTCAACTGGGACACAGTGCTGGAGGGAGTTCTGTCACGTGTGGTGGATCAGGGTCCTAGGAGAATGCACCAACCAGTCTTCTATCCCACAGAGCTTGCCCCCTTGACCCTAGCAACCTGATTCTGAACATTGCCCTGAAACCTCTCCCTATAACAAGATGCCTTTACATATAAGTGTCTGCTGGCTGCACCTTGTCAGTCACAAGGCCTTTGGAAGCCAATGTCAGATCCACATGGCCCTACCACAGATGTTTTATCACACTCCTGCACACCACTTCTCTAGGCCCACTACTCAGCAGGCCCCAACTTACTGGCATCTCTGTTCTACACCATTTTCATGAAACCCAGTCAATCAAGGCACTGTCTGGTACACTCCTGATCAGCAACAGGACATCCAAAGGTTCTCCAGTGCCACCTGGTCATGGGAACTTAAAAATGTCATGGTATTTACCTAGCCATTTTTAAAGGATGAAGTTGGAGGCACTGTGGGTTTCCATTCATTCAGGAACCATTAAATGGTGAGGAAGCTCCTTTCAATGAAAGCTCTGGAGAACTCTCACAAACAAGGCTTCCCAAAGAGTGGCCAAAAGGTCGCATGAAGCCAGGCCCATTGAGGTGTACAAGGTGAGGTTCATGTGTGTTTTGACTCTCAACGATGGCTGCCAGGTCTGTAAGAATCAAATCATGTGATATCCTGGAGGAGATTCCCAGTGCTCTGTGGAAAGCCAACCTGGGCCTAGATCTCAGTTTCCAAGGGCGACTCTCATGCGTGGCCTACTAACATCTCAACACAATTCATGGCAATACTTCTCTGAGGTCAGTTCCAGAACTCAGTCTCCAAGGGGAATCACACCAGAGTTCACGCCAAGGTGGACCCAGTCATCTCTTCCAACCGCCACACAAATGACCACAATTCAAACCAAAACACTGCCACATGGCCCTCATCTTCTTCCATATACACACTCATCATAACCTCTGGCTGGAGGTTTCCATCAGGGGCGCAGCCCAAGACAGTGTCCACAATAAGCGCCCTTGCCCCTCATTTGCCTAATATCAGGGTGGCCTGGACAGCCTTCCTGTGCACCAGGAGTGATCAAATAGGCCTGCCTTTAATACTGCTCTGATTCTCCAATTTGAGGCCTACTGACTGCGGGGTATAGATTCTTTGTGTGAATTGGACTCAGGAGAAAACCCAAGCACCTATGGGCAAGCCTCTGCAGGGCTTTGAAGAACTCATTTGACCCAAAGGATCCCTATGCTCTCTTGATGGAAGTCAGGAACCTTACAGAGGAAGGCGAGAGACTTCATCCAAAATGACTGCTTTTTTGCCACTTTGGCTTTGGATGCACACATGGGATCTTTCTTCAATCCATCAGGTGCTGACAATCTAAGCCACAGCCTCACACAGGGCCAAGAGGCTGATTCAGACACATCCCTTTGCAAAGCAATGAAGCAAAGAGCCACAGGTGATGCCCATTCATTTCCATTTGAAAACTGTTTTCTTCAGGCTTCACAAAGGGGTGCCCTGAGGCAAAGGCCTTCCTGACATTCAGGGCAACAGAACAATAGGTAAGCAAAAGGCCCAAAGCAGGCTTTCTCCACTGAGACTTTACTGGTCCCACTGATATCTGAGTTTTCTGAGATGCTCACCATTCCTTTCAGCTATCCAGTACATGGCCATGTCACAGAGCTTGGAGGTGGTACATATATTTTTTGTGGGACACAAAACCATGAGCCTATTCTGGAGAGTGGCCAGAATTCAGGAAGAAAACAGGAACTTAGGAAGATAGTAGGTGTTGCCCATCCATAAGGCAAGCCGCAGTCCATTCATAAATTGGGCAGGATGAATACTGGGAAGCTTTCTACTAGACAGGACACATCCATTGATGCATTCTCTTTTCTAATGTCTACAACCAGGGACACAGTGAGATACACAACTTAGAAACACTCACCTTGTCAAAAGACTTACTGGAAACAGTCCACTCCAAACAAACAAACCGCCTTTATTACCGATTCTCAGAACATGGGACAAATCCACAAACTCACCCCCACACCCACAAAGGCACCTCCTTCCCAGAAGTAGGTCTGTGACTACCCGGAGTGTCGTCTGACTGCTGGGCCATACTATGTTCCCCCGAAATGGCCTGTCCTGTCTCAGATCTGGCCTCCTTGGCCAACTCTGTGAAGTTGTCAGGAGCCAGCCGTGAGCCACTACCTGCTTTCTCAGGCAAGGCCCTCTTCAGAGCTTTCCTGGCATTTGGCCATCCTCACATCAGTAGGTACCAAGGAAGACTGACTCTGTCCTTGGTAAATCCAAACAAGTGAGCCCACTGGGACTGGGACTGGGCCTGCCTCTGGGTGCCTGGCTTCCTGGATCCCAAGTTCAGAGAGTTCCATCACCAAGGAAGTCAGGTGAGGTCACTTCCTTCAGGAACTGAATGAGGTCACTGCCTTGGCAACCACTGTGTCCTAACAGTTGCTTGCAAGGGTCCCAGGAGATGGAGGCTGCCCCTGCTTCCTGTGACACTTTCACAAGTTAGAATGGAATATCAACCATAGGCACCAAGGAACAGCTCTCCACACAAGCCTGGTTTGGTCCACCCTGTCTACATTAAGAAGAGAGAGGCTCATTCAGACACATCCCTTCATCCTGACCAGGTTGTTTGCCATGGAACATGACTTTTGCTCTCTCAGGTCCTTCACAGCTGCCTACATCTTCTCCAGGGTTCATTTCTGCATGGACCGTTGAGGTTCTCAGCAGGGGGAAGATCCCCTCCATTCCTGTATTGTAAGACCAACTCTGTCCCTGCTCTTCTGTAAAGTTCGATTGAGGGAACAGTGTCTGGTTAGGGTTAAGAACATGTTTGATTTGGGTTAGGAATCATTCTGCTAGTTGTAGAATGGTATTGGGAACCTGCGATATTTATAATCATATATCGGTGAAATATATGTATGAAAACAGAAATCTAAGTAAGATTTGAAGGCCAGAAGGGCATTGGGCCCTTGATTGGGATATTTTGCTTTGAATTACATTCAGCACAGATGTCTCAGATAAATTGATATACAATGGCATAGGACCTTGTACCTTGGATGATTGAATGTAGAAGAGAACATCCAGTCAAAAAGGGATAGTAGGTAAGATTAGGAAGCTAGTCGGTAGGTTTAGGAAGAAGAGTGAGTATAAAATTTGGACCAAAAGTTCTTTACCAATAGGGTGTCGGTCAGAGAGTGAATGTAAATGTCAGCATATGTGAAGAGTCAGTCACAATGATGAACTGGGGAAAAATATGTAGGAAAGCAGATATCAATAGAGACATCAGGAAATCAGGCAAAGTATCAAGTTAGTGATAGGATTAGACATATTCAACAGGGTTGAGGTTGAGTATGTAATCTTAAGAAGAAACAAATGTGTAGTCACCAATAGGATTGACATTGGAGAGCATTAGGCAACCTGGAGAAGGAAGTTTGTAGTAATCCATGCTCACTTTCCAATCAGGCTTTGCTACAATCATAAGTGTGACCTTTGCATTTTGTGTCCAGAATATCACAGTGATAACATGTATATGTAGATCAGGTGACATGAGTATTTCTTCCACCATTGCTGGGAGCAATATGTTGAAGACGTATTAAGTAGTATTTGGGGGTACAAATAGGTGTACCCTGGGTTTATGAATATAGAGATAATGCATGAATAGACCATACTGTGAATAAATAATATAACTGCTTCCAATTTAAATAATGGATTGAGTTGATATCTGAAACTATATAGGAAATCTTATATTGATACACAGTCATTCATTCCTACCAGTTATACATCTAATGGCAATATCAGGGTTATGGTTTACCATGAAGGGTGTGTGACTTTTGCTTCAAAAGTGATTATGGAAATGGAAAATCATGTGTTTGGAAAGAAGTCTCATGAACAAACCAGTCAAGAAACATGGAGGAATGCATGTGTTCTGAAGCAGGAAGTGATTGAAAGTGAACCAAATGCCTAGAAATTTTTAAACTTGAGGATGAAATATATATCCTATGATGTGCATCAGCTGAAGAAATAGTAAGGGACCAGTGTTGAATAAAAATGAACGTCAAAATACACATCATGTCCCATAGGAATCTACTTGCATTGATGTGAAACTGGGTCAGTTACTGTAGAAAGATTAGGATTTCTATGCACCATCCACTGAAGTTAGTTTTCAGTACTAGGAAAAAAAATATGTATTTCAGGTGGATAAATATTTCTGAGAATAATCTTGTGAAAAGTTGATTATAAATCCACATATATGAACATGAATGAATTTAGGGAATGTATAATAAGACACATATATTTCATATTTTGAAAAATCTGGAGAGTTTGTGTGTGTGTATATACACACACACACACACACACACAAAACACACACAGACATGAAAAATTGGAAATATATATGCCAATCCAAATTCATCATGAAATATATATCATCCACAGATCCCAAAACATTTATTTTACTGAACATGGATTTTTGAATCATGTTGTTCACGTAGGAAGCTCACCCATAGGTTGAGTTTTCAGTTCCAACAGCGTTTGGGAGGAGTGATCTCTTCTCACAATTTGTATCTGCCAAGTCAGCCACCTCACAAGAATATACGTGGGATACCAGGTAGGATTCTATATGTGCATGTAAAAATACATGTGCTGAATAGGCTACGGAGAAAGGGAGACAGGAATTCACATATTTGTTAACTTGAAAAACACACGGAGAACTATTTCTATTCAGTTGGACTAGATTTATAACACCTACCCTTTATAATGCAAAAGGCAAGTGCAACTATACACCATGCCTCCTCTGAACTGCTTGTATTTCTATTCTGTTTGGGTTATTTTTCTCCATCATATTAGGATTCATAGTCAGAGTCTAGTAGGGTATGGGTTAGTGTCAGGGAATCAGTATTTCAAAAGGAAAATAGGAAATGAATCCAATGTGTATGCAAATACGTGCTACAAAAAATCTTCCCACTCTCATCCAGAACAATGCCTTGACATGACCTTCGCCCCAAGGAAGAAGCAACTCGAGGGGAAGAGTTAGAAAATCTGTGAATACATATGTGGAATGGAAAATGCTCAGGAGTTCACAACCTGGGAGGTGGTAGAGGAGTTTCCATAAGTAAGGGACAGGGTAAACACTCCACAAACATGGAGCTCTGCTGGCCTAAAGACTTCCTGAGAAACTGCCTCTGAGGTTGGGCACTTGAAATCTATGTTGTTGTCAGGAGCTTTAGCTGCCTTTGTAGTGAGACCATCAAAGCTGGGTCTGCATCTATGTGTCCTGGAGGACATGGTTTCTGATTTTCCAATGAACATGAGGCAGAAGTGCTGAATTCTCTCTTTGTAGGTCAACAGTGGCCACTGGAGGCTAAGTGTCTGCCCGTGTGGACTGTGAAGCCATTTGGTCCTCCTCTACTTTTTGTGGTGTTTCTTGCTGCTGCACTGAGAGTTTGGTATTTGCTTCATGAAATACAAGGAGTTCAACTGGGACACAGTGCTGGAGGGAGTTCTGTCACGTGTGGTGGATCAGGGTCCTAGGAGAATGCACCAACCAGTCTTCTATCCCACAGAGCTTGCCCCCTTGACCCTAGCAACCTGATTCTGAACATTGCCCTGAAACCTCTCCCTATAACAAGATGCCTTTACATATAAGTGTCTGCTGGCTGCACCTTGTCAGTCACAAGGCCTTTGGAAGCCAATGTCAGATCCACATGGCCCTACCACAGATGTTTTATCACACTCCTGCACACCACTTCTCTAGGCCCACTACTCAGCAGGCCCCAACTTACTGGCATCTCTGTTCTACACCATTTTCATGAAACCCAGTCAATCAAGGCACTGTCTGGTACACTCCTGATCAGCAACAGGACATCCAAAGGTTCTCCAGTGCCACCTGGTCATGGGAACTTAAAAATGTCATGGTATTTATCTAGCCATTTTTAAAGGATGAAGTTGGAGGCACTGTGGGTTTCCATTCATTCAGGAACCATTAAATGGTGAGGAAGCTCCTTTCAATGAAAGCTCTGGAGAACTCTCACAAACAAGGCTTCCCAAAGAGTGGCCAAAAGGTCGCATGAAGCCAGGCCCATTGAGGTGTACAAGGTGAGGTTCATGTGTGTTTTGACTCTCAACGATGGCTGCCAGGTCTGTAAGAATCAAATCATGTGATATCCTGGCTGAGATTCCCAGTGCTCTGTGGAAAGCCAACCTGGGCCTAGATCTCAGTTTCCAAGGGCGACTCTCATGCGTGGCCTACTAACATCTCAACACAATTCATGGCAATACTTCTCTGAGGTCAGTTCCAGAACTCAGTCTCCAAGGGGAATCACACCAGAGTTCACGCCAAGGTGGACCCAGTCATCTCTTCCAACCGCCACACAAATGACCACAATTCAAACCAAAACACTGCCACATGGCCCTCATCTTCTTCCATATACACACTCATCATAACCTCTGGCTGGAGGTTTCCATCAGGGGCGCAGCCCAAGACAGTGTCCACAATAAGCGCCCTTGCCCCTCATTTGCCTAATATCAGGGTGGCCTGGACAGCCTTCCTGTGCACCAGGAGTGATCAAATAGGCCTGCCTTTAATACTGCTCTGCTTCTCCAATTTGAGGCCTACTGACTGCGGGGTATAGATTCTTTGTGTGAATTGGACTCAGGAGAAAACCCAAGCACCTATGGGCAAGCCTCTGCAGGGCTTTGAAGAACTCATTTGACCCAAAGGATCCCTATGCTCTCTTGACGGAGGTCAGGAACCTTACAGAGGAAGGCGAGAGACTTCATGCAAAATGACTGCGTTTTTGCCATCTTGGCTTTGGATGCACACATGGGATCTTTCTTCAATCCATCAGGTGCTGACAATCTAAGCCACAGCCTCACACAGGGCCAAGAGGCTGATTCAGACACATCCCTTTGCAAAGCAATGAAGCAAAGAGCCACAGGTGATGCCCATTCATTTCCATTTGAAAACTGTTTTCTTCAGGCTTCACAAAGGGGTGCCCTGAGGCAAAGGCCTTCCTGACATTCAGGGCAACAGAACAATAGGTAAGCAAAAGGCCCAAAGCAGGCTTTCTCCACTGAGACTTTACTGGTCCCACTGATATCTGAGTTTTCTGAGATGCTCACCATTCCTTTCAGCTATCCAGTACATGGCCATGTCACAGAGCTTGGAGGTGGTACATATATTTTTTGTGGGACACAAAACCATGAGCCTATTCTGGAGAGTGGCCAGAATTCAGGAAGAAAACAGGAACTTAGGAAGATAGTAGGTGTTGCCCATCCATAAGGCAAGCCGCAGTCCATTCATAAATTGGGCAGGATGAATACTGGGAAGATTTCTACTAGACAGGACACATCCATTGATGCATTCTCTTTTCTAATGTCTACAACCAGGGACACAGTGAGATACACAACTTAGAAACACTCACCTTGTCAAAAGACTTACTGGAAACAGTCCACTCCAAACAAACAAACCGCCTTTATTACCGATTCTCAGAACATGGGACAAATCCACAAACTCACCCCCACACCCACAAAGGCACCTCCTTCCCAGAAGTAGGTCTGTGACTACCCGGAGTGTCGTCTGACTGCTGGGCCATACTATGTTCCCCCGAAATGGCCTGTCCTGTCTCAGATCTGGCCTCCTTGGCCAACTCTGTGAAGTTGTCAGGAGCCAGCCGTGAGCCACTACCTGCTTTCTCAGGCAAGGCCCTCTTCAGAGCTTTCCTGGCATTTGGCCATCCTCACATCAGTAGGTACCAAGGAAGACTGACTCTGTCCTTGGTAAATCCAAACAAGTGAGCCCACTGGGACTGGGACTGGGCCTGCCTCTGGGTGCCTGGCTTCCTGGATCCCAAGTTCAGAGAGTTCCATCACCAAGGAAGTCAGGTGAGGTCACTTCCTTCAGGAACTGAATGAGGTCACTGCCTTGGCAACCACTGTGTCCTAACAGTTGCTTGCAAGGGTCCCAGGAGATGGAGGCTGCCCCTGCTTCCTGTGACACTTTCACAAGTTAGAATGGAATATCAACCATAGGCACCAAGGAACAGCTCTCCACACAAGCCTGGTTTGGTCCACCCTGTCTACATTAAGAAGAGAGAGGCTCATTCAGACACATCCCTTCATCCTGACCAGGTTGTTTGCCATGGAACATGACTTTTGCTCTCTCAGGTCCTTCACAGCTGCCTACATCTTCTCCAGGGTTCATTTCTGCATGGACCTTTGAGGTTCTCAGCAGGGGGAAGATCCCCTCCATTCCTGTATTGTAAGACCAACTCTGTCCCTGCTCTTCTGTAAAGTTCGATTGAGGGAACAGTGTCTGGTTAGGGTTAAGAACATGTTCGATTTGGGTTAGGAATCATTCTGCTAGTTGTAGAATGGTATTGGGAACCTGCGATATTTATAATCATATATCGGTGAAATATATGTATGAAAACAGAAATCTAAGTAAGATTTGAAGGCCAGAAGGGCATTGGGCCCTTGATTGGGATATTTTGCTTTGAATTACATTCAGCACAGATGTCTCAGATAAATTGATATACAATGGCATAGGACCTTGTACCTTGGATGATTGAATGTAGAAGAGAACATCCAGTCAAAAAGGGATAGTAGGTAAGATTAGGAAGCTAGTCGGTAGGTTTAGGAAGAAGAGTGAGTATAAAATTTGGACCAAAAGTTCTTTACCAATAGGGTGTCGGTCAGAGAGTGAATGTAAATGTCAGCATATGTGAAGAGTCAGTCACAATGATGAACTGGGGAAAAATATGTAGGAAAGCAGATATCAATAGAGACATCAGGAAATCAGGCAAAGTATCAAGTTAGTGATAGGATTAGACATATTCAACAGGGTTGAGGTTGAGTATGTAATCTTAAGAAGAAACAAATGTGTAGTCACCAATAGGATTGACATTGGAGAGCATTAGGCAACCTGGAGAAGGAAGTTTGTAGTAATCCATGCTCACTTTCCAATCAGGCTTTGCTACAATCATAAGTGTGACCTTTGCATTTTGTGTCCAGAATATCACAGTGATAACATGTATATGTAGATCAGGTGACATGAGTATTTCTTCCACCATTGCTGGGAGCAATATGTTGAAGACGTATTAAGTAGTATTTGGGGGTACAAATAGGTGTACCCTGGGTTTATGAATATAGAGATAATGCATGAATAGACCATACTGTGAATAAATAATATAACTGCTTCCAATTTAAATAATGGATTGAGTTGATATCTGAAACTATATAGGAAATCTTATATTGATACACAGTCATTCATTCCTACCAGTTATACATCTAATGGCAATATCAGGGTTATGGTTTACCATGAAGGGTGTGTGACTTTTGCTTCAAAAGTGATTATGGAAATGGAAAATCATGTGTTTGGAAAGAAGTCTCATGAACAAACCAGTCAAGAAACATGGAGGAATGCATGTGTTCTGAAGCAGGAAGTGATTGAAAGTGAACCAAATGCCTAGAAATTTTTAAACTTGAGGATGAAATATATATCCTATGATGTGCATCAGCTGAAGAAATAGTAAGGGACCAGGGTTGAATAAAAATGAACGTCAAAATACACATCATGTCCCATAGGAATCTACTTGCATTGATGTTAAACTGGGTCAGTTACTGTAGAAAGATTAGGATTTCTATGCACCATCCACTGAAGTTAGTTTTCAGTACTAGGAAAAAAATATGTATTTCAGGTGGATAAATATTTCTGAGAATAATCTTGTGAAAAGTTGATTATAAATCCACATATATGAACATGAATGAATTTAGGGAATGTATAATAAGACACATATATTTCATATTTTGAAAAATCTGGAGAGTTTGTGTGTGTGTATATATACACACACACACACACACAAAACACACACAGACATGAAAAATTGGAAATATATATGCCAATCCAAATTCATCATGAAATATATATCATCCACAGATCCCAAAACATTTATTTTACTGAACATGGATTTTTGAATCATGTTGTTCAAGTAGGAAGCTCACCCATAGGTTGAATTTTCAGTTCCAACAGCGTTTGGGAGGAGTGATCTCTTCTCACAATTTGTATCTGCCAAGTCAGCCACCTCACAAGAATATACGTGGGATACCAGGTAGGATTCTATATGTGCATGTAAAAATACATGTGCTGAATAGGCTACGGAGAAAGGGAGACAGGAATTCACATATTTGTTAACTTGAAAAACACACGGAGAACTATTTCTATTCAGTTGGACTAGATTTATAACACCTACCCTTTATAATGCAAAAGGCAAGTGCAACTATACACCATGCCTCCTCTGAACTGCTTGTATTTCTATTCTGTTTGGGTTATTTTTCTCCATCATATTAGGATTCATAGTCAGAGTCTAGTAGGGTATGGGTTAGTGTCAGGGAATCAGTATTTCAAAAGGAAAATAGGAAATGAATCCAATGTGTATGCAAATACGTGCTACAAAAAATCTTCCCACTCTCATCCAGAACAATGCCTTGACATGACCTTCGCCCCAAGTAAGAAGCAACTCGAGGGGAAGAGTTAGAAAATCTGTGAATACATATGTGGAATGGAAAATGCTCAGGAGTTCACAACCTGGGAGGTGGTAGAGGAGTTTCCATAAGTAAGGGACAGGGTAAACACTCCACAAACATGGAGCTCTGCTGGCCTAAAGACTTCCTGAGAAACTGCCTCTGAGGTTGGGCACTTGAAATCTATGTTGTTGTCAGGAGCTTTAGCTGCCTTTGTAGTGAGACCATCAAAGCTGGGTCTCCATCTATGTGTCCTGGAGGACATGGTTTCTGATTTTCCAATGAACATGAGGCAGAAGTGCTGAATTCTCTCTTTGTAGGTCAACAGTGGCCACTGGAGGCTAAGTGTCTGCCCGTGTGGACTGTGAAGCCATTTGGTCCTCCTCTACTTTTTGTGGTGTTTCTTGCTGCTGCACTGAGAGTTTGGTATTTGCTTCATGAAATACAAGGAGTTCAACTGGGACACAGTGCTGGAGGGAGTTCTGTCACGTGTGGTGGATCAGGGTCCTAGGAGAATGCACCAACCAGTCTTCTATCCCACAGAGCTTGCCCCCTTGACCCTAGCAACCTGATTCTGAACATTGCCCTGAAACCTCTCCCTATAACAAGATGCCTTTACATATAAGTGTCTGCTGGCTGCACCTTGTCAGTCACAAGGCCTTTGGAAGCCAATGTCAGATCCACATGGCCCTACCACAGATGTTTTATCACACTCCTGCACACCACTTCTCTAGGCCCACTACTCAGCAGGCCCCAACTTACTGGCATCTCTGTTCTACACCATTTTCATGAAACCCAGTCAATCAAGGCACTGTCTGGTACACTCCTGATCAGCAACAGGACATCCAAAGGTTCTCCAGTGCCACCTGGTCATGGGAACTTAAAAATGTCATGGTATTTATCTAGCCATTTTTAAAGGATGAAGTTGGAGGCACTGTGGGTTTCCATTCATTCAGGAACCATTAAATGGTGAGGAAGCTCCTTTCAATGAAAGCTCTGGAGAACTCTCACAAACAAGGCTTCCCAAAGAGTGGCCAAAAGGTCGCATGAAGCCAGGCCCATTGAGGTCTACAAGGTGAGGTTCATGTGTGTTTTGACTCTCAACGATGGCTGCCAGGTCTGTAAGAATCAAATCATGTGATATCCTGGCTGAGATTCCCAGTGCTCTGTGGAAAGCCAACCTGGGCCTAGATCTCAGTTTCCAAGGGCGACTCTCATGCGTGGCCTACTAACATCTCAACACAATTCATGGCAATACTTCTCTGAGGTCAGATCCAGAACTCAGTCTCCAAGGGGAATCACACCAGAGTTCACGCCAAGGTGGACCCAGTCATCTCTTCCAACCGCCACACAAATGACCACAATTCAAACCAAAACACTGCCACATGGCCCTCATCTTCTTCCATATACACACTCATCATAACCTCTGGCTGGAGGTTTCCATCAGGGGCGCAGCCCAAGACAGTGTCCACAATAAGCGCCCTTGCCCCTCATTTGCCTAATATCAGGGTGGCCTGGACAGCCTTCCTGTGCACCAGGAGTGATCAAATAGGCCTGCCTTTAATACTGCTCTGCTTCTCCAATTTGAGGCCTACTGACTGCGGGGTATAGATTCTTTGTGTGAATTGGACTCAGGAGAAAACCCAAGCACCTATGGGCAAGCCTCTGCAGGGCTTTGAAGAACTCATTTGACCCAAAGGATCCCTATGCTCTCTTGATGGAGGTCAGGAACCTTACAGAGGAAGGCGAGAGACTTCATCCAAAATGACTGCTTTTTTGCCACTTTGGCTTTGGATGCACACATGGGATCTTTCTTCAATCCATCAGGTGCTGACAATCTAAGCCACAGCCTCACACAGGGCCAAGAGGCTGATTCAGACACATCCCTTTGCAAAGCAATGAAGCAAAGAGCCACAGGTGATGCCCATTCATTTCCATTTGAAAACTGTTTTCTTCAGGCTTCACAAAGGGGTGCCCTGAGGCAAAGGCCTTCCTGACATTCAGGGCAACAGAACAATAGGTAAGCAAAAGGCCCAAAGCAGGCTTTCTCCACTGAGACTTTACTGGTCCCACTGATATCTGAGTTTTCTGAGATGCTCACCATTCCTTTCAGCTATCCAGTACATGGCCATGTCACAGAGCTTGGAGGTGGTACATATATTTTTTGTGGGACACAAAACCATGAGCCTATTCTGGAGAGTGGCCAGAATTCAGGAAGAAAACAGGAACTTAGGAAGATAGTAGGTGTTGCCCATCCATAAGGCAAGCCGCAGTCCATTCATAAATTGGGCAGGATGAATACTGGGAAGATTTCTACTAGACAGGACACATCCATTGATGCATTCTCTTTTCTAATGTCTACAACCAGGGACACAGTGAGATACACAACTTAGAAACACTCACCTTGTCAAAAGACTTACTGGAGACAGTCCACTCCAAACAAACAAACCGCCTTTATTACCGATTCTCAGAACATGGGACAAATCCACAAACTCACCCCCACACCCACAAAGGCACCTCCTTCCCAGAAGTAGGTCTGTGACTACCCGGAGTGTCGTCTGACTGCTGGGCCATACTATGTTCCCCCGAAATGGCCTGTCCTGTCTCAGATCTGGCCTCCTTGGCCAACTCTGTGAAGTTGTCAGGAGCCAGCCGTGAGCCACTACCTGCTTTCTCAGGCAAGGCCCTCTTCAGAGCTTTCCTGGCATTTGGCCATCCTCACATCAGTAGGTACCAAGGAAGACTGACTCTGTCCTTGGTAAATCCAAACAAGTGAGCCCACTGGGACTGGGACTGGGCCTGCCTCTGGGTGCCTGGCTTCCTGGATCCCAAGTTCAGAGAGTTCCATCACCAAGGAAGTCAGGTGAGGTCACTTCCTTCAGGAACTGAATGAGGTCACTGCCTTGGCAACCACTGTGTCCTAACAGTTGCTTGCAAGGGTCCCAGGAGATGGAGGCTGCCCCTGCTTCCTGTGACACTTTCACAAGTTAGAATGGAATATCAACCATAGGCACCAAGGAACAGCTCTCCACACAAGCCTGGTTTGGTCCACCCTGTCTACATTAAGAAGAGAGAGGCTCATTCAGACACATCCCTTCATCCTGACCAGGTTGTTTGCCATGGAACATGACTTTTGCTCTCTCAGGTCCTTCACAGCTGCCTACATCTTCTCCAGGGTTCATTTCTGCATGGACCTTTGAGGTTCTCAGCAGGGGGAAGATCCCCTCCATTCCTGTATTGTAAGACCAACTCTGTCCCTGCTCTTCTGTAAAGTTCGATTGAGGGAACAGTGTCTGGTTAGGGTTAAGAACATGTTTGATATGGGTTAGGAATCATTCTGCTAGTTGTAGAATGGTATTGGGAACCTGCGATATTTATAATCATATATCGGTGAAATATATGTATGAAAACAGAAATCTAAGTAAGATTTGAAGGCCAGAAGGGCATTGGGCCCTTGATTGGGATATTTTGCTTTGAATTACATTCAGCACAGATGTCTCAGATAAATTGATATACAATGGCATAGGACCTTGTACCTTGGATGATTGAATGTAGAAGAGAACATCCAGTCAAAAAGGGATAGTAGGTAAGATTAGGAAGCTAGTCGGTAGGTTTAGGAAGAAGAGTGAGTATAAAATTTGGACCAAAAGTTCTTTACCAATAGGGTGTCGGTCAGAGAGTGAATGTAAATGTCAGCATATGTGAAGAGTCAGTCACAATGATGAACTGGGGAAAAATATGTAGGAAAGCAGATATCAATAGAGACATCAGGAAATCAGGCAAAGTATCAAGTGAGTGATAGGATTAGACATATTCAACAGGGTTGAGGTTGAGTATGTAATCTTAAGAAGAAACAAATGTGTAGTCACCAATAGGATTGACATTGGAGAGCATTAGGCAACCTGGAGAAGGAAGTTTGTAGTAATCCATGCTCACTTTCCAATCAGGCTTTGCTACAATCATAAGTGTGACCTTTGCATTTTGTGTCCAGAATATCACAGTGATAACATGTATATGTAGATCAGGTGACATGAGTATTTCTTCCACCATTGCTGGGAGCAATATGTTGAAGACGTATTAAGTAGTATTTGGGGGTACAAATAGGTGTACCCTGGGTTTATGAATATAGAGATAATGCATGAATAGACCATACTGTGAATAAATAATATAACTGCTTCCAATTTAAATAATGGATTGAGTTGATATCTGAAACTATATAGGAAATCTTATATTGATACACAGTCATTCATTCCTACCAGTTATACATCTAATGGCAATATCAGGGTTATGGTTTACCATGAAGGGTGTGTGACTTTTGCTTCAAAAGTGATTATGGAAATGGAAAATCATGTGTTTGGAAAGAAGTCTCATGAACAAACCAGTCAAGAAACATGGAGGAATGCATGTGTTCTGAAGCAGGAAGTGATTGAAAGTGAACCAAATGCCTAGAAATTTTTAAACTTGAGGATGAAATATATATCCTATGATGTGCATCAGCTGAAGAAATAGTAAGGGACCAGGGTTGAATAAAAATGAACGTCAAAATACACATCATGTCCCATAGGAATCTACTTGCATTGATGTTAAACTGGGTCAGTTACTGTAGAAAGATTAGGATTTCTATGCACCATCCACTGAAGTTAGTTTTCAGTACTAGGAAAAAAATATGTATTTCAGGTGGATAAATATTTCTGAGAATAATCTTGTGAAAAGTTGATTATAAATCCACATATATGAACATGAATGAATTTAGGGAATGTATAATAAGACACATATATTTCATATTTTGAAAAATCTGGAGAGTTTGTGTGTGTGTATATATACACACACACACACACACAAAACACACACAGACATGAAAAATTGGAAATATATATGCCAATCCAAATTCATCATGAAATATATATCATCCACAGATCCCAAAACATTTATTTTACTGAACATGGATTTTTGAATCATGTTGTTCAAGTAGGAAGCTCACCCATAGGTTGAATTTTCAGTTCCAACAGCGTTTGGGAGGAGTGATCTCTTCTCACAATTTGTATCTGCCAAGTCAGCCACCTCACAAGAATATACGTGGGATACCAGGTAGGATTCTATATGTGCATGTAAAATACATGTGCTGAATAGGCTACGGAGAAAGGGAGACAGGAATTCACATATTTGTTAACTTGAAAAACACACGGAGAACTATTTCTATTCAGTTGGACTAGATTTATAACACCTACCCTTTATAATGCAAAAGGCAAGTGCAACTATACACCATGCCTCCTCTGAACTGCTTGTATTTCTATTCTGTTTGGGTTATTTTTCTCCATCATATTAGGATTCATAGTCAGAGTCTAGTAGGGTATGGGTTAGTGTCAGGGAATCAGTATTTCAAAAGGAAAATAGGAAATGAATCCAATGTGTATGCAAATACGTGCTACAAAAAATCTTCCCACTCTCATCCAGAACAATGCCTTGACATGACCTTCGCCCCAAGTAAGAAGCAACTCGAGGGGAAGAGTTAGAAAATCTGTGAATACATATGTGGAATGGAAAATGCTCAGGAGTTCACAACCTGGGAGGTGGTAGAGGAGTTTCCATAAGTAAGGGACAGGGTAAACACTCCACAAACATGGAGCTCTGCTGGCCTAAAGACTTCCTGAGAAACTGCCTCTGAGGTTGGGCACTTGAAATCTATGTTGTTGTCAGGAGCTTTAGCTGCCTTTGTAGTGAGACCATCAAAGCTGGGTCTGCATCTATGTGTCCTGGAGGACATGGTTTCTGATTTTCCAATGAACATGAGGCAGAAGTGCTGAATTCTCTCTTTGTAGGTCAACAGTGGCCACTGGAGGCTAAGTGTCTGCCCGTGTGGACTGTGAAGCCATTTGGTCCTCCTCTACTTTTTGTGGTGTTTCTTGCTGCTGCACTGAGAGTTTGGTATTTGCTTCATGAAATACAAGGAGTTCAACTGGGACACAGTGCTGGAGGGAGTTCTGTCACGTGTGGTGGATCAGGGTCCTAGGAGAATGCACCAACCAGTCTTCTATCCCACAGAGCTTGCCCCCTTGACCCTAGCAACCTGATTCTGAACATTGCCCTGAAACCTCTCCCTATAACAAGATGCCTTTACATATAAGTGTCTGCTGGCTGCACCTTGTCAGTCACAAGGCCTTTGGAAGCCAATGTCAGATCCACATGGCCCTACCACAGATGTTTTATCACACTCCTGCACACCACTTCTCTAGGCCCACTACTCAGCAGGCCCCAACTTACTGGCATCTCTGTTCTACACCATTTTCATGAAACCCAGTCAATCAAGGCACTGTCTGGTACACTCCTGATCAGCAACAGGACATCCAAAGTTTCTCCAGTGCCACCTGGTCATGGGAACTTAAAAATGTCATGGTATTTATCTAGCCATTTTTAAAGGATGAAGTTGGAGGCACTGTGGGTTTCCATTCATTCAGGAACCATTAAATGGTGAGGAAGCTCCTTTCAATGAAAGCTCTGGAGAACTCTCACAAACAAGGCTTCCCAAAGAGTGGCCAAAAGGTCGCATGAAGCCAGGCCCATTGAGGTCTACAAGGTGAGGTTCATGTGTGTTTTGACTCTCAACGATGGCTGCCAGGTCTGTAAGAATCAAATCATGTGATATCCTGGCTGAGATTCCCAGTGCTCTGTGGAAAGCCAACCTGGGCCTAGATCTCAGTTTCCAAGGGCGACTCTCATGCGTGGCCTACTAACATCTCAACACAATTCATGGCAATACTTCTCTGAGGTCAGATCCAGAACTCAGTCTCCAAGGGGAATCACACCAGAGTTCACGCCAAGGTGGACCCAGTCATCTCTTCCAACCGCCACACAAATGACCACAATTCAAACCAAAACACTGCCACATGGCCCTCATCTTCTTCCATATACACACTCATCATAACCTCTGGCTGGAGGTTTCCATCAGGGGCGCAGCCCAAGACAGTGTCCACAATAAGCGCCCTTGCCCCTCATTTGCCTAATATCAGGGTGGCCTGGACAGCCTTCCTGTGCACCAGGAGTGATCAAATAGGCCTGCCTTTAATACTGCTCTGCTTCTCCAATTTGAGGCCTACTGACTGCGGGGTATAGATTCTTTGTGTGAATTGGACTCAGGAGAAAACCCAAGCACCTATGGGCAAGCCTCTGCAGGGCTTTGAAGAACTCATTTGACCCAAAGGATCCCTATGCTCTCTTGATGGAGGTCAGGAACCTTACAGAGGAAGGCGAGAGACTTCATCCAAAATGACTGCTTTTTTGCCACTTTGGCTTTGGATGCACACATGGGATCTTTCTTCAATCCATCAGGTGCTGACAATCTAAGCCACAGCCTCACACAGGGCCAAGAGGCTGATTCAGACACATCCCTTTGCAATGCAATGAAGCAAAGAGCCACAGGTGATGCCCATTCATTACCATTTGAAAACTGTTTTCTTCAGGCTTCACAAAGGGGTGCCCTGAGGCAAAGGCCTTCGTGACATTCAGGGCAACAGAACAATAGGTAAGCAAAAGGCCCAAAGCAGGCTTTCTCCACTGAGACTTTACTGGTCCCACTGATATCTGAGTTTTCTGAGATGCTCACCATTCCTTTCAGCTATCCAGTACATGGCCATGTCACAGAGCTTGGAGGTGGTACATATATTTTTTGTGGGACACAAAACCATGAGCCTATTCTGGAGAGTGGCCAGAATTCAGGAAGAAAACAGGAACTTAGGAAGATAGTAGGTGTTGCCCATCCATAAGGCAAGCCGCAGTCCATTCATAAATTGGGCAGGATGAATACTGGGAAGCTTTCTACTAGACAGGACACATCCATTGATGCATTCTCTTTTCTAATGTCTACAACCAGGGACACAGTGAGATACACAACTTAGAAACACTCACCTTGTCAAAAGACTTACTGGAAACAGTCCACTCCAAACAAACAAACTGCCTTTATTACCGATTCTCAGAACATGGGACAAATCCACAAACTCACCCCCACACCCACAAAGGCACCTCCTTCCCAGAAGTAGGTCTGTGACTACCCGGAGTGTCGTCTGACTGCTGGGCCATACTATGTTCCCCCGAAATGGCCTGTCCTGTCTCAGATCTGGCCTCCTTGGCCAACTCTGTGAAGTTGTCAGGAGCCAGCCGTGAGCCACTACCTGCTTTCTCAGGCAAGGCCCTCTTCAGAGCTTTCCTGGCATTTGGCCATCCTCACATCAGTAGGTACCAAGGAAGACTGACTCTGTTCTTGATAAATCCAAACAAGTGAGCCCACTGGGACTCGGACTGGGCCTGCCTCTGGGTGCCTGGCTTCCTGGATCCCAAGTTCAGAGAGTTCCATCACCAAGGAAGTCAGGTGAGGTCACTTCCTTCAGGAACTGAATGAGGTCACTGCCTTGGCAACCACTGTGTCCTAACAGTTGCTTGCAAGGGTCCCAGGAGATGGAGGCTGCCCCTGCTTCCTGTGACACTTTCACAAGTTAGAATGGAATATCAACCATAGGCACCAAGGAACAGCTCTCCACACAGGCCTGGTTTGGTCCACCTTGTCTACATTAAGAAGAGAGAGGCTCATTCAGACACATCCCTTCATCCTGACCAGGTTGTTTGCCATGGAACATGACTTTTGCTCTCTCAGGTCCTTCACAGCTGCCTACATCTTCTCCAGGGTTCATTTCTGCATGGACCTTTGAGGTTCTCAGCAGGTGGAAGATCCCCTCCATTCCTGTATTGTAAGACCAACTCTGTCCCTGCTCTTCTGTAAAGTTCGATTGAGGGAACAGTGTCTGGTTAGGGTTAAGAACATGTTCGATTTGGGTTAGGAATCATTCTGCTAGTTGTAGAATGGTATTGGGAACCTGCGATATTTATAATCATATATCGGTGAAATATATGTATGAAAACAGAAATCTAAGTAAGATTTGAAGGCCAGAAGGGCATTGGGCCCTTGATTGGGATATTTTGCTTTGAATTACATTCAGCACAGATGTCTCAGATAAATTGATATACAATGGCATAGGACCTTGTACCTTGGATGATTGAATGTAGAAGAGAACATCCAGTCAAAAAGGGATAGTAGGTAAGATTAGGAAGCTAGTCGGTAGGTTTAGGAAGAAGAGTGAGTATAAAATTTGGACCAAAAGTTCTTTACCAATAGGGTGTCGGTCAGAGAGTGAATGTAAATGTCAGCATATGTGAAGAGTCAGTCACAATGATGAACTGGGGAAAAATATGTAGGAAAGCAGATATCAATAGAGACATCAGGAAATCAGGCAAAGTATCAAGTGAGTGATAGGATTAGACATATTCAACAGGGTTGAGGTTGAGTATGTAATCTTAAGAAGAAACAAATGTGTAGTCACCAATAGGATTGACATTGGAGAGCATTAGGCAACCTGGAGAAGGAAGTTTGTAGTAATCCATGCTCACTTTCCAATCAGGCTTTGCTACAATCATAAGTGTGACCTTTGCATTTTGTGTCCAGAATATCACAGTGATAACATGTATATGTAGATCAGGTGACATGAGTATTTCTTCCACCATTGCTGGGAGCAATATGTTGAAGACGTATTAAGTAGTATTTGGGGGTACAAATAGGTGTACCCTGGGTTTATGAATATAGAGATAATGCATGAATAGACCATACTGTGAATAAATAATATAACTGCTTCCAATTTAAATAATGGATTGAGTTGATATCTGAAACTATATAGGAAATCTTATATTGATACACAGTCATTCATTCCTACCAGTTATACATCTAATGGCAATATCAGGGTTATGGTTTACCATGAAGGGTGTGTGACTTTTGCTTCAAAAGTGATTATGGAAATGGAAAATCATGTGTTTGGAAAGAAGTCTCATGAACAAACCAGTCAAGAAACATGGAGGAATGCATGTGTTCTGAAGCAGGAAGTGATTGAAAGTGAACCAAATGCCTAGAAATTTTTAAACTTGAGGATGAAATATATATCCTATGATGTGCATCAGCTGAAGAAATAGTAAGGGACCAGGGTTGAATAAAAATGAACGTCAAAATACACATCATGTCCCATAGGAATCTACTTGCATTGATGTTAAACTGGGTCAGTTACTGTAGAAAGATTAGGATTTCTATGCACCATCCACTGAAGTTAGTTTTCAGTACTAGGAAAAAAATATGTATTTCAGGTGGATAAATATTTCTGAGAATAATCTTGTGAAAAGTTGATTATAAATCCACATATATGAACATGAATGAATTTAGGGAATGTATAATAAGACACATATATTTCATATTTTGAAAAATCTGGAGAGTTTGTGTGTGTGTATATATACACACACACACACACACAAAACACACACAGACATGAAAAATTGGAAATATATATGCCAATCCAAATTCATCATGAAATATATATCATCCACAGATCCCAAAACATTTATTTTACTGAACATGGATTTTTGAATCATGTTGTTCAAGTAGGAAGCTCACCCATAGGTTGAATTTTCAGTTCCAACAGCGTTTGGGAGGAGTGATCTCTTCTCACAATTTGTATCTGCCAAGTCAGCCACCTCACAAGAATATACGTGGGATACCAGGTAGGATTCTATATGTGCATGTAAAAATACATGTGCTGAATAGGCTACGGAGAAAGGGAGACAGGAATTCACATATTTGTTAACTTTAAAAACACACGGAGAACTATTTCTATTCAGTTGGACTAGATTTATAACACCTACCCTTTATAATGCAAAAGGCAAGTGCAACTATACACCATGCCTCCTCTGAACTGCTTGTATTTCTATTCTGTTTGGGTTATTTTTCTCCATCATATTAGGATTCATAGTCAGAGTCTAGTAGGGTATGGGTTAGTGTCAGGGAATCAGTATTTCAAAAGGAAAATAGGAAATGAATCCAATGTGTATGCAAATACGTGCTACAAAAAATCTTCCCACTCTCATCCAGAACAATGCCTTGACATGACCTTCGCCCCAAGTAAGAAGCAACTCGAGGGGAAGAGTTAGAAAATCTGTGAATACATATGTGGAATGGAAAATGCTCAGGAGTTCACAACCTGGGAGGTGGTAGAGGAGTTTCCATAAGTAAGGGACAGGGTAAACACTCCACAAACATGGAGCTCTGCTGGCCTAAAGACTTCCTGAGAAACTGCCTCTGAGGTTGGGCACTTGAAATCTATGTTGTTGTCAGGAGCTTTAGCTGCCTTTGTAGTGAGACCATCAAAGCTGGGTCTGCATCTATGTGTCCTGGAGGACATGGTTTCTGATTTTCCAATGAACATGAGGCAGAAGTGCTGAATTCTCTCTTTGTAGGTCAACAGTGGCCACTGGAGGCTAAGTGTCTGCCCGTGTGGACTGTGAAGCCATTTGGTCCTCCTCTACTTTTTGTGGTGTTTCTTGCTGCTGCACTGAGAGTTTGGTATTTGCTTCATGAAATACAAGGAGTTCAACTGGGACACAGTGCTGGAGGGAGTTCTGTCACGTGTGGTGGATCAGGGTCCTAGGAGAATGCACCAACCAGTCTTCTATCCCACAGAGCTTGCCCCCTTGACCCTAGCAACCTGATTCTGAACATTGCCCTGAAACCTCTCCCTATAACAAGATGCCTTTACATATAAGTGTCTGCTGGCTGCACCTTGTCAGTCACAAGGCCTTTGGAAGCCAATGTCAGATCCACATGGCCCTACCACAGATGTTTTATCACACTCCTGCACACCACTTCTCTAGGCCCACTACTCAGCAGGCCCCAACTTACTGGCATCTCTGTTCTACACCATTTTCATGAAACCCAGTCAATCAAGGCACTGTCTGGTACACTCCTGATCAGCAACAGGACATCCAAAGTTTCTCCAGTGCCACCTGGTCATGGGAACTTAAAAATGTCATGGTATTTATCTAGCCATTTTTAAAGGATGAAGTTGGAGGCACTGTGGGTTTCCATTCATTCAGGAACCATTAAATGGTGAGGAAGCTCCTTTCAATGAAAGCTCTGGAGAACTCTCACAAACAAGGCTTCCCAAAGAGTGGCCAAAAGGTCGCATGAAGCCAGGCCCATTGAGGTCTACAAGGTGAGGTTCATGTGTGTTTTGACTCTCAACGATGGCTGCCAGGTCTGTAAGAATCAAATCATGTGATATCCTGGCTGAGATTCCCAGTGCTCTGTGGAAAGCCAACCTGGGCCTAGATCTCAGTTTCCAAGGGCGACTCTCATGCGTGGCCTACTAACATCTCAACACAATTCATGGCAATACTTCTCTGAGGTCAGATCCAGAACTCAGTCTCCAAGGGGAATCACACCAGAGTTCACGCCAAGGTGGACCCAGTCATCTCTTCCAACCGCCACACAAATGACCACAATTCAAAGCAAAACACTGCCACATGGCCCTCATCTTCTTCCATATACACACTCATCATAACCTCTGGCTGGAGGTTTCCATCAGGGGCGCAGCCCAAGACAGTGTCCACAATAAGCGCCCTTGCCCCTCATTTGCCTAATATCAGGGTGGCCTGGACAGCCTTCCTGTGCACCAGGAGTGATCAAATAGGCCTGCCTTTAATACTGCTCTGCTTCTCCAATTTGAGGCCTACTGACTGCGGGGTATAGATTCTTTGTGTGAATTGGACTCAGGAGAAAACCCAAGCACCTATGGGCAAGCCTCTGCAGGGCTTTGAAGAACTCATTTGACCCAAAGGATCCCTATGCTCTCTTGATGGAGGTCAGGAACCTTACAGAGGAAGGCGAGAGACTTCATCCAAAATGACTGCTTTTTTGCCACTTTGGCTTTGGATGCACACATGGGATCTTTCTTCAATCCATCAGGTGCTGACAATCTAAGCCACAGCCTCACACAGGGCCAAGAGGCTGATTCAGACACATCCCTTTGCAAAGCAATGAAGCAAAGAGCCACAGGTGATGCCCATTCATTTCCATTTGAAAACTGTTTTCTTCAGGCTTCACAAAGGGGTGCCCTGAGGCAAAGGCCTTCGTGACATTCAGGGCAACAGAACAATAGGTAAGCAAAAGGCCCAAAGCAGGCTTTCTCCACTGAGACTTTACTGGTCCCACTGATATCTGAGTTTTCTGAGATGCTCACCATTCCTTTCAGCTATCCAGTACATGGCCATGTCACAGAGCTTGGAGGTGGTACATATATTTTTTGTGGGACACAAAACCATGAGCCTATTCTGGAGAGTGGCCAGAATTCAGGAAGAAAACAGGAACTTAGGAAGATAGTAGGTGTTGCCCATCCATAAGGCAAGCCGCAGTCCATTCATAAATTGGGCAGGATGAATACTGGGAAGCTTTCTACTAGACAGGACACATCCATTGATGCATTCTCTTTTCTAATGTCTACAACCAGGGACACAGTGAGATACACAACTTAGAAACACTCACCTTGTCAAAAGACTTACTGGAAACAGTCCACTCCAAACAAACAAACTGCCTTTATTACCGATTCTCAGAACATGGGACAAATCCACAAACTCACCCCCACACCCACAAAGGCACCTCCTTCCCAGAAGTAGGTCTGTGACTACCCGGAGTGTCGTCTGACTGCTGGGCCATACTATGTTCCCCCGAAATGGCCTGTCCTGTCTCAGATCTGGCCTCCTTGGCCAACTCTGTGAAGTTGTCAGGAGCCAGCCGTGAGCCACTACCTGCTTTCTCAGGCAAGGCCCTCTTCAGAGCTTTCCTGGCATTTGGCCATCCTCACATCAGTAGGTACCAAGGAAGACTGACTCTGTTCTTGATAAATCCAAACAAGTGAGCCCACTGGGACTCGGACTGGGCCTGCCTCTGGGTGCCTGGCTTCCTGGATCCCAAGTTCAGAGAGTTCCATCACCAAGGAAGTCAGGTGAGGTCACTTCCTTCAGGAACTGAATGAGGTCACTGCCTTGGCAACCACTGTGTCCTAACAGTTGCTTGCAAGGGTCCCAGGAGATGGAGGCTGCCCCTGCTTCCTGTGACACTTTCACAAGTTAGAATGGAATATCAACCATAGGCACCAAGGAACAGCTCTCCACACAGGCCTGGTTTGGTCCACCTTGTCTACATTAAGAAGAGAGAGGCTCATTCAGACACATCCCTTCATCCTGACCAGGTTGTTTGCCATGGAACATGACTTTTGCTCTCTCAGGTCCTTCACAGCTGCCTACATCTTCTCCAGGGTTCATTTCTGCATGGACCTTTGAGGTTCTCAGCAGGTGGAAGATCCCCTCCATTCCTGTATTGTAAGACCAACTCTGTCCCTGCTCTTCTGTAAAGTTCGATTGAGGGAACAGTGTCTGGTTAGGGTTAAGAACATGTTCGATTTGGGTTAGGAATCATTCTGCTAGTTGTAGAATGGTATTGGGATCCTGCGATATTTATAATCATATATCGGTGAAATATATGTATGAAAACAGAAATCTAAGTAAGATTTGAAGGCCAGAAGGGCATTGGGCCCTTGATTGGGATATTTTGCTTTGAATTACATTCAGCACAGATGTCTCAGATAAATTGATATACAATGGCATAGGACCTTGTACCTTGGATGATTGAATGTAGAAGAGAACATCCAGTCAAAAAGGGATAGTAGGTAAGATTAGGAAGGTAGTCGGTAGGTTTAGGAAGAAGAGTGAGTATAAAATTTGGACCAAAAGTTCTTTACCAATAGGGTGTCGGTCAGAGAGTGAATGTAAATGTCAGCATATGTGAAGAGTCAGTCACAATGATGAACTGGGGAAAAATGTGTAGGAAAGCAGATATCAATAGAGACATTAGGAAATCAGGCAAAGTATCAAGTGAGTGATAGGATTAGACATATTCAACAGGGTTGAGGTTGAATATGTAATCTTAAGAAGAAACAAATGTGTAGTCACCAATAGGATTGACATTGGAGAGCATTAGGCAACCTGGAGAAGGAAGTTTGTAGTAATCCATGCTCACTTTCCAATCAGGCTTTGCTACAATCATAAGTGTGACCTTTGCATTTTGTGTCCAGAATATCACAGTGATAACATGTATATGTAGATCAGGTGACATGAGTATTTCTTCCACCATTGCTGGGAGCAATATGTTGAAGACGTATTAAGTAGTATTTGGGGGTACAAATAGGTGTACCCTGGGTTTATGAATATAGAGATAATGCATGAATAGACCATACTGTGAATAAATAATATAACTGCTTCCAATTTAAATAATGGATTGAGTTGATATCTGAAACTATATAGGAAATCTTATATTGATACACAATCATTCATTCCTACCAGTTATACATCTAATGGCAATATCAGGGTTATGGTTTACCATGAAGGGTGTGTGACTTTTGCTTCAAAAGTGATTATGGAAATGGAAAATCATGTGTTTGGAAAGAAGTCTCATGAACAAACCAGTCAAGAAACATGGAGGAATGCATGTGTTCTGAAGCAGGAAGTGATTGAAAGTGAACCAAATGCCTAGAAATTTTTAAACTTGAGGATGAAATATATATCCTATGATGTGCATCAGCTGAAGAAATAGTAAGGGACCAGTGTTGAATAAAAATGAACGTCAAAATACACATCATGTCCCATAGGAATCTACTTGCATTGATGTTAAACTGGGTCAGTTACTGTAGAAAGATTAGGATTTCTATGCACCATCCACTGAAGTTAGTTTTCAGTACTAGGAAAAAAATATGTATTTCAGGTGGATAAATATTTCTGAGAATAATCTTGTGAAAAGTTGATTATAAATCCACATATATGAACATGAATGAATTTAGGGAATGTATAATAAGACACATATATTTCATATTTTGAAAAATCTGGAGAGTTTGTGTGTGTGTATATACACACACACACACACACACAAAACACACACAGACATGAAAAATTGGAAATATATATGCCAATCCAAATTCATCATGAAATATATATCATCCACAGATCCCAAAACATTTATTTTACTGAACATGGATTTTTGAATCATGTTGTTCACGTAGGAAGCTCACCCATAGGTTGAGTTTTCAGTTCCAACAGCGTTTGGGAGGAGTGATCTCTTCTCACAATTTGTATCTGCCAAGTCAGCCACCTCACAAGAATATACGTGGGATACCAGGTAGGATTCTATATGTGCATGTAAAAATACATGTGCTGAATAGGCTACGGAGAAAGGGAGACAGGAATTCACATATTTGTTAACTTGAAAAACACACGGAGAACTATTTCTATTCAGTTGGACTAGATTTATAACACCTACCCTTTATAATGCAAAAGGCAAGTGCAACTATACACCATGCCTCCTCTGAACTGCTTGTATTTCTATTCTGTTTGGGTTATTTTTCTCCATCATATTAGGATTCATAGTCAGAGTCTAGTAGGGTATGGGTTAGTGTCAGGGAATCAGTATTTCAAAAGGAAAATAGGAAATGAATCCAATGTGTATGCAAATACGTGCTACAAAAAATCTTCCCACTCTCATCCAGAACAATGCCTTGACATGACCTTCGCCCCAAGGAAGAAGCAACTCGAGGGGAAGAGTTAGAAAATCTGTGAATACATATGTGGAATGGAAAATGCTCAGGAGTTCACAACCTGGGAGGTGGTAGAGGAGTTTCCATAAGTAAGGGACAGGGTAAACACTCCACAAACATGGAGCTCTGCTGGCCTAAAGACTTCCTGAGAAACTGCCTCTGAGGTTGGGCACTTGAAATCTATGTTGTTGTCAGGAGCTTTAGCTGCCTTTGTAGTGAGACCATCAAAGCTGGGTCTGCATCTATGTGTCCTGGAGGACATGGTTTCTGATTTTCCAATGAACATGAGGCAGAAGTGCTGAATTCTCTCTTTGTAGGTCAACAGTGGCCACTGGAGGCTAAGTGTCTGCCCGTGTGGACTGTGAAGCCATTTGGTCCTCCTCTACTTTTTGTGGTGTTTCTTGCTGCTGCACTGAGAGTTTGGTATTTGCTTCATGAAATACAAGGAGTTCAACTGGGACACAGTGCTGGAGGGAGTTCTGTCACGTGTGGTGGATCAGGGTCCTAGGAGAATGCACCAACCAGTCTTCTATCCCACAGAGCTTGCCCCCTTGACCCTAGCAACCTGATTCTGAACATTGCCCTGAAACCTCTCCCTATAACAAGATGCCTTTACATATAAGTGTCTGCTGGCTGCACCTTGTCAGTCACAAGGCCTTTGGAAGCCAATGTCAGATCCACATGGCCCTACCACAGATGTTTTATCACACTCCTGCACACCACTTCTCTAGGCCCACTACTCAGCAGGCCCCAACTTACTGGCATCTCTGTTCTACACCATTTTCATGAAACCCAGTCAATCAAGGCACTGTCTGGTACACTCCTGATCAGCAACAGGACATCCAAAGGTTCTCCAGTGCCACCTGGTCATGGGAACTTAAAAATGTCATGGTATTTATCTAGCCATTTTTAAAGGATGAAGTTGGAGGCACTGTGGGTTTCCATTCATTCAGGAACCATTAAATGGTGAGGAAGCTCCTTTCAATGAAAGCTCTGGAGAACTCTCACAAACAAGGCTTCCCAAAGAGTGGCCAAAAGGTCGCATGAAGCCAGGCCCATTGAGGTCTACAAGGTGAGGTTCATGTGTGTTTTGACTCTCAACGATGGCTGCCAGGTCTGTAAGAATCAAATCATGTGATATCCTGGCTGAGATTCCCAGTGCTCTGTGGAAAGCCAACCTGGGCCTAGATCTCAGTTTCCAAGGGCGACTCTCATGCGTGGCCTACTAACATCTCAACACAATTCATGGCAATACTTCTCTGAGGTCAGATCCAGAACTCAGTCTCCAAGGGGAATCACACCAGAGTTCACGCCAAGGTGGACCCAGTCATCTCTTCCAACCGCCACACAAATGACCACAATTCAAAGCAAAACACTGCCACATGGCCCTCATCTTCTTCCATATACACACTCATCATAACCTCTGGCTGGAGGTTTCCATCAGGGGCGCAGCCCAAGACAGTGTCCACAATAAGCGCCCTTGCCCCTCATTTGCCTAATATCAGGGTGGCCTGGACAGCCTTCCTGTGCACCAGGAGTGATCAAATAGGCCTGCCTTTAATACTGCTCTGCTTCTCCAATTTGAGGCCTACTGACTGCGGGGTATAGATTCTTTGTGTGAATTGGACTCAGGAGAAAACCCAAGCACCTATGGGCAAGCCTCTGCAGGGCTTTGAAGAACTCATTTGACCCAAAGGATCCCTATGCTCTCTTGATGGAGGTCAGGAACCTTACAGAGGAAGGCGAGAGACTTCATCCAAAATGACTGCTTTTTTGCCACTTTGGCTTTGGATGCACACATGGGATCTTTCTTCAATCCATCAGGTGCTGACAATCTAAGCCACAGCCTCACACAGGGCCAAGAGGCTGATTCAGACACATCCCTTTGCAAAGCAATGAAGCAAAGAGCCACAGGTGATGCCCATTCATTTCCATTTGAAAACTGTTTTCTTCAGGCTTCACAAAGGGGTGCCCTGAGGCAAAGGCCTTCCTGACATTCAGGGCAACAGAACAATAGGTAAGCAAAAGGCCCAAAGCAGGCTTTCTCCACTGAGACTTTACTGGTCCCACTGATATCTGAGTTTTCTGAGATGCTCACCATTCCTTTCAGCTATCCAGTACATGGCCATGTCACAGAGCTTGGAGGTGGTACATATATTTTTTGTGGGACACAAAACCATGAGCCTATTCTGGAGAGTGGCCAGAATTCAGGAAGAAAACAGGAACTTAGGAAGATAGTAGGTGTTGCCCATCCATAAGCCAAGCCGCAGTCCATTCATAAATTGGGCAGGATGAATACTGGGAAGCTTTCTACTAGACAGGACACATCCATTGATGCATTCTCTTTTCTAATGTCTACAACCAGGGACACAGTGAGATACACAACTTAGAAACACTCACCTTGTCAAAAGACTTACTGGAAACAGTCCACTCCAAACAAACAAACCGCCTTTATTACCGATTCTCAGAACATGGGACAAATCCACAAACTCACCCCCACACCCACAAAGGCACCTCCTTCCCAGAAGTAGGTCTGTGACTACCCGGAGTGTCGTCTGACTGCTGGGCCATACTATGTTCCCCCGAAATGGCCTGTCCTGTCTCAGATCTGGCCTCCTTGGCCAACTCTGTGAAGTTGTCAGGAGCCAACCGTGAGCCACTACCTGCTTTCTCAGGCAAGGCCCTCTTCAGAGCTTTCCTGGCATTTGGCCATCCTCACATCAGTAGGTACCAAGGAAGACTGACTCTGTCCTTGGTAAATCCAAACAAGTGAGCCCACTGGGACTGGGACTGGGCCTGCCTCTGGGTGCCTGGCTTCCTGGATCCCAAGTTCAGAGAGTTCCATCACCAAGGAAGTCAGGTGAGGTCACTTCCTTCAGGAACTGAATGAGGTCACTGCCTTGGCAACCACTGTGTCCTAACAGTTGCTTGCAAGGGTCCCAGGAGATGGAGGCTGCCCCTGCTTCCTGTGACACTTTCACAAGTTAGAATGGAATATCAACCATAGGCACCAAGGAACAGCTCTCCACACAGGCCTGGTTTGGTCCACCTTGTCTACATTAAGAAGAGAGAGGCTCATTCAGACACATCCCTTCATCCTGACCAGGTTGTTTGCCATGGAACATGACTTTTGCTCTCTCAGGTCCTTCACAGCTGCCTACATCTTCTCCAGGGTTCATTTCTGCATGGACCTTTGAGGTTCTCAGCAGGTGGAAGATCCCCTCCATTCCTGTATTGTAAGACCAACTCTGTCCCTGCTCTTCTGTAAAGTTCGATTGAGGGAACAGTGTCTGGTTAGGGTTAAGAACATGTTCGATTTGGGTTAGGAATCATTCTGCTAGTTGTAGAATGGTATTGGGAACCTGCGATATTTATAATCATATATCGGTGAAATATATGTATGAAAATAGAAATCTAAGTAAGATTTGAAGGCCAGAAGGGCATTGGGCCCTTGATTGGGATATTTTGCTTTGAATTACATTCAGCACAGATGTCTCAGATAAATTGATATACAATGGCATAGGACCTTGTACCTTGGATGATTGAATGTAGAAGAGAACATCCAGTCAAAAAGGGATAGTAGGTAAGATTAGGAAGCTAGTCGGTAGGTTTAGGAAGAAGAGTGAGTATAAAATTTGGACCAAAAGTTCTTTACCAATAGGGTGTCGGTCAGAGAGTGAATGTAAATGTCAGCATATGTGAAGAGTCAGTCACAATGATGAACTGGGGAAAAATATGTAGGAAAGCAGATATCAATAGAGACATTAGGAAATCAGGCAAAGTATCAAGTGAGTGATAGGATTAGACATATTCAACAGGGTTGAGGTTGAATATGTAATCTTAAGAAGAAACAAATGTGTAGTCACCAATAGGATTGACATTGGAGAGCATTAGGCAACCTGGAGAAGGAAGTTTGTAGTAATCCATGCTCACTTTCCAATCAGGCTTTGCTACAATCATAAGTGTGACCTTTGCATTTTGTGTCCAGAATATCACAGTGATAACATGTATATGTAGATCAGGTGACATGAGTATTTCTTCCACCATTGCTGGGAGCAATATGTTGAAGACGTATTAAGTAGTATTTGGGGGTACAAATAGGTGTACCCTGGGTTTATGAATATAGAGATAATGCATGAATAGACCATACTGTGAATAAATAATATAACTGCTTCCAATTTAAATAATGGATTGAGTTGATATCTGAAACTATATAGGAAATCTTATATTGATACACAATCATTCATTCCTACCAGTTATACATCTCATGGCAATATCAGGGTTATGGTTTACCATGAAGGGTGTGTGACTTTTGCTTCAAAAGTGATTATGGAAATGGAAAATCATGTGTTTGGAAAGAAGTCTCATGAACAAACCAGTCAAGAAACATGGAGGAATGCATGTGTTCTGAAGCAGGAAGTGATTGAAAGTGAACCAAATGCCTAGAAATTTTTAAACTTGAGGATGAAATATATATCCTATGATGTGCATCAGCTGAAGAAATAGTAAGGGACCAGTGTTGAATAAAAATGAACGTCAAAATACACAACATGTCCCATAGGAATCTACTTGCATTGATGTGAAACTGGGTCAGTTACTGTAGAAAGATTAGGATTTCTATGCACCATCCACTGAAGTTAGTTTTCAGTACTAGGAAAAAAAATATGTATTTCAGGTGGATAAATATTTCTGAGAATAATCTTGTGAAAAGTTGATTATAAATCCACATATATGAACATGAATGAATTTAGGGAATGTATAATAAGACACATATATTTCATATTTTGAAAAATCTGGAGAGTTTGTGTGTGTGTATATACACACACACACACACACACAAAACACACACAGACATGAAAAATTGGAAATATATATGCCAATCCAAATTCATCATGAAATATATATCATCCACAGATCCCAAAACATTTATTTTACTGAACATGGATTTTTGAATCATGTTGTTCACGTAGGAAGCTCACCCATAGGTTGAGTTTTCAGTTCCAACAGCGTTTGGGAGGAGTGATCTCTTCTCACAATTTGTATCTGCCAAGTCAGCCACCTCACAAGAATATACGTGGGATACCAGGTAGGATTCTATATGTGCATGTAAAAATACATGTGCTGAATAGGCTACGGAGAAAGGGAGACAGGAATTCACATATTTGTTAACTTGAAAAACACACGGAGAACTATTTCTATTCAGTTGGACTAGATTTATAACACCTACCCTTTATAATGCAAAAGGCAAGTGCAACTATACACCATGCCTCCTCTGAACTGCTTGTATTTCTATTCTGTTTGGGTTATTTTTCTCCATCATATTAGGATTCATAGTCAGAGTCTAGTAGGGTATGGGTTAGTGTCAGGGAATCAGTATTTCAAAAGGAAAATAGGAAATGAATCCAATGTGTATGCAAATACGTGCTACAAAAAATCTTCCCACTCTCATCCAGAACAATGCCTTGACATGACCTTCGCCCCAAGGAAGAAGCAACTCGAGGGGAAGAGTTAGAAAATCTGTGAATACATATGTGGAATGGAAAATGCTCAGGAGTTCACAACCTGGGAGGTGGTAGAGGAGTTTCCATAAGTAAGGGACAGGGTAAACACTCCACAAACATGGAGCTCTGCTGGCCTAAAGACTTCCTGAGAAACTGCCTCTGAGGTTGGGCACTTGAAATCTATGTTGTTGTCAGGAGCTTTAGCTGCCTTTGTAGTGAGACCATCAAAGCTGGGTCTGCATCTATGTGTCCTGGAGGACATGGTTTCTGATTTTCCAATGAACATGAGGCAGAAGTGCTGAATTCTCTCTTTGTAGGTCAACAGTGGCCACTGGAGGCTAAGTGTCTGCCCGTGTGGACTGTGAAGCCATTTGGTCCTCCTCTACTTTTTGTGGTGTTTCTTGCTGCTGCACTGAGAGTTTGGTATTTGCTTCATGAAATACAAGGAGTTCAACTGGGACACAGTGCTGGAGGGAGTTCTGTCACGTGTGGTGGATCAGGGTCCTAGGAGAATGCACCAACCAGTCTTCTATCCCACAGAGCTTGCCCCCTTGACCCTAGCAACCTGATTCTGAACATTGCCCTGAAACCTCTCCCTATAACAAGATGCCTTTACATATAAGTGTCTGCTGGCTGCACCTTGTCAGTCACAAGGCCTTTGGAAGCCAATGTCAGATCCACATGGCCCTACCACAGATGTTTTATCACACTCCTGCACACCACTTCTCTAGGCCCACTACTCAGCAGGCCCCAACTTACTGGCATCTCTGTTCTACACCATTTTCATGAAACCCAGTCAATCAAGGCACTGTCTGGTACACTCCTGATCAGCAACAGGACATCCAAAGGTTCTCCAGTGCCACCTGGTCATGGGAACTTAAAAATGTCATGGTATTTATCTAGCCATTTTTAAAGGATGAAGTTGGAGGCACTGTGGGTTTCCATTCATTCAGGAACCATTAAATGGTGAGGAAGCTCCTTTCAATGAAAGCTCTGGAGAACTCTCACAAACAAGGCTTCCCAAAGAGTGGCCAAAAGGTCGCATGAAGCCAGGCCCATTGAGGTCTACAAGGTGAGGTTCATGTGTGTTTTGACTCTCAACGATGGCTGCCAGGTCTGTAAGAATCAAATCATGTGATATCCTGGCTGAGATTCCCAGTGCTCTGTGGAAAGCCAACCTGGGCCTAGATCTCAGTTTCCAAGGGCGACTCTCATGCGTGGCCTACTAACATCTCAACACAATTCATGGCAATACTTCTCTGAGGTCAGTTCCAGAACTCAGTCTCCAAGGGGAATCACACCAGAGTTCACGCCAAGGTGGACCCAGTCATCTCTTCCAACCGCCACACAAATGACCACAATTCAAACCAAAACACTGCCACATGGCCCTCATCTTCTTCCATATACACACTCATCATAACCTCTGGCTGGAGGTTTCCATCAGGGGCGCAGCCCAAGACAGTGTCCACAATAAGCGCCCTTGCCCCTCATTTGCCTAATATCAGGGTGGCCTGGACAGCCTTCCTGTGCACCAGGAGTGATCAAATAGGCCTGCCTTTAATACTGCTCTGCTTCTCCAATTTGAGGCCTACTGACTGCGGGGTATAGATTCTTTGTGTGAATTGGACTCAGGAGAAAACCCAAGCACCTATGGGCAAGCCTCTGCAGGGCTTTGAAGAACTCATTTGACCCAAAGGATCCCTATGCTCTCTTGATGGAAGTCAGGAACCTTACAGAGGAAGGCGAGAGACTTCATCCAAAATGACTGCTTTTTTGCCACTTTGGCTTTGGATGCACACATGGGATCTTTCTTCAATCCATCAGGTGCTGACAATCTAAGCCACAGCCTCACACAGGGCCAAGAGGCTGATTCAGACACATCCCTTTGCAAAGCAATGAAGCAAAGAGCCACAGGTGATGCCCATTCATTTCCATTTGAAAACTGTTTTCTTCAGGCTTCACAAAGGGGTGCCCTGAGGCAAAGGCCTTCCTGACATTCAGGGCAACAGAACAATAGGTAAGCAAAAGGCCCAAAGCAGGCTTTCTCCACTGAGACTTTACTGGTCCCACTGATATCTGAGTTTTCTGAGATGCTCACCATTCCTTTCAGCTATCCAGTACATGGCCATGTCACAGAGCTTGGAGGTGGTACATATATTTTTTGTGGGACACAAAACCATGAGCCTATTCTGGAGAGTGGCCAGAATTCAGGAAGAAAACAGGAACTTAGGAAGATAGTAGGTGTTGCCCATCCATAAGGCAAGCCGCAGTCCATTCATAAATTGGGCAGGATGAATACTGGGAAGCTTTCTACTAGACAGGACACATCCATTGATGCATTCTCTTTTCTAATGTCTACAACCAGGGACACAGTGAGATACACAACTTAGAAACACTCACCTTGTCAAAAGACTTACTGGAAACAGTCCACTCCAAACAAACAAACCGCCTTTATTACCGATTCTCAGAACATGGGACAAATCCACAAACTCACCCCCACACCCACAAAGGCACCTCCTTCCCAGAAGTAGGTCTGTGACTACCCGGAGTGTCGTCTGACTGCTGGGCCATACTATGTTCCCCCGAAATGGCCTGTCCTGTCTCAGATCTGGCCTCCTTGGCCAACTCTGTGAAGTTGTCAGGAGCCAGCCGTGAGCCACTACCTGCTTTCTCAGGCAAGGCTCTCTTCAGAGCTTTCCTGGCATTTGGCCATCCTCACATCAGTAGGTACCAAGGAAGACTGACTCTGATCTTGGTAAATCCAAACAAGTGAGCCCACTGGGACTGGGACTGGGCCTGCCTCTGGGTGCCTGGCTTCCTGGATCCCAAGTTCAGAGAGTTCCATCACCAAGGAAGTCAGGTGAGGTCACTTCCTTCAGGAACTGAATGAGGTCACTGCCTTGGCAACCACTGTGTCCTAACAGTTGCTTGCAAGGGTCCCAGGAGATGGAGGCTGCCCCTGCTTCCTGTGACACTTTCACAAGTTAGAATGGAATATCAACCATAGGCACCAAGGAACAGCTCTCCACACAGGCCTGGTTTGGTCCACCTTGTCTACATTAAGAAGAGAGAGGCTCATTCAGACACATCCCTTCATCCTGACCAGGTTGTTTGCCATGGAACATGACTTTTGCTCTCTCAGGTCCTTCACAGCTGCCTACATCTTCTCCAGGGTTCATTTCTGCATGGACCTTTGAGGTTCTCAGCAGGTGGAAGATCCCCTCCATTCCTGTATTGTAAGGCCAACTCTGTCCCTGCTCTTCTGTAAAGTTCGATTGAGGGAACAGTGTCTGGTTAGGGTTAAGAACATGTTCGATTTGGGTTAGGAATCATTCTGCTAGTTGTAGAATGGTATTGGGAACCTGCGATATTTATAATCATATATCGGTGAAATATATGTATGAAAACAGAAATCTAAGTAAGATTTGAAGGCCAGAAGGGCATTGGGCCCTTGATTGGGATATTTTGCTTTGAATTACATTCAGCACAGATGTCTCAGATAAATTGATATACAATGGCATAGGACCTTGTACCTTGGATGATTGAATGTAGAAGAGAACATCCAGTCAAAAAGGGATAGTAGGTAAGATTAGGAAGGTAGTCGGTAGGTTTAGGAAGAAGAGTGAGTATAAAATTTGGACCAAAAGTTCTTTACCAATAGGGTGTCGGTCAGAGAGTGAATGTAAATGTCAGCATATGTGAAGAGTCAGTCACAATGATGAACTGGGGAAAAATATGTAGGAAAGCAGATATCAATAGAGACATTAGGAAATCAGGCAAAGTATCAAGTGAGTGATAGGATTAGACATATTCAACAGGGTTGAGGTTGAATATGTAATCTTAAGAAGAAACAAATGTGTAGTCACCAATAGGATTGACATTGGAGAGCATTAGGCAACCTGGAGAAGGAAGTTTGTAGTAATCCATGCTCACTTTCCAATCAGGCTTTGCTACAATCATAAGTGTGACCTTTGCATTTTGTGTCCAGAATATCACAGTGATAACATGTATATGTAGATCAGGTGACATGAGTATTTCTTCCACCATTGCTGGGAGCAATATGTTGAAGACGTATTAAGTAGTATTTGGGGGTACAAATAGGTGTACCCTGGGTTTATGAATATAGAGATAATGCATGAATAGACCATACTGTGAATAAATAATATAACTGCTTCCAATTTAAATAATGGATTGAGTTGATATCTGAAACTATATAGGAAATCTTATATTGATACACAATCATTCATTCCTACCAGTTATACATCTCATGGCAATATCAGGGTTATGGTTTACCATGAAGGGTGTGTGACTTTTGCTTCAAAAGTGATTATGGAAATGGAAAATCATGTGTTTGGAAAGAAGTCTCATGAACAAACCAGTCAAGAAACATGGAGGAATGCATGTGTTCTGAAGCAGGAAGTGATTGAAAGTGAACCAAATGCCTAGAAATTTTTAAACTTGAGGATGAAATATATATCCTATGATGTGCATCAGCTGAAGAAATAGTAAGGGACCAGTGTTGAATAAAAATGAACGTCAAAATACACATCATGTCCCATAGGAATCTACTTGCATTGATGTTAAACTGGGTCAGTTACTGTAGAAAGATTAGGATTTCTATGCACCATCCACTGAAGTTAGTTTTCAGTACTAGGAAAAAAATATGTATTTCAGGTGGATAAATATTTCTGAGAATAATCTTGTGAAAAGTTGATTATAAATCCACATATATGAACATGAATGAATTTAGGGAATGTATAATAAGACACATATATTTCATATTTTGAAAAATCTGGAGAGTTTGTTTGTGTGTATATACACACACACACACACACAAAACACACAGACATGAAAAATTGGAAATATATATGCCAATCCAAATTCATCATGAAATATATATCATCCACAGATCCCAAAACATTTATTTTACTGAACATGGATTTTTGAATCATGTTGTTCAAGTAGGAAGCTCACCCATAGGTTGAATTTTCAGTTCCAACAGCGTTTGGGAGGAGTGATCTCTTCTCACAATTTGTATCTCCCAATTCAGCCACCTCACAAGAATATACGTGGGATACCAGGTAGGATTCTATATGTGCATGTAAAAATACATGTGCTGAATAGGCTACGGAGAAAGGGAGACAGGAATTCACATATTTGTTAACTTGAAAAACACACGGAGAACTATTTCTATTCAGTTGGACTAGATTTATAACACCTACCCTTTATAATGCAAAAGGCAAGTGCAACTATACACCATGCCTCCTCTGAACTGCTTGTATTTCTATTCTGTTTGGGTTATTTTTCTCCATCATATTAGGATTCATAGTCAGAGTCTAGTAGGGTATGGGTTTGTGTCAGGGAATCAGTATTTCAAAAGGAAAATAGGAAATGAATCCAATGTGTATGCAAATACGTGCTACACAAAAATCTTCCCACTCTCATCCAGAACAATGCCTTGACATGACCTTCGCCCCAAGTAAGAAGCAACTCGAGGGGAAGAGTTAGAAAATCTGTGAATACATATGTGGAATGGAAAATGCTCAGGAGTTCACAACCTGGGAGGTGGTAGAGGAGTTTCCATAAGTAAGGGACAGGGTAAACACTCCACAAACATGGAGCTCTGCTGGCCTAAAGACTTCCTGAGAAACTGCCTCTGAGGTTGGGCACTTGAAATCTATGTTGTTGTCAGGAGCTTTAGCTGCCTTTGTAGTGAGACCATCAAAGCTGGGTCTGCATCTATGTGTCCTGGAGGACATGGTTTCTGATTTTCCAATGAACATGAGGCATAAGTGCTGAATTCTCTCTTTGTAGGTCAACAGTGGCCACTGGAGGCTAAGTGTCTGCCCGTGTGGACTGTGAAGCCATTTGGTCCTCCTCTACTTTTTGTGGTGTTTCTTGCTGCTGCACTGAGAGTTTGGTATTTGCTTCATGAAATACAAGGAGTTCAACTGGGACACAGTGCTGGAGGGAGTTCTGTCACGTGTGGTGGATCAGGGTCCTAGGAGAATGCACCAACCAGTCTTCTATCCCACAGAGCTTGCCCCCTTGACCCTAGCAACCTGATTCTGAACATTGCCCTGAAACCTCTCCCTATAACAAGATGCCTTTACATATAAGTGTCTGCTGGCTGCACCTTGTCAGTCACAAGGCCTTTGGAAGCCAATGTCAGATCCACATGGCCCTACCACAGATGTTTTATCACACTCCTGCACACCACTTCTCTAGGCCCACTACTCAGCAGGCCCCAACTTACTGGCATCTCTGTTCTACACCATTTTCATGAAACCCAGTCAATCAAGGCACTGTCTGGTACACTCCTGATCAGCAACAGGACATCCAAAGGTTCTCCAGTGCCACCTGGTCATGGGAACTTAAAAATGTCATGGTATTTATCTAGCCATTTTTAAAGGATGAAGTTGGAGGCACTGTGGGTTTCCATTCATTCAGGAACCATTAAATGGTGAGGAAGCTCCTTTCAATGAAAGCTCTGGAGAACTCTCACAAACAAGGCTTCCCAAAGAGTGGCCAAAAGGTCGCATGAAGCCAGGCCCATTGAGGTCTACAAGGTGAGGTTCATGTGTGTTTTGACTCTCAACGATGGCTGCCAGGTCTGTAAGAATCAAATCATGTGATATCCTGGCTGAGATTCCCAGTGCTCTGTGGAAAGCCAACCTGGGCCTAGATCTCAGTTTCCAAGGGCGACTCTCATGCGTGGCCTACTAACATCTCAACACAATTCATGGCAATACTTCTCTGAGGTCAGTTCCAGAACTCAGTCTCCAAGGGGAATCACACCAGAGTTCACGCCAAGGTGGACCCAGTCATCTCTTCCAACCGCCACACAAATGACCACAATTCAAACCAAAACACTGCCACATGGCCCTCATCTTCTTCCATATACACACTCATCATAACCTCTGGCTGGAGGTTTCCATCAGGGGCGCAGCCCAAGACAGTGTCCACAATAAGCGCCCTTGCCCCTCATTTGCCTAATATCAGGGTGGCCTGGACAGCCTTCCTGTGCACCAGGAGTGATCAAATAGGCCTGCCTTTAATACTGCTCTGCTTCTCCAATTTGAGGCCTACTGACTGCGGGGTATAGATTCTTTGTGTGAATTGGACTCAGGAGAAAACCCAAGCACCTATGGGCAAGCCTCTGCAGGGCTTTGAAGAACTCATTTGACCCAAAGGATCCCTATGCTCTCTTGATGGAAGTCAGGAACCTTACAGAGGAAGGCGAGAGACTTCATCCAAAATGACTGCTTTTTTGCCACTTTGGCTTTGGATGCACACATGGGATCTTTCTTCAATCCATCAGGTGCTGACAATCTAAGCCACAGCCTCACACAGGGCCAAGAGGCTGATTCAGACACATCCCTTTGCAAAGCAATGAAGCAAAGAGCCACAGGTGATGCCCATTCATTTCCATTTGAAAACTGTTTTCTTCAGGCTTCACAAAGGGGTGCCCTGAGGCAAAGGCCTTCCTGACATTCAGGGCAACAGAACAATAGGTAAGCAAAAGGCCCAAAGCAGGCTTTCTCCACTGAGACTTTACTGGTCCCACTGATATCTGAGTTTTCTGAGATGCTCACCATTCCTTTCAGCTATCCAGTACATGGCCATGTCACAGAGCTTGGAGGTGGTACATATATTTTTTGTGGGACACAAAACCATGAGCCTATTCTGGAGAGTGGCCAGAATTCAGGAAGAAAACAGGAACTTAGGAAGATAGTAGGTGTTGCCCATCCATAAGGCAAGCCGCAGTCCATTCATAAATTGGGCAGGATGAATACTGGGAAGCTTTCTACTAGACAGGACACATCCATTGATGCATTCTCTTTTCTAATGTCTACAACCAGGGACACAGTGAGATACACAACTTAGAAACACTCACCTTGTCAAAAGACTTACTGGAAACAGTCCACTCCAAACAAACAAACCGCCTTTATTACCGATTCTCAGAACATGGGACAAATCCACAAACTCACCCCCACACCCACAAAGGCACCTCCTTCCCAGAAGTAGGTCTGTGACTACCCGGAGTGTCGTCTGACTGCTGGGCCATACTATGTTCCCCCGAAATGGCCTGTCCTGTCTCAGATCTGGCCTCCTTGGCCAACTCTGTGAAGTTGTCAGGAGCCAGCCGTGAGCCACTACCTGCTTTCTCAGGCAAGGCCCTCTTCAGAGCTTTCCTGGCATTTGGCCATCCTCACATCAGTAGGTACCAAGGAAGACTGACTCTGTCCTTGGTAAATCCAAACAAGTGAGCCCACTGGGACTGGGACTGGGCCTGCCTCTGGGTGCCTGGCTTCCTGGATCCCAAGTTCAGAGAGTTCCATCACCAAGGAAGTCAGGTGAGGTCACTTCCTTCAGGAACTGAATGAGGTCACTGCCTTGGCAACCACTGTGTCCTAACAGTTGCTTGCAAGGGTCCCAGGAGATGGAGGCTGCCCCTGCTTCCTGTGACACTTTCACAAGTTAGAATGGAATATCAACCATAGGCACCAAGGAACAGCTCTCCACACAGGCCTGGTTTGGTCCACCTTGTCTACATTAAGAAGAGAGAGGCTCATTCAGACACATCCCTTCATCCTGACCAGGTTGTTTGCCATGGAACATGACTTTTGCTCTCTCAGGTCCTTCACAGCTGCCTACATCTTCTCCAGGGTTCATTTCTGCATGGACCTTTGAGGTTCTCAGCAGGTGGAAGATCCCCTCCATTCCTGTATTGTAAGGCCAACTCTGTCCCTGCTCTTCTGTAAAGTTCGATTGAGGGAACAGTGTCTGGTTAGGGTTAAGAACATGTTCGATTTGGGTTAGGAATCATTCTGCTAGTTGTAGAATGGTATTGGGAACCTGCGATATTTATAATCATATATCGGTGAAATATATGTATGAAAACAGAAATCTAAGTAAGATTTGAAGGCCAGAAGGGCATTGGGCCCTTGATTGGGATATTTTGCTTTGAATTACATTCAGCACAGATGTCTCAGATAAATTGATATACAATGGCATAGGACCTTGTACCTTGCATGATTGAATGTAGAAGAGAACATCCAGTCAAAAAGGGATAGTAGGTAAGATTAGGAAGCTAGTCGGTAGGTTTAGGAAGAAGAGTGAGTATAAAATTTGGACCAAAAGTTCTTTACCAATAGGGTGTCGGTCAGAGAGTGAATGTAAATATCAGCATATGTGAAGAGTCAGTCACAATGATGAACTGGGGAAAAATATGTAGGAAAGCAGATATCAATAGAGACATTAGGAAATCAGGCAAAGTATCAAGTGAGTGATAGGATTAGACATTTTCAACAGGGTTGAGGTTGAATATGTAATCTTAAGAAGAAACAAATGTGTAGTCACCAATAGGATTGACATTGGAGAGCATTAGGCAACCTGGAGAAGGAAGTTTGTAGTAATCCATGCTCACTTTCCAATCAGGCTTTGCTACAATCATAAGTGTGACCTTTGCATTTTGTGTCCAGAATATCACAGTGATAACATGTATATGTAGATCAGGTGACATGAGTATTTCTTCCACCATTGCTGGGAGCAATATGTTGAAGACGTATTAAGTAGTATTTGGGGGTACAAATAGGTGTACCCTGGGTTTATGAATATAGAGATAATGCATGAATAGACCATACTGTGAATAAATAATATAACTGCTTCCAATTTAAATAATGGATTGAGTTGATATCTGAAACTATATAGGAAATCTTATATTGATACACAATCATTCATTCCTACCAGTTATACATCTCATGGCAACATCAGGGTTATGGTTTACCATGAAGGGTGTGTGACTTTTGCTTCAAAAGTGATTATGGAAATGGAAAATCATGTGTTTGGAAAGAAGTCTCATGAACAAACCAGTCAAGAAACATGGAGGAATGCATGTGTTCTGAAGCAGGAAGTGATTGAAAGTGAACCAAATGCCTAGAAATTTTTAAACTTGAGGATGAAATATATATCCTATGATGTGCATCAGCTGAAGAAATAGTAAGGGACCAGTGTTGAATAAAAATGAACGTCAAAATACACAACATGTCCCATAGGAATCTACTTGCATTGATGTGAAACTCGGTCAGTTACTGTGGAAAGATTAGGATTTCTATGCACCATCCACTCAAGTTAGTTTTCAGTACTAGGAAAAAAATATGTATTTCAGGTGGATAAATATTTCTGAGAATAATCTTGTGAAAAGTTGATTATAAATCCACATATATGAACATGAATGAATTTAGGGAATGTATAATAAGACACATATATTTCATATTTTGAAAAATCTGGAAATTTTGCGGACCCCGAGGAGGCCTCGGAGGTCTCGGAGCCCGCGGAGGCCTCGGAGCGTGAGGAGCCCAAGCGGCCTGCTGGGGAGCGGGGCGCGGAGGCCGGGGACGAGCAGGACGCGGCGCAGCCAGCACTGCCAGTGAAAGATGTAGAAGAAAAATCCGAACAACAAACCAGAGTGAAGGAGACGGACAAGTTACCTGCCGGTGTCAAACCCCGACAGCAACCAAGTGCCTTATTTGCTAGAGGAAGTAGGAAAGCGGTCAGAAGCCCCCAAAGATCGTCCAGTAAAATAAAAGAAAACAAGCACCCATTTGCTCTTTACGGCTGGGGAGAGAGACAGACAGACACCGGAAGCCAGAAGACCCACAACGTCTGTGCCTCTGCCTCGGTGCATGAGATTCACGAGTCGGCGCTACGGGCCAGGAGCAGAAGGCAGGAGGAGAAGAGGAAGCTGGCTGCTCAGCGGCAGCGTGCGCACTCGGTGGAGGTGCAGAGAGGCAGGACAGCGAGGGCCCCCTCTGCAGAGAGCCCCTGGGTGACGGAGTACATGCGCTGCTTCTCAGCCAGGGCCTAGAGCTCCCCAGGGACCAGTCTGTCTGTGATCTGGACCTGGCCGAGACCTGGACCATGCAGGGCCTCTCGGAGAACAGCCAAAGACTGTCCTGTCGTGAATCTCATCACCTACGTCAGCAGCAGGGCAGAAAGCTGAAGCCATAGACACTTGGTTACCTGTGAAGATGAGCCCCTGGCCCCTGGTATTCTTGTTAGAGTTGTGTCTGAGCATCCTACCTTTGAGGTACTGACACCAGATGCCTTTAAACAACTATGAGGCTTCCGTCCCCCTCTGGGTGGCACAGGTGGGATATGTCACTCACCCTAGGGGCCTCCAACTCACACTTATGAGTCCCCTGTCCTGCACGAGATTTGTGTTTACTGACACATGTGGTTTCCTTTGTGAGATAATACCCAGCAAGTATCACTCCCTGTGACCTCGGGCCCAGTTCTCCCCAGGATCTAACGTCCATCTGTGGTGAAGCAGGGTGCTCGTGTTTGAGCTCACACCAACCTTCACGTGGGTTGTGTGTTCAAGGATTGGGCTGGCGAGGCCTGGCTTCTCTGGATGGTCTCCTGGGTGCTCCCTCAGCAGTTTAATAGCCACACACATTCCAGTAGATACAGCGCGGCCACTGTGTCTAGGTGTGATGCAGTTGTTGTGAGCCAGTTCACCTGTCTTTAACTACAGCATTTCTCTTCAGAACACATAAGGTACAGCCAGCCACAGTTACAGGCTGTGGACTCTAGCCTCTTCTGCAGCTGCTGGCAGGACATGTAGAACGTATGCTCTGGAATCACATGGAATGAACTGAGACACTCTCAGAGACACTGCCCTCCTGCCTTCTCCACTCTTCCTTCTACAGAACTTGGTCTTGGCGGTGTGTGGTGTTCCTGCTTCAGGTTGAACCGACCGTGTTTGGTTCCTGGCCAACAGATCTTACCTGTACCTTACAGGAGCATGGGGGCCTGAGCGCATGCAGCTGTGTCTCAGCAGGGTTGGTCCTTCTGTGCATTTGCCTCTAGGGTGGAAAACGGTCTTCACACTCATTTCTCAGGTGCTGGTGGGTCTCTCCACTGACGAGGTGTGTCCAGGAAGGATGAGGGCAGGTACTCTAGGAGAACGAGCAGGTCCTGCAGCTTAGCCCCTGCGGGCGTGAGTGGAAAGTTGGTGTTGGACTTGAGGCTTGGTATGCCTGGGTTTTCACTCAGGATCTCTCAAGTCCGCTGGCTCTTAGCACACAGACTGGTCTCACTCCACATAAATTCACCATCTTGTCACTGTGTCGAGCCGTGAAAGTGCCTCTTAGAGCCTCCTGAATGCTGTGGTCCTGAGGTGAGTCCTGTATGGAGAGTGTGCCTTGTCGTGGAGGAGTGTGCTTACCAAGAAGAAGTTCTACATGGTGTCTGACATCCTGGCTATGAGTTCCAGTGAACTTTGGATTAACCAGCCACACATCTTCAAACACTGTGGGAACCTGTGGGTCATAGGACCCTGGCATGTGACGGTGTGGCTCAGATGGTTTCACCCACTCGCTGAGCATCATGTTGCATCTGACTGTTGGAAAGTCAGCCGGGCATGGCACCTGGCACCTCACTCTTCCAGCCTGTGTCTCCCGGACATCTAGGAAACACTTGTCTGTGTGCTTTCTGTCTCCAGGCAGAAGGGAGCCTGGAAGGCAGATCAGCAAGTCCCCCTTCTTTATAAGTGAAGACGGATGGACAAGGTAGTTAAGGGACTTCTGATGAGCATGAACAACCAGTGGCTAAGTGTAGTAGCTGTGGTCCCTCCTGTCTGAGCCCTCGATGGTCAAGATCCTCCTCTTCCCTTTTTTTCCCTCAAGGGCGCAGTTACCTTTTGAGCCTATGAATTTGTAAAAGTTGTGACAATGTGACATTCCTACTTTCTTCTTTTACTGGGAACAGATGTGGTGCTGATCATGTTCCTAATTCTTAGGACATGTTGCAAGACAGGGAGATAATGTAAAGCTGCCTTCAGGTTGGAAAAGTAGAACTGGTTGAGAATCCAGTGTTATTTAAATGCTACATAAAGTCTTTTAAAATTTTGGCTTTAATTTCGTATTAAAACAATTTGCCATATAAAAAAAAAAAAAATCTTCCCACTCTCATCCAGAACAATGCCTTGACATGACCTTCGCCCCAAGTAAGAAGCAACTCGAGGGGAAGAGTTAGAAAATCTGTGAATACATATGTGGAATGGAAAATGCTCAGGAGTTCACAACCTGGGAGGTGGTAGAGGAGTTTCCATAAGTAAGGGACAGGGTAAACACTCCACAAACATGGAGCTCTGCTGGCCTAAAGACTTCCTGAGAAACTGCCTCTGAGGTTGGGCACTTGAAATCTATGTTGTTGTCAGGAGCTTTAGCTGCCTTTGTAGTGAGACCATCAAAGCTGGGTCTGCATCTATGTGTCCTGGAGGACATGGTTTCTGATTTTCCAATGAACATGAGGCAGAAGTGCTGAATTCTCTCTTTGTAGGTCAACAGTGGCCACTGGAGGCTAAGTGTCTGCCCGTGTGGACTGTGAAGCCATTTGGTCCTCCTCTACTTTTTGTGGTGTTTCTTGCTGCTGCACTGAGAGTTTGGTATTTGCTTCATGAAATACAAGGAGTTCAACTGGGACACAGTGCTGGAGGGAGTTCTGTCACGTGTGGTGGATCAGGGTCCTAGGAGAATGCACCAACCAGTCTTCTATCCCACAGAGCTTGCCCCCTTGACCCTAGCAACCTGATTCTGAACATTGCCCTGAAACCTCTCCCTATAACAAGATGCCTTTACATATAAGTGTCTGCTGGCTGCACCTTGTCAGTCACAAGCCCTTTGGAAGCCAATGTCAGATCCACATGGCCCTACCACAGATGTTTTATCACACTCCTGCACACCACTTCTCTAGGCCCACTACTCAGCAGGCCCCAACTTACTGGCATCACTGTTCTACACCATTTTCATGAAACCCAGTCAATCAAGGCACTGTCTGGTACACTCCTGATCAGCAACAGGACATCCAAAGGTTCTCCAGTGCCACCTGGTCATGGGAACTTAAAAATGTCATGGTATTTATCTAGCCATTTTTAAAGGATGAAGTTGGAGGCCCTGTGGGTTTCCATTCATTCAGGAACCATTAAATGGTGAGGAAGCTCCTTTCAATGAAAGCTCTGGAGAACTCTCACAAACAAGGCTTCCCAAAGAGTGGCCAAAAGGTCGCATGAAGCCAGGCCCATTGAGGTCTACAAGGTGAGGTTCATGTGTGTTTTGACTCTCAACGATGGCTGCCAGGTCTGTAAGAATCAAATCATGTGATATCCTGGCTGAGATTCCCAGTGCTCTGTGGAAAGCCAACCTGGGCCTAGATCTCAGTTTCCAAGGGCGACTCTCATGCGTGGCCTACTAACATCTCAACACAATTCATGGCAATACTTCTCTGAGGTCAGTTCCAGAACTCAGTCTCCAAGGGGAATCACACCAGAGTTCACGCCAAGGTGGACCCAGTCATCTCTTCCAACCGCCACACAAATGACCACAATTCAAACCAAAACACTGCCACATGGCCCTCATCTTCTTCCATATACACACTCATCATAACCTCTGGCTGGAGGTTTCCATCAGGGGCGCAGCCCAAGACAGTGTCCACAATAAGCGCCCTTGCCCCTCATTTGCCTAATATCAGGGTGGCCTGGACAGCCTTCCTGTGCACCAGGAGTGATCAAATAGGCCTGCCTTTAATACTGCTCTGCTTCTCCAATTTGAGGCCTACTGACTGCGGGGTATAGATTCTTTGTGTGAATTGGACTCAGGAGAAAACCCAAGCACCTATGGGCAAGCCTCTGCAGGGCTTTGAAGAACTCATTTGACCCAAAGGATCCCTATGCTCTCTTGATGGAAGTCAGGAACCTTACAGAGGAAGGCGAGAGACTTCATCCAAAATGACTGCTTTTTTGCCACTTTGGCTTTGGATGCACACATGGGATCTTTCTTCAATCCATCAGGTGCTGACAATCTAAGCCACAGCCTCACACAGGGCCAAGAGGCTGATTCAGACACATCCCTTTGCAAAGCAATGAAGCAAAGAGCCACAGGTGATGCCCATTCATTTCCATTTGAAAACTGTTTTCTTCAGGCTTCACAAAGGGGTGCCCTGAGGCAAAGGCCTTCCTGACATTCAGGGCAACAGAACAATAGGTAAGCAAAAGGCCCAAAGCAGGCTTTCTCCACTGAGACTTTACTGGTCCCACTGATATCTGAGTTTTCTGAGATGCTCACCATTCCTTTCAGCTATCCAGTACATGGCCATGTCACAGAGCTTGGAGGTGGTACATATATTTTTTGTGGGACACAAAACCATGAGCCTATTCTGGAGAGTGGCCAGAATTCAGGAAGAAAACAGGAACTTAGGAAGATAGTAGGTGTTGCCCATCCATAAGGCAAGCCGCAGTCCATTCATAAATTGGGCAGGATGAATACTGGGAAGCTTTCTACTAGACAGGACACATCCATTGATGCATTCTCTTTTCTAATGTCTACAACCAGGGACACAGTGAGATACACAACTTAGAAACACTCACCTTGTCAAAAGACTTACTGGAAACAGTCCACTCCAAACAAACAAACCGCCTTTATTACCGATTCTCAGAACATGGGACAAATCCACAAACTCACCCCCACACCCACAAAGGCACCTCCTTCCCAGAAGTAGGTCTGTGACTACCCGGAGTGTCGTCTGACTGCTGGGCCATACTATGTTCCCCCGAAATGGCCTGTCCTGTCTCAGATCTGGCCTCCTTGGCCAACTCTGTGAAGTTGTCAGGAGCCAGCCGTGAGCCACTACCTGCTTTCTCAGGCAAGGCCCTCTTCAGAGCTTTCCTGGCATTTGGCCATCCTCACATCAGTAGGTACCAAGGAAGACTGACTCTGTCCTTGGTAAATCCAAACAAGTGAGCCCACTGGGACTGGGACTGGGCCTGCCTCTGGGTGCCTGGCTTCCTGGATCCCAAGTTCAGAGAGTTCCATCACCAAGGAAGTCAGGTGAGGTCACTTCCTTCAGGAACTGAATGAGGTCACTGCCTTGGCAACCACTGTGTCCTAACAGTTGCTTGCAAGGGTCCCAGGAGATGGAGGCTGCCCCTGCTTCCTGTGACACTTTCACAAGTTAGAATGGAATATCAACCATAGGCACCAAGGAACAGCTCTCCACACAGGCCTGGTTTGGTCCACCTTATCTACATTAAGAAGAGAGAGGCTCATTCAGACACATCCCTTCATCCTGACCAGGTTGTTTGCCATGGAACATGACTTTTGCTCTCTCAGGTCCTTCACAGCTGCCTACATCTTCTCCAGGGTTCATTTCTGCATGGACCTTTGAGGTTCTCAGCAGGTGGAAGATCCCCTCCATTCCTGTATTGTAAGACCAACTCTGTCCCTGCTCTTCTGTAAAGTTCGATTGAGGGAACAGTGTCTGGTTAGGGTTAAGAACATGTTCGATTTGGGTTAGGAATCATTCTGCTAGTTGTAGAATGGTATTGGGAACCTGCGATATTTATAATCATATATTGGTGAAATATATGTATGAAAACAGAAATCTAAGTAAGATTTGAAGGCCAGAAGGGCATTGGGCCCTTGATTGGGATATTTTGCTTTGAATTACATTCAGCACAGATGTCTCAGATAAATTGATATACAATGGCATAGGACCTTGTACCTTGGATGATTGAATGTAGAAGAGAACATCCAGTCAAAAAGGGATAGTAGGTAAGATTAGGAAGCTAGTCGGTAGGTTTAGGAAGAAGAGTGAGTATAAAATTTGGACCAAAAGTTCTTTACCAATAGGGTGTCGGTCAGAGAGTGAATGTAAATGTCAGCATATGTGAAGAGTCAGTCACAATGATGAACTGGGGAAAAATATGTAGGAAAGCAGATATCAATAGAGACATTAGGAAATCAGGCAAAGTATCAAGTGAGTGATAGGATTAGACATTTTCAACAGGGTTGAGGTTGAATATGTAATCTTAAGAAGAAACAAATGTGTAGTCACCAATAGGATTGACATTGGAGAGCATTAGGCAACCTGGAGAAGGAAGTTTGTAGTAATCCATGCTCACTTTCCAATCAGGCTTTGCTACAATCATAAGTGTGACCTTTGCATTTTGTGTCCAGAATATCACAGTGATAACATGTATATGTAGATCAGGTGACATGAGTATTTCTTCCACCATTGCTGGGAGCAATATGTTGAAGACGTATTAAGTAGTATTTGGGGGTACAAATAGGTGTACCCTGGGTTTATGAATATAGAGATAATGCATGAATAGACCATACTGTGAATAAATAATATAACTGCTTCCAATTTAAATAATGGATTGAGTTGATATCTGAAACTATATAGGAAATCTTATATTGATACACAGTCATTCATTCCTACCAGTTATACATCTAATGGCAATATCAGGGTTATGGTTTACCATGAAGGGTGTGTGACTTTTGCTTCAAAAGTGATTATGGAAATGGAAAATCATGTGTTTGGAAAGAAGTCTCATGAACAAACCAGTCAAGAAACATGGAGGAATGCATGTGTTCTGAAGCAGGAAGTGATTGAAAGTGAACCAAATGCCTAGAAATTTTTAAACTTGAGGATGAAATATATATCCTATGATGTGCATCAGCTGAAGAAATAGTAAGGGACCAGTGTTGAATAAAAATGAACGTCAAAATACACATCATGTCCCATAGGAATCTACTTGCATTGATGTGAAACTGGGTCAGTTACTGTAGAACGATTAGGATTTCTATGCACCATCCACTGAAGTTAGTTTTCAGTACTAGGAAAAAAAATATGTATTTCAGGTGGATAAATATTTCTGAGAATAATCTTGTGAAAAGTTGATTATAAATCCACATATATGAACATGAATGAATTTAGGGAATGTATAATAAGACACATATATTTCATATTTTGAAAAATCTGGATAGTTTGTGTGTGTGTATATACACACACACACACACACACACACACAAAACACACACAGACATGAAAAATTGGAAATATATATGCCAATCCAAATTCATCATGAAATATATATCATCCACAGATCCCAAAACATTTATTTTACTGAACATGGATTTTTGAATCATGTTGTTCACGTAGGAAGCTCACCCATAGGTTGAGTTTTCAGTTCCAACAGCGTTTGGGAGGAGTGATCTCTTCTCACAATTTGTATCTGCCAAGTCAGCCACCTCACAAGAATATACGTGGGATACCAGGTAGGATTCTATATGTGCATGTAAAAATACATGTGCTGAATAGGCTACGGAGAAAGGGAGACAGGAATTCACATATTTGTTAACTTGAAAAACACACGGAGAACTATTTCTATTCAGTTGGACTAGATTTATAACACCTACCCTTTATAATGCAAAAGGCAAGTGCAACTATACACCATGCCTCCTCTGAACTGCTTGTATTTCTATTCTGTTTGGGTTATTTTTCTCCATCATATTAGGATTCATAGTCAGAGTCTAGTAGGGTATGGGTTAGTGTCAGGGAATCAGTATTTCAAAAGGAAAATAGGAAATGAATCCAATGTGTATGCAAATACGTGCTACAAAAAATCTTCCCACTCTCATCCAGAACAATGCCTTGACATGACCTTCGCCCCAAGGAAGAAGCAACTCGAGGGGAAGAGTTAGAAAATCTGTGAATACATATGTGGAATGGAAAATGCTCAGGAGTTCACAACCTGGGAGGTGGTAGAGGAGTTTCCATAAGTAAGGGACAGGGTAAACACTCCACAAACATGGAGCTCTGCTGGCCTAAAGACTTCCTGAGAAACTGCCTCTGAGGTTGGGCACTTGAAATCTATGTTGTTGTCAGGAGCTTTAGCTGCCTTTGTAGTGAGACCATCAAAGCTGGGTCTGCATCTATGTGTCCTGGAGGACATGGTTTCTGATTTTCCAATGAACATGAGGCAGAAGTGCTGAATTCTCTCTTTGTAGGTCAACAGTGGCCACTGGAGGCTAAGTGTCTGCCCGTGTGGACTGTGAAGCCATTTGGTCCTCCTCTACTTTTTGTGGTGTTTCTTGCTGCTGCACTGAGAGTTTGGTATTTGCTTCATGAAATACAAGGAGTTCAACTGGGACACAGTGCTGGAGGGAGTTCTGTCACGTGTGGTGGATCAGGGTCCTAGGAGAATGCACCAACCAGTCTTCTATCCCACAGAGCTTGCCCCCTTGACCCTAGCAACCTGATTCTGAACATTGCCCTGAAACCTCTCCCTATAACAAGATGCCTTTACATATAAGTGTCTGCTGGCTGCACCTTGTCAGTCACAAGGCCTTTGGAAGCCAATGTCAGATCCACATGGCCCTACCACAGATGTTTTATCACACTCCTGCACACCACTTCTCTAGGCCCACTACTCAGCAGGCCCCAACTTACTGGCATCTCTGTTCTACACCATTTTCATGAAACCCAGTCAATCAAGGCACTGTCTGGTACACTCCTGATCAGCAACAGGACATCCAAAGGTTCTCCAGTGCCACCTGGTCATGGGAACTTAAAAATGTCATGGTATTTATCTAGCCATTTTTAAAGGATGAAGTTGGAGGCACTGTGGGTTTCCATTCATTCAGGAACCATTAAATGGTGAGGAAGCTCCTTTCAATGAAAGCTCTGGAGAACTCTCACAAACAAGGCTTCCCAAAGAGTGGCCAAAAGGTCGCATGAAGCCAGGCCCATTGAGGTCTACAAGGTGAGGTTCATGTGTGTTTTGACTCTCAACGATGGCTGCCAGGTCTGTAAGAATCAAATCATGTGATATCCTGGCTGAGATTCCCAGTGCTCTGTGGAAAGCCAACCTGGGCCTAGATCTCAGTTTCCAAGGGCGACTCTCATGCGTGGCCTACTAACATCTCAACACAATTCATGGCAATACTTCTCTGAGGTCAGTTCCAGAACTCAGTCTCCAAGGGGAATCACACCAGAGTTCACGCCAAGGTGGACCCAGTCATCTCTTCCAACCGCCACACAAATGACCACAATTCAAACCAAAACACTGCCACATGGCCCTCATCTTCTTCCATATACACACTCATCATAACCTCTGGCTGGAGGTTTCCATCAGGGGCGCAGCCCAAGACAGTGTCCACAATAAGCGCCCTTGCCCCTCATTTGCCTAATATCAGGGTGGCCTGGACAGCCTTCCTGTGCACCAGGAGTGATCAAATAGGCCTGCCTTTAATACTGCTCTGCTTCTCCAATTTGAGGCCTACTGACTGCGGGGTATAGATTCTTTGTGTGAATTGGACTCAGGAGAAAACCCAAGCACCTATGGGCAAGCCTCTGCAGGGCTTTGAAGAACTCATTTGACCCAAAGGATCCCTATGCTCTCTTGATGGAAGTCAGGAACCTTACAGAGGAAGGCGAGAGACTTCATCCAAAATGACTGCTTTTTTGCCACTTTGGCTTTGGATGCACACATGGGATCTTTCTTCAATCCATCAGGTGCTGACAATCTAAGCCACAGCCTCACACAGGGCCAAGAGGCTGATTCAGACACATCCCTTTGCAAAGCAATGAAGCAAAGAGCCACAGGTGATGCCCATTCATTTCCATTTGAAAACTGTTTTCTTCAGGCTTCACAAAGGGGTGCCCTGAGGCAAAGGCCTTCGTGACATTCAGGGCAACAGAACAATAGGTAAGCAAAAGGCCCAAAGCAGGCTTTCTCCACTGAGACTTTACTGGTCCCACTGATATCTGAGTTTTCTGAGATGCTCACCATTCCTCAGCAGGGGGAAGATCCCCTCTATTCCTGTATTGTAAGACCAACTCTGCCCCTGCTCTTCTGTAAAGTTCAATTGAGGGAACAGTGTCTGGTTAGGGTTAAGAACATGTTCGATTTGGGTTAGGAATCCTTCTGCTACTTGTAGAATGGTATTGGGAACCTGCGATATTTATAATCATATATCGGTGAAATATATGTATGAAAACAGAAATCTAAGTAAGATTTGAAGGCCAGAAGGGTATTGGGCCTTTGATTGGGATACTTACTTTGAATTACATTCTGCACAGATGTCTCAGATAAATTGATATACAATGGCATAGGACCTTGTACCTTCGATGATTGAATGTAGAAGAGAACCTCCAGTCAAAAAGGGATAGTAGGTAAGATTAGGAAGCTAGTCGGTAGGTTTAGGAAGAAGAGTGAGTATAAAATTTGGACCAAAAGTTCTTTACCAATAGGGTGTCGGTCAGAGAGTCAATGTAAATGTCAGCACATGTGAAGAGTCAGTCACAATGATGAACTGGGGGAAAATATGTAGGAAAGCTGATATCAATAGAGACATTAGGAAATCAGGCAAAGTATCAAGTGAGTGATAGGATTAGACATTTTCAACAGGGTTGAGGTTGAATATGTAATCTTAAGAAGAAACAAATGTGTAGTCACCAATAGGATTGACATTGGAGAGCATTAGGCAACCTGGAGAAGGAAGTTTGTAGTAATCCATGCTCACTTTCCAATCAGGCTTTGCTACAATCATAAGTGTGACCTTTGCATTTTGTGTCCAGAATATCACAGTGATAACATGTATATGTAGATCAGGTGACATGAGTATTTCTTCCACCATTGCTGGGAGCAATATGTTGAAGACGTATTAAGTAGTATTTGGGGGTACAAATAGGTGTACCCTGGGTTTATGAATATAGAGATAATGCATGAATAGACCATACTGTGAATAAATAATATAACTGCTTCCAATTTAAATAATGGATTGAGTTGATATCTGAAACTATATAGGAAATCTTATATTGATACACAATCATTGATTCCTACCAGTTATACATCTAATGGCAATATTAGGGTTGTGGTTTACCATGAAGGGTGTGTGAGTTTTGCTTCAAAAGTGATTATGGAAATGGATAATCGTGTGTTTGGAAAGAAGTCTCATGAACAAACCAGTCAAGAAACATGGAGGAATACAGGAAGTGATTGAAAGTGAACCAAATGCCTAGAAATTTTTAAACTTGAGGATAAAATATATATCCTATGATGTGCATCAGCTGAAGAAATAGTAAGGTACCAGTGTTGAATTAAAATGAACGTCAAAATACACATCATGTCCCATAGGAATCTACTTGCATTGATGTGAAACTGGGTCAGTTACTGTAAAAAGATTAGGATTTCTATGCACCATCCACTCAAGTTAGTTTTCAGTACTAGGAAAAAAATATGTATTTCAGGTGGATAAATATTTCTGAGAAGAATCTTGTGAAAAATTGATTATAAATCCACATATATGAACATGAATGAATTTAGGGAATGTATACTAAGACACATATATTTCATATTTTGAAAAATATGAAATTTTAAAAATTCGAAATATATATGCCAATCGAAATTCATGATGAAATATATATCATCCACAGATCCAAAAATATTTATTTTACTGAACATGGATTTTTGTATCATGTTGTTCAAGTAGGAAGCTCACCTATAAGTTGAATTTTCAGTTCCAACAGCATTTGTGAGGAGTGATCTCTTCTCAAAATTTGGATCTGCAAAGTCATCCACCTCACAAGAATATACGTGGGACACCAGGTAGGATTCTATATGTGCATGTAAAAATACACTTGCTGAATAGGCTACAGAGAAAGGGAGACAGGAATTCACATATTTGTTAACTTTAAAAACACACGGAGAACTATTTCTATTCAATTGGACTAGGTTTATAACACCTACCCTTTATAATGCAAAAGGCAAGTGCAACTATACACCATGCCTCCTCTGAACTGCTTGTATTTCTATTCTGTTTGGATTATTTTTCTCCATCATATTAGGATTCATAGTCAGGGTCTAGTAGGGTATGGGTTAGTGTCAGGGAATCAGTATTTCAAATGGAAAATAGGAAATAAATCCAATGTGTATGCAAATACGTACTACACAAAAATCTTCCCACTCTCATCCAGAACAATGCCTTGACATGACCTTCGCCCCAAGGAAGAAGCAACTCGAGGGGAAGAGTTAGAAAATCTGTGAATACATATGTGGAATGGAAAATGCTCAGGAGTTCACAACCTTGGAGGTGGTAGAGGAGTTTCCATAAGTAAGGGACAGGGTGAACTCTCCACAAACATGGAGCTCTGGTGGCCTAAAGACTTCGTGAGAAACTGGCTCTGAGGTTGGGCACTTGAAATCTATGTTGTTGTCAGGAGCTTTAGCTGCCTTTGTACTGAGACCATCAAAGCTGGGTCTGCATCTATGTGACCTGGAGGACATGGTTTCTGATTTTCCAATGAACATGAGGCAGAAGTGCTGAACTCTCTCTTTGTATGTCAACAGTGGCCACTGGAGGCTAAGTGTCTCCCAGTGTGGACTGTGAAGCCATTTGGTCCTCCTCTACTTTTCGTGTGGTGTTTCTTGCTGCTGCACTGGGAGTTTGGTATTTGCTTCATGAAATACAAGGAATTCAACTGGGACACAGTGCTGGAGGGAGTTCTGTCACGTGTGGTGGGTCAGGGTCCTAGGAGAATGCACCAACCAGTCTTCTATCCCACAGAGCTTGCCCCCTTGACCCTAGCAACCTGATTCTGAACATTGTCCTGAAACCTCTCCATATAACAAGATGCCTTTACATATAAGTGTCTGCTGGCTGCACCATGTCAGTCACAAGTCATTTGGAAGCCAATGTCAGATCCACATGGCCCTACCACAGATGTTTTATCACACTCCTGCACACCACTTCTCTAGGCCCACTACTCAGCAGGCCCCAACTTACTGGCATCTCTGTTCTACACCATTTTCATGAAACCCAGTCAATCAAGGCACTGTCTGGTACACTCCTGATCAGCAACAGGACATCCAAAGGTTCTCCAGTGCCACCTGGTCATGGGAACTTAAAAATGTCATGGTATTTATCTAGCCATTTTTAAAGGATGAAGTTGGAGGCACTGTGGGTTTCCATTCATTCAGGAACCATTAAATGGTGAGGAAGCTCCTTTCAATGAAAGCTCTGGAGAACTCTCACAAACAAGGCTTCCCAAAGAGTGGCCAAAAGGTCACATGAAGCCAGGCCCATTGAGGTCTACAAGGTGAGGTTCATGTGTGTTTTGACTCTCAACGATGGCTGCCAGGTCTGTAAGAATCAAATCATGTGATATCCTGGCTGAGATTCCCAGTGCTCTGTGGAAAGCCAACCTGGGCCTAGATCTCAGTTTCCAACGGCGACTCTCAGGCGTGGCCTACTAACATCTCAACACAATTCATGGCAATACTTCTCTGAGGTCAGTTCCAGAACTCAGTCTCCAAGGGGAATCACACCAGAGTTCACGCCAAGGTGGACCCAGTCATCTCTTCCAACCGCCACACAAATGACCACAATTCAAACCAAAACACTGCCACATGGCCCTCATCTTCTTCCATATACACACTCATCATAACCTCTGGCTGGAGGTTTCCATCAGGGGCGCAGCCCAAGACAGTGTCCACAATAAGCTCCCTTGCCCCTCATTTGCCTAATATCAGGGTGGCCTGGACAGCCTTCCTGTGCACCAGGAGTGATCAAATAGGCCTGCCTTTAATACTGCTCTGCTTCTCCAATTTGAGGCCTACTGACTGCGGGGTATACATTCTTTGTGTGAATTGGACTCAGGAGAAAACCCAAGCACCTATGGGCTAGCCTCTGCAGGGCTTTGAAGAACTCATTTGACCCAAAGGATCCCTATGCTCTCTTGATGGAGGTCAGGAACCTTACAGAGGAAGGCGAGAGACTTCATCCAAAATGACTGCTTTTTAGCCATTTTGGCTTTGGATGCACACATGGGATCTTTCTTCAATCCATCAGGTGCTGACAATCTAAGCCACAGCCTCACACAGGCCAAGAGGCTGATTCAGACACATCCCTTTGTAAAGCAATGAAGCAAAGAGCCACAGGTGATGCCCATTCATTTCCATTTGAAAACTGTTTTCTTCAGGCTTCACAAAGGGGTGCTCTGAGGCAAAGGCCTTCCTGACATTCAGGGCAACAGAACAATAGGTAAGCAAAAGGTCCAAAGCAGGGTGTATTCACTGAGACTTTACTGGTCCCAATGATATCTGAGTTTTCTGAGATGCTCACCATTCCTTTCAGCTATCCAGTACATGGCCATGTCACAGAGCTTGGAGGTGGTACATATATTGGACACAAAACCATGAGCCTATTCTGGAGAGTGGCCAGAATTCAGGAAGAAAACAGGAACTTAGGAAGATAGTAGGTGTTGCCCATCCATAAGGCAAGCCGCAGTCCATTCATAAATTGGGCAGGATGAATACTGGGAAGCTTTCTACTAGACAGGCCACATTCATTGATGCATTTTGTTTTCCAATGTCTACAACCAAGGACACAGTGGGATGCACAAAAATAGAAACACTCACCTTGTCAAAGGACTTACTAGAAGCAGTCTACTTCAAACCAAAAAAACTGCCTTTCCTACCTATTCTCAGAACATGAGACAAAATCACAAACTCACACCACACCCACAAAGGAACCTCCTTCCCGCAAGTAGGTTTGTGACTATCCGGAGTGTCCTCTCCAAAATGGCCTGTCCTGTCTCAGATCTGGCCTTCTTGGCCAACTCTGTGTGTTGTAAGACACCAGCTATGTGCCACTCTCTACCTGCTTTCTCAGGCAAATCTCCTCTACAGAGCTTTCCTGGCATTTGGCCATCCTCACCTAAGTAGGTACCAAGAAACACTGACTATCCTTGGAGGTACCAAGAAAGACTGACTCTGTCCTTGGTAAATCCAAACAAGTTAGCCCACTGTGACTGGGACTGGGAATGCTTCTGAGTGCCTGTCTACCTGGATCCCAAGTTAAGAGAGTTCCATCACCAAGGAAGTCAGGTGAGGTCACTTCCGGAACTGAATGAGGTCACTGCCTTGGCAACCACATTGTCCTAACAGTTGCTTGCAAGGGTCCCATGAGATGGAGGCTGCCCCTGCTTCCTGTGACACTTTCACAAGTTAGAATGGTATATCAACCATAGGCACCCAGGAACACCTCTCCACACAGGCCTGGATTGGTCCATCTCGTCTACATTAAGAAGAGAGAGGCTCATTCAGACACATCCCTTCATCCTGACCAGGTTGTTTGCCATGGAAGATGACTTTTGCTCTCTCAGGTCCTTCATAGCTGCCTACATTTCTCCAGGGATCATTTCTCCCCTGGGCCTTCTCCCCCTGTTCTGCTCCTCCTGGGCCCTGCTTCCATAGACCCCACTCCCCCTGGACCCTAGTTCCCCCCGCCTTGCTCCCCTGTTTCTTAGTCCCTCTGGTCCTGCGTCCCTTGGGCCCTCCTCATCCTGGTGTGATTCCCCTGGGCCCAGCTCCTCCCTGGGCTCAGCTCTCCTTGGACCCTGCTCCCCATTGGCCCTGTCCCCCTGGTCCTGCTTCCCCAGGCGCTACTCACTGTGAATCTGCTCCCTCTGACCCTGCTCCCCCTGGCCGTGTTCTCCCTGCTCCCCTGGGTCCGGTTCCCATGGGCACTGCTTTCCTGGCACTGCTCCCCCCTTGCTCTGCTCCCCTTGGATCTGCTCCCCTGGGACCTGCTTTCCCTGGCCCTGCTCGCCTGGGCCCTTTTTCCCCTGTGTCTTGCTTCACCTGGCCCTGCTCCCCTGGGCCCTGCTCCACTAGGCCATGCTCCCTCTGGTCCTACTTTCCTGGGCACTGCTCCCCCTGGCCATAATCCCCTGGTCCCGCTCTCCTTGGGCCCTACTACACCTGGTCCTGCTCCCCATGGTCACGCTTTCCTGCGCACTGCTCCCTCGGCCCTGCTCCTCCTAGCCTTGCTCGCCTGAGCCCTGCTCCTCCCTGGGCTAAGCTCTCCCTGGGCCCTGTTCCCCCTTGGCTCTGCTCCCCCTGGTTTTGCTTCCCCGGTTCCCTCTACCTCTGGACTGCTCCCCCTGGCCATGTTCTCCCCAGGGCTGTGCTCCCTCTGGTCCTGCTTTACAGGGAACTTCTCCCCATGTCATTGCTCCCCATAGGCTCTGTTCCCCTGGCCCTAATCCCCTGATCCTGCTATCCTTGGGCCCTGATCCACCATTTCCTAATACTCATGGCCCTGCTCCCCATGGGCTCAGCTTCACTGGGCTCTGCTCCCTCTGGTCCTGCTTTCCTGGCCAGTGCTCCCCACAACTCTGTTCCTCTGGGACCTGCTCCACCTGGCCCTGCTCCCCTGGGCCCTGAAACCCCTGTGTCCTGCTCCCCCTGGCCCTGTTCCCATGGGCTGTTCTCCCCTGGGCCATGATCCCTCTGGTCCTGCTTCCCCAGGATCCTGCTCCCCCTGGTACTGCTTCACCAGATCCCACTCCCTCTGATACTGCTCCCCTAGGCCCTACTCCCTCTATCACTGCTCCCCTGGGCCCTGCTCCCCTCTGGCTCTGCTCACCTGGGCCCTGCTTCTCTTTGTGCTCCACTCCCCCTAGGCCCTGCACACCCTGTGTCGTGCTCCCCCTCGTCCTGCTTCATATCACCCTGCTCCCTCTGTCCCTGTTCCCCTGGCCCTGTTCCCCCTGGACCCACTCCCCTGGGCCTTGTTCCTCCCTGTGGCCTACTCCCTCTGGTCCTGCTTCCCTGGGCACTGCTCCCCCTGGCATTGCTCCCATGGGCCCTGCTCTCGCTGGCCCCTTATCCCTCTGGTTCTGCTTTCCCAGGCACTGTTCCCCCTAGCTCTGCTCCCCAGGGCCCTGCTCCCCTGGGACCTTCACTCCCTGGCCCATCTCCCTGGGGCCTGTTACTCCTGTGTCTGGCTCCCCCTGGCGCCGCTCCACTGGGACCCGCTCCCCTGGGCCATGCTATACCCTGGCCCAGCTCCCCTAGGCCATGCTCCCTCTGGTCCTGCTCCCCCTAGGCTCTGATACTCCTGGCTCTGCTCCCCTTGGCCCTGCTTCCACCTAGGCTCTGCACCATCTGTGCCCTGCTCTCCTTTGACCCTGCTCCTTCTGCTCCTGCTTCACTGGACCCTGCTCCATTTGGCCCTGCTCCCTCTAGCTGTGTTCCCCCTAGCCCTGATCCCCTGGGCCCTGCTCACCTAGGCCCTTCTCCCTCTGGTCTTGCTTTCCTGGGCCTTGCTCCCTCAGGCCCTTCTCCCTTGGGCCCTGCTCTCCTGGGCCGCTTCTCCTGGACCTGCTCTACTGGGCCCTGTTCCTGCTGAGCCCTGCTCTTCTGAGTCCTGCCCCCCCTGGTCCCTTCTCTCCCTAGGCCCTGCTCCCCTAGGCCATTAACCCCTTACTCTGCTTCTCTAGGGCCCTGTTCCCCCTGGCTCTGCTCCCCCTTTCCCTGCTTCTCCTGGGCCTGCTTCCCCAGGCCCTGCTCCCCTTGGTAATGTTCTCCCTGGGCGCTTCTCCTCTGACCCTGCTCCCTCTGGTCCTTGTATCCCTGGCTCTACTCCCTCTGGTTCTGCTCCCTTGGACCCTTCTCCTCTGGGACCTGCTTGCCCTGTCCCTGCTACCCTGGGCCCTGCTCCCCCTGAGTATTTCTCCCCCTGGCCCTGCACCCCTGTGCACAAAAACCCCTGTGTCCTGCTTCCCCTGGCCCTGCTCCCCATGGGCCCTGCTCTTCCTGGCCCTAATCCCCTGGCCCTGCTTGCCCTGGGCCTGCTCTCCTGGGCCCTGCTTCCCCTGGCCCTGCTCCCCTGGCCCATGCTCCTCCTGGGCCCTGCTTCCCTGTGCCCTACTTCCCATGGACCCTTCTTCCCTTGGGCCCTGCTCCCCAGGTTTTGCCCCTCATGGGCCCTGCTAACCGGGCCCTGTTCACCCTGGCCCTGGTCCCTGGGCCTTAATCCCCTGTGCCATGCTCCCCACCCCCAACCTGGCCCTACACCTCTGGGCCATGTTCCCTCTTATCCTGCTCCCCCCTGGGCGCTGCTTCTCTGGGCCCTGCTCCCGTCTATGCTCCACTCCCTCTTGGTACTGCTCCTCCTTGATCCTTTTCCCCCTGGCTCTGCTCCCCTGGGCCATGATTCCTCTGGTCTTTCTTTCCTGGGCCCTGCTCCCCCTGGCCCTGCTCCCTGTGGGCCCTGATCTTCCTGGCCCTAATCCTCTGGCCATTCTCCCATGGGCTTTTCTCCCCTAGGCCCTTGTCTACTGATCCCTGCTTCCCCTGGGCCTGTTCTGCTGGGCCCTGCTCCCCATCGGTTCTTCTCTTCTGGGCCCTCATCCCCCTAGGCCCTTATCCCCCTGGGCCCTGTTCTCACTGGTCTTGCTCCCCATGGGCCCTGCTCCCGTGGGCCCTTCTCCCCATGTTTCCTGTTTCTCCTTTCCCTGATACCCCTGTCCCTGCTCCCCCTTTCCCTGAATCTATGGGCCTGCTCCTTGGGACCTGCTCCCCCTGGTACTGCTCTCACTGGGCCCTTGTCCACTGGTCTGCTCCCCCTGGCACTTTCCTCCATGACTCTGCTCCCCCTTGCTCTGATTCCCTGGACACTGCTCTTGTGGGACCTGCTTTCCCTGACGGTACTCCCTGTGGGCCCTGCTACCCCTAGCCCACTTATCCTGGGCCCTTCTCCCCCCTGGTTTTCCTTTCCCTGGGCCCTGCTCCACCTGGTCCTTGTCCTCCCCAGCCCTGCTCCCCCTGTCTCTGTTCCCCTGGGCGTAACTGCCCCCAGGCCTGCTCGCCTGGGCCCTGGACGCCTGACCCTGCTCCCTTGTGCCCTGCTCTCCTGGACCTTGCTCTCCTAGGCCCTGTTCCCCTGGCCCTACTCCCCTGAGCCCTGCTCCCACTGGCCCTGCTCAGCCTGGTCCTTTTCCCCTGGCACTGCTACCCCTGGCTCTGCTGTCCTGGGCCCGGCTCCCCTGGGACCTGCTCTCCCTGGTCCTGATCCCTTGGGCCCTGTTCCCCGTATCCTGCTCCCTTGGCCTTGCTCCATTGGGCCCTGCTCCCACTGTGTCCTGCTCCCCCTGGCCCTGCTACCCTGGGTTGTTCTCCTTCTGGTCCTGCTCCCCATGGGCACTGCCCCTCTGACCCTGCTATACCCTGGGCCCTGCTTCCCTTGGGCCCTGCTCCCACTGATCCTGCTCCCCATGGGCCCAGCTCCCCTGGCCCAGATCCCCCTGGGCCAAATCCCTATGAGCTCTGCTCCCCCAACCGTGCTCTCCTGGGCCCTGCCCCACCTAGTCCTGCTTCTCCCAGGCCCTGCTCCCCTTGGCCTTACTCTCTTGGGCCCTACTCCCCCAAGTCATGCTCCACTGTGCCCTGCTCCCCCTGACCCTGCTCCCCAGGGCCCTGCTATCCTGGGCCCTCTTTTCCCTGGCCCTGTTCCCCTTGGTTCTGCTCCCTCTGTCCCTGCTCCCCTGGCTTTTTTCTCCAGGCACTGCTCCCCCTGGCTCTGATCCTCTGGGTCCTGCTTCCGGTGTACTGCTCCCCCTGGCTCTGGTCCCCTGGGCCCTGGTGTCCTGGTCACTGCTCTCGTCCTCCTCTCTCTCTGGGCCCTGCTCACATGGTCCTGCTCCTTCCGGGCCCTGGTCCCCCTGGCCCTGCTCCCCTCTGCCTTACACCCCCAGTCCAGCTCCCCTGGGCCCTGCTCATCCTGGCCCTGCTCCCCTGGGCCCTGCATTCCTGGGCCCTGCTTCCCCTGGCCCTGCTCGCCCTGGCCCTGCTCCCCTGGGCCCTACTCACTCCAGTCCTTCTCCCCTGGGCCCTGCTCCCCCTGGCCCTGCTCCCCAGGGCCCTGCTCTCCTGGGCCCTGCTTCCCCTGGCCCTGCTCCCCCTGGCTCTGATCCTCTTGGCCCTGCTCCCCTGTATCCTGCTCCCCCTTATCCTGCATCCTCTGTCCCTGCTCCCCTGGACCATGCTCCCCTGCACCCTGCTCCTCCCTGGCCCTCTTCCCTTTGGCTGTGCTCCCTCTGGCCCTGCTCCCCTGGGCCCTTCTCCCCACTGTGCTTTGTTCCCCCTGGACCCTGGTCCCCTGTCCCTGCTACCCCTGCTCATGCTCCCTGTGTACTCTGCTCTCCATAGCCCTGATCTCCTGGGCCCTGCTCCCTGTGGTCCTCCTCTCCCTGGGCCCTGCTCAACCTGTTCCAGCTCTTCCCAGCCCTACTCACCCTGGCCCTGCTCCCCGGGGCCCTACTCCCTCCAGTCCTTTTCCCCTGGGCCCTGCTCCCCCTGGCCCTGCTCCCCTGGGCCCTGCTCTCCTGGGCCCTGCTTCCCCTAACCCTGCTCCTCCTCGCTCTGCTCCACTTGGCCCTGCTCCCCTGTATCCTCTCCCCCTTATCCTGCTCCCTCTGTCCCTGCTCAGCTGGGCCATGCTCCCCTGGGCCCTGCTCCTCCCTGGCCCTCCTCCCCTTGGCTGTGCTCCCTCTGGCCCTGCTCCCCTGGGCCCTTCTCCCAACTGGGCTTTGCTCGCCCTGGGCTCTGCTCCCCTGTCCTTGCCCTCCCTGCCCCTATTCCCTGTGTACTCTGCTCCCCTTAGCCCTGATCTCCTGGGCCCTGCTCCCTGTGGTCCTCCTCTCCCTGGGCCCTGCTCAACCTCTTCCAGCTCTCCCCAGCACTGCTCCCCCTGGCCCTGCTCCCCTGGGCCCTACTCCCTCTAGTCCTTCTCCCCTGAGCCCTCTCCCCTGGTTCTGCTCCTCCTAGGCCCTGGTCCCCCTGGGCCCTGCTCCCTCCTGGCCTAACTACCCGAGGCCGCGCTCCCTCTGGCCCTGCTCCCCTTGGCCATGTTCCTCCCAGCCCAGCTCCCCTGTGCCCTGTTCTCTCTGGTCCTGCTTTCCTGGGCCTTGCTCCCCCTGGCACTGCTCCCCATGGGCCCTACTCCCCCTGTTCCTAATCCCCTGTTCCTGATCTCCTTGGGCCTTGCACCACCTGGTCCTGCTTCCCTGGGTCCCTCTCCCTCTGGTCCTGCTTCCCATCGGCCCTGTTCCCCATGGGCCCTGCTCCCCTGGGACATGCTCCCTCTAATAATGCTTTCCTGGGCACTGCTGTCCCTGGCTTTGCTCCCCAGGACCCTGCTACTCCTGTGTCCTGCTCACCCTATACCTGCTCCCCTGGGCCCAACTTCCCTGGGCCAAACTCCCCCCTGGCCCTACTCCCCTGGGCTGTGCTTCCTCTTGACCGGATCCCCTGGGCCCTGATAGTACTGACCCTGCTCCCCCTGGCCCTGCTCATATGGACCCTGCTCTTCCTGGCCCTAATCCCCTGGCCATGCTCCCCCTGGCCCTGCTCCCCTGGACCCAGCTCTCTTGGGCCCTGCTGCCCCAGGCCCTGCTCCCCCTGTTCTTGCTCTCCAATCCTGAATACAAACTCATATTGGTTCTTTCCTTCCTCAGAATGGAAATGAAAGATATGAATTTGAGCTGAACAGATATAGACTATGTTGGATACTGACATCTGAAACATGGTTCTATTCTCAATGAAGGGACTCTTTTACCAATTTCTGGTAATGCTGCTGGAAACAGCTTTGGCTGTCAGCTCCCTTGACATCTGCATCAGCTATAGAGAGCACCCTCAAGAGCTCTTACAACTTTCTAGGGTGGTTTCATGGATAAATGGGTAATAAAAAGCTGAGCACACCCCTAATGACAATATTAATCCCCCACATACACATAAGGCTAGCTGAGACTGTTTGGGGGTCTGGGTCATATTTCAACTTCTCCTCAGCCTGATTATGCTCTCTTTGAATATTACTTTAAACCAAAAAATGAACAAACAAACAAAAAAACCTGCTTACAGGGACTGAACTGCAAGGAACTCAACATAAGACAGCATTCTTTGATTCCTTCAATGATTACTCATTAAGCACCAAGAGAAACTGAAAGACCATCCCTCTTATGGATATTTCATCCCATAGAAGAAAATAGACAATAAACAAATATATGTATTATGGATTCACACATGGAATTTCTGGAGAGAATCAGTAAGAATTAAATTAAAGGACAGGGTCTCTACAGAAAGAAGGGAAGGGCTACAAATATAGGCTTGAGGAAAAGTGCAAATGGAAGAATACATTTCCTGGTACAAAATGATTTCAACTTCTGTGGTTTTCTCTTCACTTGATACCTGAAATCTGAGTTTATGGTGTGTAATGATTTTGGGGAGTCCTAGTTACCTAGTGAACCGATATTGTAGACTAACAAACACTGGAAAATTCAGCAATTCAAAGTGATAGGCATTTATCCTCTCAGGCACGGCATCTGAGGATCAGTATTAGGGATGGCTCTGCCAGACAGCACTCCTTCCCCAGTCTGGCCTCACTCACGTGATAGGGACACGCAGCTCTCCCAAGGCCATATCCTCCACCAATCAGCCTCATGATGTCCTCTTGTCAATGATAGAAAAAAAAAAAAAAGAGGAGGACTCCAAGCAATGTAGGTCACACAACAAGCCCAGAGCCAGTATTCTACCTAACTACAAAGTGACTACAATCTTGAGCAAGCTCAGGCTGGTTCCTCATGCAGATGCTCCAGAGACATTCCTAACCCTAATTTTCACCTTTTGACTTATTGAGGCTTATTACCACATGTACGTATACACCCTTTGGTTGCATAAGTAGATGCTAATGAAACTGAGCAGGGTTCCACAAAAGACCTCCAAAATCAAGAGAATCCCCTTCATATTCAACCCCTGCTTATAAATATTACTTCCCCTGAACATTATAAGCCACCAACCCTCTGACTGGGAGGCTACTCGGCCTCTAAATATGCCCACACTCAGCCTTTCAAGTGTGTACTTTTGCTTTGCAGACAAGCTCTTTCACTTTCCATAAAATCTGGGCCTTAAATTCTTCTCTTCCAAGAAACCTGAAGGTTTGAGTAGAGGATCCTACATTTTTGAAGACATTCTCAAACCCTTCACTGGTGACACATGCACCATCAACACATAGACAAATTTCCAGTTTCTACCTAAAATAGAAAACCCTAGTACCCTGAATGTTAACATCATCACTATAACTATGCACACACATACACATGCGCTAGATACAAACATACAATAGACACACTGTCCATATGCACACTGTGAAAATACTATGGGCACAGACTCCAGAAAACCACCTAGCATACACAAGTTGTCTCACACACCACCCCCAGCCAAGACTGAAGCAAAAGCCTAAAGCCCTAAAATTCCTACAATCTGCTATTCCCAAATGCACAGAGAGTCTACATGGCTTCTCTATTTCTAAACACACACAAGGAACCTCCCACAACCCCAGAATACTCACCAAAAATCCATGAGTTAAAATACTCACATGACCACCAATAGCCTATAGATTTCAAATACATAAGACCAAACACAAACATCAAGACCACGCTTTCAAGCAACATCACCAATCTCTCTAAACATTACATTCCAGAATAAACAGAAACAGGACCCTTGAGCCCAAACATACCCAAACACTCTTATGCCTACATACAAAACACTAATTACACAAGTGTGAGGCCCTGGGCTCAAATCACAGTACCAAAACAATACAGACAGAAGAGCAAACACATGTACAAAGGTACAATGACTAATACACATATAACTCCCACACACTAACACATATACACAAACATTCCCAATACCTGAATATAGAGACCTCTCTCAAACACTGCCACATTCCACATCTTCAGAACACAACATAAACCTTATTCCCAAACATTTCCACACACATATAGACACCCCAGCATTCTCCAAAAATACACTTTGATATAACAACCACATTTCTGAAAATAATCTTACATTATTCATCCACCCCAGAGCTCAATATACACAGAGTAGAACACATGCCAAAGACACACAATATTCTCTAGCATACCACTTAAAAATACGCATCAAACCACTTATAAATTTTATAAACTTTTAATTTTTAAAAATGGAAACCAGCTCTTAAATCCCCCAAATACTAAGAAGTACTTGTAGCATATTATATACCTGTAATACCTACAAACATAATTCCTACTTTTGGGCATAAATGCACAAGCCCAGCATTCCATCAGATACAGACAGCCTTATTTCCCAGTTACATACTAGTAAGTCCTCACTTAAAATACATTGCCCCAGAAGATATTCACCAAAACTGCCAGACCCCTGGAATACTTGTACCCATGTCCCCTGCACAATCTTACTTCACGCAACTCTGTTCCTAAAACACCCCACAGACACCCAAGGAATGCTAGTAACTACAAATTCAATACACATGTAAATCTCCACAAGCATTAAATAGCTACATATAAATATGCAAATATCCTATTATTTCACACTACCCGCATATACAAAGTAACACCTTTCCAGATATTCATAAAAATATAAATTATCCATCTCCCAAAATGGAGAATAACATACACTTCACAATCACACATATTCATTCTGCCACTCAAGATTACTCATAGACCTGACCTCACACAAGGAAATACAAAAATCCATAAAACAACAACAAGCAAACCCACAACTATACATGATCTCCTGAATAGCCAAACATTCTCACTGCATTTCCCAAAATAGACTGTATACCCACGGAAAATACACCCAATGACTTACTTAACATTGCTCATATGCACATGCACATACACATATCTCTTCCAAATAACCCATGATACAAACAAAAATTGCAGCATTGCGGTATGGGTGGGCGGGGGCGTGGACTGCAGAGAACCACAGGTGAAATATTCCAAAGCCAAAATACAAACACCCACACCAAACTCCCTGAGTTTATATGTATTATTTCCCACACCCTCAAAACGTAACCAGGCCTACTCTCTCATTAGAGATACAACTTTCTTTCAATAATACATCCAGACACATACAAATCTCATATTCTCACCAGCCAACTTGAAACATAACTAACCCAAAACTATGAATGCAAATAACACATTAGGAATACCATCTTCAAAATGGACATGCAACCAAAAATTCATGGCCTCTAAATTTCCACAATCCCCAAGAAGGAAAAAAGTCTGCAATATAGTCAGATGCAACCATGCACCCCACAATTCTTACACAGTAGGCAAAGGCAAAATCAAAACGTATTAGCATCCCCAAAACCAAACTCTGACACCCCAGTGCCAATGAACATTTACAAAAAAGAACACATAACTTTACTCATGTAAAAGATGAGTACCACAAAATTTAATAATAATAAAACATGACTCTATTTATTGCACATGACTTGTGGTCACAGGGTTCTCCCATCATCATTCAGGTGCTCTGTCCAGAGGCTCGCACCAACAGCCAACCCAGGACAGCACGTCAGTCACAGTGGGACCACATCCCACTCAGCAAACTAGGCTCAGTATACTCCCTTGTACAATGTCGCTAAAATCACGGGAAAAGAGCGTCCTTCAGCTAACAACCAGGATGCCAGCTAACGGTGTCCCCAACATTCACAGATTTCACAGGGAACAAGAAGATGATCATCACCACTTCCTCTGACATGGACAGGAGCCAAGTCGAGGACCTGCTGACTGGGACCTGCTTCTCAAGCACCGCACAGGTGCCCTGGAGTCCAGGCATCACACAGGCTTCAAAGGACATGGATGGACGACGCCTCGATGTGGGGTCGCACTGGACAACACACCCCTCACTTCCGGGTCTGGTGCAGATGGCCCGCGTCCTAGGGGAGGCAAGGCAGGCTCTTGGGCTGCCCTGGAAGCACAGGACCAGGCAGGGACACACTGGGGACAGGAGAGGTTCGCGGGTCCAGTACCTCAGGGCCTATGGGACTGAGTCTGGATGCCGCCATGGGAGCCCAGGCGGCCGTTGGGAACCCACCGTCCGTGCTCGCGCCTGCGCCTTGCCGTGCAGGAGCCCCAACGGAAGCCAGAGCTCCAACTGACACTGGAGGCCTTGGGTGGTGGCCCGCGAGCGCCAAAGCTCCTCCAGCTAAGGGCGTGCGCATGCGCAAAGGGTGCAGGGCGGACTGGAAGCCCTGAGCTGCCTGCAAGAAGAAATCCAAGGGAGTCTGAAGGCTTCTGGGTATCTCAGGAAAGGGGGCTCCTCGTCCCAGAGCTTCTGGGCTGGCCCTCCATTCAGCAAGTGCATCTACAAACCTGCCATCCCTGCATTAGAGACCACCCTGCTGCAGTACTTAGATTCTCTCTACCCTGAAACACAGGCTCATCTTGGGCCCGGTGATTTTACCCCTTTTGCACTCAGTCCTTTTGATTCGCATTCACTCATCCAAACATCAGTGTGTGCTTTTCTCCCAGTCCATCTGTAGCTTGCAGTAAGAAACAGTTCTGCAGAGAATTATAGGTCTGGGCAACCTCTGAAAACCCCATTCCTTGAATTTGCCTATAGTAAATTTCTTGATTTACTGTCCTTCACATATTACTGCATAAGGAGAGCTCTCCCAATAGACACGGATGCTCAAATGTTCTCTTTAAAAGTTTTTCTTCTTCTACTTTTAATGAAGACTTGGCAATGTTGACCAATTTCAGCAGACAGCAAACTGATCCTCTTCTTTTTCTCCTACATGGCATTCTTTTAGCTGAAATTTTTTCGAATGTGTACCATGATTCACATGACCTTGGAACATATTGAAAAAGAAAATCCACTCCCTTGATGCTCTCTCTGGGGATTTGGGTAATTAGTATCACTCTAAATATAATGGCAAAGACATGTCACAGGTGACACTGCCAAAAGCACAGAACTAAGGGCTATACAGGAGGCAGACAGAGCCTTTAGCCATTGGGCCAATGTTCTTAATTAAGTAGACATCCCTGTTAAGAAATCTTTTTCTTTCATGGTAGGGCATAAGGACAATTCATGGCTTCATCTCATGGCCTCGTTGCACGAATTGGATTTGAGCTAGTTGGATTATATGCATCTGGGGTCTAGCATTTTGAAACAGTTCAAAACTGATTGCATGGGGTATGGGGTGAAGCTCAGTAGCAAAGCACTGATTATAGAGTTTGCAAGGGCCATGAAATTTATCTCGGTCTACCAAATCAACCTTGCTTCAAAACTATACTCTACATCATTAGTTACAGTATACCATTACTTAAAAAAGAAAAAAAAACCCTGTGGAATGAGGAGAAGACATGTTTTTCCATACTGCACTATTATTTCACTAATTCAAAAAAAACTGCCTGCTATAATATCAATGACATGAATGTGGGCAATAATTAGAAGACTTCAAGTGAAATAAGAATGAAAGAAGCTTGTTTTCAGCTCCTGAGTATCAAGGATTTCCCCTCCGTTCCTTTGAAAAGGCTTATAAAAAGATGTTGAATATTTCATGAACACCAAAGTGTGCATTTTACAGACATGATGGGATGAAAAACCATTATATCCATAGAATGCCAGCCACAATCTAAAGCTTAGAGTATTGGCTGTTTATACCCATGATCTTGTGGCTGATGAGAGCCCTGCTCACTGGCCCTGCCCAGCAGGGGGCGAAAACAAAGATTATAGGTGAGGCATTGGAATAGAGGAAGCACATGGGGGGTGTCCTTCTTCTTTCAGGATCAGGTTTGATGAATTCTGGGTTCTTTCCAAGACAAGAAGGAGAATAGCACCAAGTTAGGAAGGGGCCCTACTCATATTGTCACTTTAAGTTAGGCAGGGGTCCTGATCAATATATGCAAACGTGGAAGTGTGGTGGACCTTGCATTCCTTGACTACACTCTGCATGATGACCTGGCGAACAGGGATGTGCTCCAGACAACCTGGCCACACCTGGCAGCTGGTGCAGGCCTGGTTCTCTGTGACATTTTTCTTCCTGTGTTTGGGAGCTCAAAGGAAAAGGACCACAGAATGGCTCCAATTCCCAGGCCCAGTATCTACATAACCAGTGGCTGCGAAAATCTCTGAAATGCTCCAATCCACATCATCCCATCACCTTCCATGATCCTAAGCAGCTGTTACTGGTCAGGGCAGGAGAGGGTTTCAGGGAACTCAGTGTCTATCATACAGAACTCTTCCCTGGGAACAGAGCTTGTGTGTCATGGCAGGGACCAATGAACACTGGGGACACAGTAGGCCAGAATATGTCCCCCATTTAGTGTTTACTGTGGGAAATTCTGGGAGAAGCACCCACATTCTGGGCAGGATGTGCTTCTGTGTGACCTTCAGAGTTCCTCAGCCTCTAGCTATAAAGAGATTTTATTCAGGGGCTTTTTTGTTTATTTGTGCAAGTCTAGGAAAGAATGGGAGGGTTATACAAGGAGTATAAGCAAAAAGAAGAATAAGGAAGTGATGGAGCAATAATCTTTAGGACCTATCACCTTCAAAAATGACCTTGGAGTGCCTAGAACTGCCCAGGAGAAAGTCCCTTACCCTGTTGGCGAACATGGGGAGGGGCATGGTGCCACTGAGCAGAGTCAAACTTATCCATTGATAGGGAGTCACCTAGGAGGCCAATGGAGTGTCTGCAAAGGATGCACAAGGGGCCTCTCAGAGGCAGGGAAACTGAGGTTTCACGGTCCACAGACAGCGTTCAGGGAATCCTGGTGTACTGGGAATTAGTTTTCTCTGGGTAGAACTATGACAAAGGGAACACAGCATGAAATTTACTCAGAGACATTTGCAAACTGCACAGTTTCCCTCCCCGCAGGGCCCTTAGCTGTGAGCATTTGTCCTCAGATTCCCATTGACTAAGGAACTGGTGGGTGGGGGCTCAATCCTGCTGCCATTTCCACTCCTCCATTCTCCTCTTTGTTTTGCCTCCACAGCAACTGCATCACAGAGACCAGGCATGAACTTTAATCCTGTTGCAACATGTCCACATTCAGGGGCCTGCCCTTTCTTCCAGCTGCCCCTGTGCCAACACACCAGCTGTTCTGGGAGCTGCCCCTGGCACCATGGGTGACTGCACCCATCTCCCATGGGTAACCCTCTGGTGCTGTCTGCTTAACCTGGGCAACCATATGTGCGTGGGCTGTTCACTGTTGGTCAACATGGGCCAGAACTGAAGTTAGCAGGGCCTCCTCATATTCAGAACATTGCCCACACTCAGGCACCCCTCAACTGGTGGGTCCTGGGGGCCTCTTATGGGGGTGTGGAGCATCCTGCTTCATTTATACCAGCACCTTCTGGACTGAGAACAACTGTGCCTGCCTCAGCCAGTGGGCGGATCTGGAACCATGGGGGCTATTGTCACCTGGGCCTTAGTCCCCCAGCATCACCACCATTTGCACACCTGGCCCCCATTGCTTTCCCAATGAACGTCCAACAATCACCAGATGGAGTGTATGGGGAGGGCGAATTGCCCACCTTCGAGGCTACGGTGCCACCAGATGACTCCAGTGGACCTCAGAGCAACTATGAAGATTTCAGGCACTGGCAGCAATTCAAGATCCTAGTCCACAGGCACCTTCCTCAGAATCCAGATGTGGAAGCACTTTCTTGCTTCCTTGTGTGAGTGTTCTTCCCAGGGACCCAGAACTTTTCCTGGAGCTCTGACAGAGGAAAAGCATGGGATGGACAAAGGAGGCTGGGGTGTAGAGAACTGGAAGGGAGGTCCTGAGGGTAAGGGACAAGCTGAGAGACCGATATTCCCAGGAACATTGATCTTGCACCAGTAGATGAAATGTGCCTCATCTCAGGTGCCCATCAGAGCCCTGTGAGTGCATCAATCTTTGTTTCCAATGATCTTCTCCATCACATAGAAGACTCAAGGTTAGAGGAGGTTCTGGAGCTAACGTGAGCCAGGATTTAGAGTTGGCTGTCTCACTCCATAAGATGGTCCCTCCCCTAGCAATTTCACCTTCCACCATGGACCTGATTGTTCCTGGCACAAAGGACATCACAAGCAGAAGTGGGTTTAGGGGTACTGGCCCCAAGGGTGAACACTGCAAACACCCACACACATTATCTTGAAACCCCAATCAGGATCCTGTGGTGATGTGGCACTCATGGGGAAGCTCTCTTTGGATTCTGGATGGGGATGCTTATCTTTGCCCCAGTTTGTAACCATGCTCCCAGGCCATTCTTTGCATGGTCTCTGATAGCTTGGGTTGCCATACTGAATGCCATAGATTGGGTAGATGAATCCCTACATATTCATTTCTCACAGTTCTGGAGTCTGGAGTCCCACAGGAAGGGTGTCTGACCCAGAGTCCCATAAGGGCTTTTTCTTCTCCTTGCTAGAGAAAATTGCTAGCTCACCTATGTTCTCACATGACTGACATAACTTCAGTGTCTCTTTCTTACCCAGGAAGACCACTAATGCCCTCATGAACCCACCCTCAGGTTCTCATCTAACCCTCCTAAACACTAAAGCCAATCTCCAGATACCACCACATTGGGGGTTAGGACTTCAACCAGGTGTATTTTGGAGGATAAAAAGACATTAAGCACATAAAACACCACAGCACTGAAGAATACAAGTAAAATCACAAGGCCAATGCAGACCTTGGTGTTAATGTTTGGCATAAGGTATGGGTACAACTCCTGGAGTCCCAATGTGAATGTTTTGAGATGAACATGATGGGGCAGATGTAACAAAGGTAGGAGGGCACGTTGGGAAGAAGAGAATGGAGGGTGACCTTGTAGACCCTGATTGATCCCAGTGAATTCCAGCCCAGTGCTTTGGTCTCTGTTCAAACTGGAGCCCACCATAACCATGGAGGAAGCCCTGTGAAAGGGTTTTCAGGATGGCAGCGCACAAGCAACTTTGACCAGATGGACTTCTATGAGAGTGCAGAAAAGTAAGTCAGGTTTCAGGGCCCAGACCTGAGTGCTGGAGGATCATGGTTTGCACAGCAGAGTCTGGAAGGGCTTGTCACCTACCTATGTGTTGGTTCTGAGGCATCTAGATCTCCAGATAGCGGCTCCTCTAGCTGGAGGCCTGGACATTCTCTCTACAACAATCCCAGGAACTATAGCCTCTATACTCCTGATCCCAACTCTGCCTTGAGGATCAGGGTCAGAATGGGGAGGAGTAACCAGCTCAGGAAGAGGATCTCCTTCTGCTTTGTTGGCTCTGCAGAGGCAAAAAGTTGTACTAGCCTCACATAGGCCACCTGCCTGGTAACTGGTACCTCTTTACAGAGTGTGGTCGACTATAACTCATGAAAGTGGCCACTACTTCAACCTGATGTTCTAGAAGAGGGTGGAAGTGGGGATCAAAATATCATGGTCATTCAGCACCTCATGTCCCAAGAACAATTCTCTGGACTTTACTGCCCTTTCTCTATATAATCCCTGCCATTCTGACAAGGGAAGAGAAGGAAAAGAACAAGCCTTCATTGGAAGCAACCCAATGTCTGTTTAGTTTCCATTTTCACATGACCTCTCCTGTCCTTTGGTCTCTCAGGTGATCTTTCCAGGGTTCATGATCCCAGCCTCAGTATGCCTGAATTGGATAAGGACCCCTCGTGTTCTCGGACATAAATCGCATCCCTACCAGCTTCTGGCATTTACCTGGTCTGTGTGATTCCTGGCAGAAATAGAAGAGAGCTGGAACAAAGGTCACCTAGGGGCCCTACCTGGGTCCCTCAGTCTTGTCCCATCATCACATGGAAGTGGTGTACCTGAGACCAGGCCTGAGCCAGCCCCAAGGTCACATGATGCAGTGTCCTAAATGCCCATTGTCCCCCCAGCTCCTCTGCTTTCTCTCCCCACCTGCACTTATGGCCTCAGGGGGTTCCCACAATTAGAGGAAGAGACTCAGGCCTGGTTTGCAGAAGGCTCTGCACAATGTTTGGGCCCCGTGGAGAGCAGTAGATCTGTAGCCCGCTGAACATCTCTGGAGGAGTGGGAAGGGAACCCTCCTGGGCGGGGCACATAAGCAACCCCCAGCCAAGCTTCTGCTTGGCCACCCACATTATTTTCTTTGGGCTGGAGGCCTCTGTCCCAGAGGCAGGGCATCCCCAGGAGTCACAGCCATGGCTCCTCGAAGGGTGGTAGGACTCACCGTGTCACTCTGGGCCCCTCATGCCCTGAGTCAACAGGCTAAGAAGAGCCATCATGAGGTCCAGCTGACTGTTGCAGATCACCAGGAAGAAGAATGGCCTCCCTCCCAGGTGGAGTCGAAGACATGTGCCTGGAAGATGAGGTACCTCAGGTCGTCTCTGGTGACCTTTGCCCATGTGGAAGTGGAGGAAAAATGACAACAGTCTCCCTGCTCTCCTGGGCCATGTTCCCTCTAGTCCTGCTCCCCCAGGCCCTGCTCCCCTGGGCCCAGCTCCCACCTGGGCTCAGTTCCCCGTGGGCCCTGCTCCCCCTGGTCCTGCTTCCCTGGGTCCCGCTCCCTCTGGTCCTGCTACCCCTGGCCCTGTTCCTCCTGGCCCTGCTCCCCTGGGCCCTGATACCTCTGGTCCTGCTTTCCTGGGTGCTGCTCCCCCGGGCATTGCTCCCCATGGGCCCTGCTTCCCCTGGACCAAATCCCCTGATCCTGCTCTCCTTGGGCCCTACTACATCTGGTCCTGCTTCCCATGAGCCCGGTTCCCCATGGGTCCAGCTCCCCTGGGACCTGCTCCCTCTGGTCCTGTTTTCCTGGGCGCTGCTCCCCCTGGCTCTGCACCCCTGGGCCCTGCTCCATCTGGTCCTGCTTTACTCAGCCCTGCCCCCTCTGGCCCTGCTCATATGGGCTCTGCTCTTCCTGGCCCTAATCCCCTGGCCATGCTCCCCCTGGCCCTGCTCCCCTGGACCTAGCTCTCTTGGACCCTGCTTCCCCAGGCCATGCTCCCCTGGGCCCTGCTACTCCTGGGCCCTGCTCTTCTGTGCCCTGCTTCCCTGGGCCCTTCTCTCCCTGGGACCTGCTCCCCCGGTCTTTCTCCACATGGGCCTTGCTCTCCCAGGCATTTTCCCCTGTTCCCTGCTTCTCCGGGGCCCTGCTCCCCCTGGTACTGCTGTCCCTCAGCCCTTCTCCCTCTGGCTCTGCTCCCCCTGGCCCTTTTATGCCTGGCTCTACTCCCCCGACTCTGCTCCTCTGGGACCTGCTCCCCCTGGTCCCTTCTCTCCCTGGGCCCTGCTCCCCCAGGCCCTTAACCCCTTACTCTGCTTCTCCACGGCCCTGTTCCCCCTGGCCCTGCTCCCCCTTTTCCTGCTTCTCCTGGGACTGCTTCCCCAGGCCCTGCTCCCCTTGGTACTGCTCTCCCTGGGCCCTTCTCCTCTGACCCTGCTCCCCCTGGCCCTTCTATCCCTGGCTCTACTCCCTCTGGTTCTGTTCCCTTGGACCCTGCTCCTCTGCGACCTGCTCTCCCTGTCCCTGCTACCCTGGGCCCTGTTCCCCCTGAGTATTTCTCCCCCTGGCCCTGCAACCCTGTGCCCAGCAACCCCTGTGTCCTGCTTCCCCTGGCCCTGCTCCCCATGGGCCCTGCTCTTTCTGGCCCTAATCCCTTGGCCCTGCTCTCCCTGGCCCTGGTCACCTGGGCCCTGCTCTCCTGGGCCCTGATTCCCATGTCCCTGCTCCCCTGGGCCATGCTCCTCCTGGGCCCTGCTTCCCTATACCCTACTCCCCCTGGACCCTTCTTCCCTTGGGCCCTGCTCCCCTGGTCTTGCTCCTCATGGGCCCTGCTCACCAGGCCCTGTTCCCCCTGGCCCTGTTGCCCCTGGCCCTGCTCCCCTGGGCCATGCTCCCTCTTGTCTTTCTTTCCTGGGCCCTGCTCTCCCTGGCCCTGCTCCCTGTTGGCCCTGCTCTTCCTGGCCCTAATCCTCTGGCCATTCTCCCCTGGGCTTGCTCCCCTGGGCCCTAGGCTACTGATCCCTGCTTCCCCTGGGCCTGCTCTGCTGGGCCCTGATACCCATCAGCTCTGCTCTTCTGCACCATGCTCCCCCTGGGCCCTTATCCCCCTGGGCCCTGATCCTGCTGGTCTTGCTCCCCATGGGCCCTGCTCCTGTAGGCCCTTCTCTCCATGTTCCCTGTTTCTCCTTCCCCTGCTATCCCTTTCTCTGTTCCCCCTTGCCCTGATCTCTGAGCCTGCTCCTCCAGACCTGCTCCCCCTGGACTGCTCCCCCTGGCCCTTTCCTCCCTGGCTCTGCTTCCCTGGGCACTGCTCCTATGGGACTTGCTTTCCCTGGCCCTACTCCCTGTGGGCTATGCTACCCCTAGCCCACCTATCCTGGGCCCTGCTCTCCCTGGTTTTCCTTTCCCTGGGCCCTGCTCCACCCGGTCCTTCTCCTCCCCAGCCAGGCTCCCCCTGTCCCTGCTCCCCTGGGCCCTACTACCCCCAGTCCTGCTCGCCTGGGCCCTGCACGCCTGGCCCTGCTCTCCTGTGCCCTGCTCTCCTGTACCCTGCTCTCCTGGGCCCTGCTCTCCTGGGCCCTGCTCCCCTGGCCCTTCTCCCCTGGGCTCTGCTCCCCCTGGCCGTGCTCCCCCTGGCCCTATTCTCTGGCACTGCTACCCCTGGCTCTGCTGCCTTGGGCCCTGCTCCCCTGGGACCTGCTCCCATTGTGTCCTGCTCCCCCTGGCCCTGCTACCCTGGGTTGTTCTCCTTCTGGTCCTGCTCCCCATGGGCACTGCTCCTCCTGGCCCTGCTACCCTGGGCCCTGCTCCCCTTGGGTCCTGCTCCCACTGATCTTGCTCCCCATGGGCCCTGCTCCCCTGGCTCAGCTCCCCTTGGCCCTAATCCTATGAGCTCTGCTCCTCTTAGCCCTGCTTCCCTGGGCCCTGCTCCCATTGGTCCTCCCTTCCATGGGCCCTACCCTACCTGGTCCTGCTTCTCCTGGGCCCTGCTCCCCCTGGCCTTAGTCTCCTGGGCCCTACTCCCCCAAGTCCTGCTCCACTGGGCTCTGCTCCCCCTGTTCCTGCTCTCCTGGGCCATGCTCTCCTGGGCCCTCTTTCCCCTGGCCCTGCTGCCCTTGGTCTGCTCCCTCTGTTCCTGCTCTCCTGGCCTTTTTCTCCTGGCACTGCTCCCCCTGGCTCTGATCCTCTGGGTCCTGCTTCCTGTGTATTGCTCCCCCTGGCCCTGCTCCCCTGGGCCCTGCTGTCCTGGTCACAGCTCTAGTCCTCCTCTCTCTCTGGGCCCTGCTCACCTTTCCTGCTCCTCCCAGGCCCTGCTCCCCCTGGCCCTGCTCCCATTGGCCCTGCTCCCCTGTATCCTGCTCCCCCTTAACCTGCTCCCTCTGGCCCTGCTCCCCTGGGTCCTTCTCCCCACTGGGCTTTGCTCCCCCTGGGCCCTGCTCCCCTGGCCCTGCTACCCCTGCCCCTACTCTTTGTGTACTCTGCTCACCTTAGCCCTGCTCTCCTGGGCCCTGCTCTCCCTGATCCTCCTCTCCCTGGGCTCTGCTCCACCTGTTCCAGCTCTCCCCAGCCCTAGTCCCCCTGGCCATGCTCCCCTGGGCCCTACTCCCTCCAGTCCTGCTCCCCTGAGCCCTCTCTCCCTGGTTCTGCTCTTCCTAGGCCCTGATCCCCTTGAACTCTGCTCCCCTGGGCCCTGCTCCCTCCTGGCCCTGCTCCCCTGGGCGCGCTCCCTCTGGCCCTGCTCCCCTTGGCCATGTTCCTCCTGGCCCAGCTCCCCTGGGTCCTGCTCTCTCTGGTCCTGCTTTCCTGGGCCTTGCTCCCCCTGGCACTCCTCCCCATGGGCCCTACTCCCCCTGTCCCTAATCTGCTGGTTCTGCTCTCCCTAGGCCTTGCTCTGCCTGGTCCTGCTACCCATGGCCCTGCTCCCCTGGGCCCTGCTCATGCTGGGCCCAGCTCCACTGCACCCTGCTTCCCCTAGGCCCTTCTCCCCCCGGGCCCTGCTCCAAATGGGCCGTGCTATTTCAGGCCCAGCTCCCCCTGTTCCCTGTTTCTCCTGGACCCTGCTGTCCCTCGTCCTGCTCCCCCTTTCCCTCTGTGCCTGCTTCCCCAGGCTCTGCTCTCCCTGATACTGCTCTCCCTGGGCCCTGCTCCCACTGTGTCCTGCTCCCCTGGGACCTGCTTCCCTAGGCCATGCACCTATGTGTCCTACTCCCCTTGGTCCTCATCGCCTGAGCCCTGCTCCCCCATAGCCGTGCTCCCTGGGCCCTGCTCCCATGGTTCTGCTCCCCCTGGCCATGGTTTCACTTTGCCCCTCTCTCCCTGGGCCCTGCTCCCCTTAGGCCCTGCTCACCCTGGTTCTGTATCCAGGGGCCCTGCTCGCTGGCCCTGTTCCCCCTGGCCCTACTCCCTGTGGGTTCTGCTCCTCCTATCCTTGCTTTCCTGGGCCCTTCTCCCCTTAGGCCTCCTCTCATTGGGCCTGCTCCTTCTGGTCCTGCTCCTCCTTGGCCCTGCTCCCCTGGCCCTGCTCCCCTGGGGCCTACTCACCCAGTCCTGCTAACCTGGGCCCTACTCCCTCTATCCCTGCTCCCCTGGGTCCTGCTTCACCTGGCCCTTTTCTCCTTGCTCTGCTACCCTGGGCCCTGCTCCCCTGGGAACTGCTCTCCCTGGCCCTGCTCCCCTGGCCCTACTCCCCATGTGTCCCTTCTCCCCCGGCCCTTCTCTACCTGGCCCTGCTCCCCTGGGCTGTTCTCCCTCTGGTCCTGCTCCCCCAGGGCCCTGTTCCATCTGGCCCTGCTCTCCTGGGCCCTGCTCCCCGATGGCTCCACTCCCACAGAGCCCTGCTCCCCCTTGGCCCTGCTCCCCCTGGTCCTACTATCCCAGGACCAGCTCCCTCTGGCCCTGCTCCCCCTGGCCCTGTTCCTCCTGGCTCTGCTCCCCTGGGTCTTGCTCCCCTGGGCCCTTCTCTCTCTGGTCCTGCTTCCCCGGGCCCTGCTTCTCCTAGCCCTGTTCCCCTGGGCCCTGCTCCCCTCCCCCCCGGGACCTGTTCCCCCCGGCCTTGCTCCCTGGGTCCTGCTCCTCCCTGGCCCTACTCCCCTAGGTTCTGTTCCCCTGGGCCCTGCTCCCTCTGGTCCTGCTTTGTTGGTCTCTGCTCCCCATGGCACTGCTCCCCATGGGCTCTGCTCCCCGTGGCCCTAATCCCCTTTCCTTCTCTCCTTGTGACCTGCTCCCCCTGGCCCTAATCCCCTTTCCTGCTCTCCTTAGGACCTGCTCCACCTGGTCCTGATAACCATGGCCCTAATCCCCATGGTCCCTGTTCCCCCTTTCCCTGCTCTCCCAGGCCCTGCTCCCCCTGGACCTCCTCTCCCTGGGCCCCGCACCCCTGGGCCCTGTTCTCCCCTGGCCTTGCTTCCCTGGGCTGTGCTCCCTTTGGTCCTTCTCCCCCTGGGCCCTGTTCTTCCTGGCCCTACTCCCTTGGGTCCTGCTCCCCTTGGGCCCAGCTTCCTCTGGGCCCTGCTCCCCCTGGTGCTGCTTCCCCGGGCCCAGTTACCTCTGGCCCTGCTCCCCCTGGCCGTGTTCCCCCTGGCCCTACTCCCCTAGGTCATGCTCCCTGAGCCCTGCGTCTATGGTCCTACTTTCCTAGGCCCTGTTACCCCTGGCACTGCTCCCCATGGCCCTGCTCCCCCTGAACCTAATCCCCTGGTCCTGCTATCCTTGGGCTCTGCTCCACTTGGTCCTGATAACCATGGCCCTGCTCCCCATGGGCCCTGCTCCCCCTGCCATAATCCCCTGCCTGCTCCCCCTGGCCCTGCTCTCTGTTTCCTGCTTCTCCTGGGCCTTGCTTGCCTGCCCCTGCTAGCCCTGGCCCTGCTTCCCCTGGGCCTAATCACCTGGGCTCTGCTCCCCCTGTTCCCAGCTTCTCCTGGCCCCTTCTCTTCCTGACCCTGCTTTCCTGAGATATGCTCCCTGGGACATGCTCTCCCTGGCCCTGCTCCCTGGGCCCTACTCCCATTGTTTACATCTCCCCCTGTCGCCGCTCCCCTAGACCTTGCTCCCCCTGTGTCCTGCTCCCCCTGGCCCTGTTCCCCTGGACTGTTCTCCCCTGGGCCCTGCATCCACTGGTCCTTCTTCCCCTGGCCCTGCTCCCCATGGGCACTGCTCTTCCTGGCCCTAATCCCCTGGCCCTGCTCCCCCTGGCCCTGCTCATTTAGGCCATGCTCCCCCTGGGCCCTGCTCCCCTGTTCTCTACTAACCCCTGGGCCCTTCTCCGCCTGGGCCCTGTTCCCCCTGGTCTTGCTCCCCATGGACCCTGTTCCCCGGGCCCTTCTCCCACTGTTAACTGCTCCCCCTGGCCCTGCTCCCTCTTACCCTGTTTCCTCTGAGCCTGCTCCCCATGGTACTGCTCTACCTAAGCCATTATCCCCCTGGCTCTGCTCCTTCTGGCTCTGCTCCCCTGGGCCCTGCTCTTCTGGGACCTGCTTCCCTGGGCCATGCTCCCCTGGGCCCTGTTCCCCTTATGTCCTGCTCCACGTGGCCATGCTCCCCTGGGACCTGTACCCCAAGTGTCCTGCTTCCCCTTGCCCTGCTTCCGTGAGCCATGCTCCCTCTGGTCCTGCTCCCACTGGGCCCTGCTCCCCTAGGCCCTGCTCCACGCTGGGCTACAATTTCCCTGGGCCCTGCTCCCCCTTGAACTTACTCCTCCTAGTCCTGCTTCACGGTGCCCTGATCCCTGTGGACCTGCTCCCCCTGGCTCTGCTCCCCTAGCCCTGCTTCCGTGAGCCCTGCTCCCCCTGGATCTTCGCCCCCTGGTATTGCAGTCCCTGAGCCCTCTCCCCTTGGCCCTTTTCCCCCTATCCCCAATTCCCCTTGCCCTTCTCCACATGGGCCCTGCTCCCCTGGCCCTACTCCCTATTGGCTCTGCTCCCCCTAGCCCTGCTAATCTGGGCCCTGCTCCCCTTGATCCTCCAAATCTTCATCCTGCTCCACCTTGTCCTGCTCCCCCCGGGGCCCTGCTCCACTGGCCCTGCTCCCCTGGGCCCTGCTCCCTCAAGACTTGCTCCCCTGGGCCCTGCTCCCTCAAGTCTTGCTCCCCTGGGCCCTGCTACCCTTGCTTCTGCTCCTCCTGGTCCCTGGTCACCCTAGACCTCACTCTCCCTGAGTCCTGGTCCCCTCTGGCCCTGCTCCCCCTGGCCGTGTTCGCTCTAAGCCTGCTCTCCTGGGCCATGTTCCCGTGCGCCCTGCTCCCTCTGGTCCTGATTTCTTGGTCCCTGATCCCCCTGTCACTGCTCCCCATGGGTCCTGATCCTCCTGGCCCTGATCCTATGGTCCTGCTCTCCTTGGGACCTGCTCCACCTAGTCCTGCACCCCATGGCCCTGCTCCTTATGGCCCTAATTCCTTGGCCCTGTCCCCCTGGCCCTGCTCCCCCTGGTCCTGCTCCCCATGGGCCCTGCTTCCCTAGTCCTGGCTCCACCTGGCCCTACTCCCTGTGGGCTTTGCTCCCCCTAGCCCTGATCTCCTGGGCCCTGATCTCCCTGATCCTCCTCTCTCTGGGCCCTGCTCCAACGGTCCATCTCTCCCTGGACCCTGTTCCACCTGGCCTGCTCACCTGGGACTAAATCATCCCATTTCTCTACTCCTGGGCCCTGCTCTCCCTGGTTCTGTTCCCCTAGGCAATGATTTCCCTGGGCCCCACTCCCCCTGGGCCCTGCTCCACCTGGATCCTGCTCCACCTGGTCTTGCGTCCCTGGGCCTGCTTCCCCTAGACTTCTTCCCCTAGCACAGCTCCCCTGGCCCTAATTCTCTGGACCCTCTCCTACAGGCCCTGTTCCCTATCATCGTGCTCCTCCTTGGTCAAGCTCCCACAGGACTTCCTCCCCCTGGTTCTGCTCCCCCTGGATTCCCCTCCCACTGGGCAAAGCTCCCCCTCAGACCTGCTCCCCCTGGTCCTGCTTCCCTTTGCCTTGCTCGACTTGGCCTTGCTCCCCCTGGCACTGTTCCCCCTGGCCCTGTATTCCTGGGCCCTACTCCCGCTGGGCCCTTCTTTCTCTGAGCCCTGCTACCCATGGACTTGCTCCCCATGGGCCCTGCTCCCCCAGGCCCTTCTTCCCCTTTCCCTCTTTCTCCTGGGCCCTGCTCCCCATGGGCCTTCATCCCCTTGCCCTGCTTCCCCTGGGCCAGCTCCCACGGGCACTATACCCCCTGGTTCCTGTCTCCTTGGGCCCTTCTCCACCTAGCCCTGCTCCCCCTAGCCCTTTTCTCCCTGGCTCAGCTCCCACTGGCTCTGCTCTCCTGGGCCCTGCTCCTCGAGGACCTGCTCCCCCTGGCCCTGCATCCCCTTGCCCTGCTTCCCTTTGTCCTGCTACCCCTGACCCTGCTCCCCTGGACCCTGCTCCCTCTGATCCTGCTCCCTCTGGGCTCTGCTCCTCCTTGCCATGCTTCCACAGGCCCTGCTTCACCCTGGGCCCTGCTCCCCCTTGGCCCTGTTCCCGCTGGTCCTGATCCCCTGATTCCTGCTTCCCTGGACCCTGATCCCCCAACCCCTGATCCCCTAGGCCATACTCCCAATGGCCATGGTCCCCCTGGCCCACTCACCCTGGCCTTGCTCCCCTGGGGCCTACTCCCTCCAGTCCTGCTCCCCTGGGCCCTCTTCCCCTGGTTCTGCTCCTCCTGGGCCCTGCTTCCATAGATCCCACTAATCCCTGGGCCCTACTCCCCCCCGGCTTGCTCCCCTGGGTCTTACTCCTTCCGGTCCTGCGTCCCTTGGGCCCTGCTCCTCCTGGTGCTATTCCCCGGGGCCCTGCTCCTCCCTGGGCTCAGCTGTCCCTGGACCCTGCTCCCCATTAGCTCTGTCCCCCTGGTCCTGCTTCCCCAGGCCCTACTCAGTGTGGCCCTGCTCCCTCTGACCCTGCTACCCCTGCCCCGTTCTCCCCAGGGCTGTGCTCCCTCTGGTCCTGCTTTCCTGGAAACTTCTCCCCATGGCATTACTCCCCATAGGCTGTGTTCCCCTGGCCCTAATCCCCTGGTACTGCTATCCTTGGGCCCTGCTCCACCTTTTCCTGATACCCATGGCCCTGCTCCCCATGGGCCCAGATTCCCTGGGCCCTTCTCCCTCTGGTCCTGCTTTCCTGGCCAGTGCTCCCCATAACTCTGCTCCTCTGGGACCTGCTCCCCCTAGCCCTGCTCTGCTGGGCCCTGCAACCCCTTTGTCCTGCTCCCTCTGGCCCTGCTCCTATGGGATCTGCTACCCTGGGCCATGCTCCCTCTGGTCCTGCTTCCCCAGGATCCTGCTCCCCCTGGTCCTGCTTCACCAGACCCCACTCCCTCTGGCACTGCTCCCCTCGGCCCTACTCCCTCTATCCCTGCAACCCTGGGCCCTGCTCCCCTCTGGCCCTGCTCCACTGGGCCCTGCTCCTCCTTGTGCTCCACTCCCCCTGGGCCCTGCACACCCTGGGTCATGCTCCCCCTGGTCCTGCTTCACCAGACCCCACTCCCTCTGATACTGCTCCCCTAGGCCCTATTCCCTCTAGCTCTGCTCCCCTGGACCCTGCTCTCCTCTGGCCCTGCTCACCTGGGCCCTGCTCCTCCTTGTGCTCCACTCCCCCTGGGCCCTGCACACCCTGGGCCGTGCTCCCCCTGGTACTGCTTCATAGCACCCTGCACCCTCTGGCCCCTGTTCACCTGGCCCTGTTCCCCCTGGCCCTGCTCCCCTGGGCCCTGTTCCTCCCTGGGGCCTGCTCCCTCTGGTCCTGCTTCCCTGGGCACTGCTCCCCCTGGCATTGCTCCCATGGGCCCTGCTCTCCCTGGCCTGTGATCCCTCTGGTTCTGCTTTCCTAAGAACTGCTCCACCTAGCTCTGCTCCCCTGGGCCCTGTTCCCCTGGGACCTTCACTCCCAGGCCCTGCTCCCTGGGGACTGCTACTCCTGTGTCTGGCTCCCTGTGGCCCTGCTCCCCTGGGCCCTGCTCCCCTGGGTCATGGTATACCCTGGCCCAGCTCCCCTAGGCCATGCTCACTCTGGTCCTGCTCCCCCTAGGCCTGATACTCCTGGCTCTGCTCCCCTTGGCCCTGATTCCGACTAGGCTCTGCCCCATCTGTGCCCTGCTCTCCTTTGACCCTGCTCCTTCTGCTCCTGCTTCACTGGACCCTGCTCCATTTGGCCCTGCTCCCTCTAGCTGTGTTCCCCCTATCCCTGCTCCCTTGGGCCCTGCTCACCTAGGCCCTGCTCCCTCTGGTCCTGCTTTCCTGGGCCTTGCTCCCTCAGGCCTTTCTCCCTTGGGCCCTGTTCTCCTGGGCCTGCTTCTCCTGGACCTGCTCTACTGGGCCCTGTTCCTGCTGACCCCTGCTCTTCTGAGTCCTGCTCCCCCTGGTCCCGTCTCTCCTTGGGCCCTGCTCCCCTAGGCCCTTAACCCCTTACTCTGCTTCTCTAGGGCCCTGTTCCCCCTGGCGCTGCTCCCCTAGGCCCTTAACCCCTTACTCTGCTTCTCCACGGCCCTGTTCCCCCTGGCCCTGCTCCCCCTTTCCCTGCTTCTCCTGGGCCTGCTTCCCCAGGCCCTGCCCCCCTTGGTAATGCTCTCCCTGGGCCCTTCTCCTCTGACCCTGCTCCCTCTGGTCCTTGTATCCCTGGCTCTACTCCCTCTGGTTCTGCTCCCTTGGACCCTTCTCCTCTGGGACCTGCTTGCCCTGTCCCTGCTACCCTGGGCCCTGCTCCCCCTGAGTATTTCTCCCCCTGGCCCTGCACCCCTGTGCACAACAACCCCTGTGTCCTGCTTCCCCTCGTCCTGCTCCCCATGGGCCCTGCTCTTCCTGGCCCTAATCCCCTGGCCCTGCTTGCCCTAGGCCTGCTCTCCTGGGCCCTGCTTCCCCTGGCCCTGCTCCCCTGGGCCATGCTCCTCCTGGGCCCTGCTTCCCTGTGCTCTACTTCCCATGGACCCTTCTTCCCTTGGGCCCTGCTCCCCAGGTTTTGCCACTCATGGGCCCTGCTAACCGGGCCCTGTTCCGCCTGGCCCTAGTCCCCCTGGCCCTGGTCCCTGGGCCTAAATCCCCTGTACCATGCTCCCCTCCGCCCCCACCCCTGGGCCTACACCTCTGGGCCATGTTCCCTCTAATCCTGCTTGCCCCTGGGCCCTGCGCCTCTGAGCTCTGCTCCCCTCTATGCTCCACGCCCTCTCGGTGCTACTCCCCATTCATCCTATTCCCCTTGGCTCTGCTCCCCTGGGCCATGATTCCTCTGGTCGTTCTTTCCTGGGCCCTGCTCCCCCTGGCCCTGCTGCCGTGGGCCCTTCTCCCCATGTTTCCTGTTTCTCTTTTCACTGATACCCCTGTCCCTGCTCCCCCTTTCCCTGAATCTATGGGCCTGCTCCTTGGGACCTGCTTCCCTGGGCTTGCTCCCTTGGCCTTCCTCCACTGAGCCTTGCTCCTCCCTGGGCTAAGCTCCCCCTAAGCCCTGCTCCCCCTGGGTTTGCTTCCCCTAGACCAACTCCACCCAGTCCTCTACACCTGGGCCCTGCTCTCCCTGGTTCTGCTCCCCCTGGTCCCTGATTTCCTTGGGCCCCACTCCCCCTGGGCCCTGCTCCACCTGGGTCTTGCTCCACCTAGTCTTGCTTCCCTGGGCCTGCTTCCCCTAGACTTCTTCCCCTAGCACAGCTCCCCTGGCCCTGATTCCCTGGACCCTCTCCTCCAGGCGCTACTCCCTCTCATCGTGCTCCCCCCTAGTCAAGCTCCACAAGACTTCCTCCCCCTGGTTCTGCTCCCCCTGGGCGTCCCTCTCACTGGGCCCAGCTCCCCCTCAGCCCTGCTCCCCCTGGTCCTGCTTCCCTTTGCCTTGCTCTCCTTGGCCTTGCTCCACTTGGCACTGATCCCCCTGGCCCTGTATTCCTGGGCCCTGCTCCAACTAGCCCTTCATCCCCTTGCCCTGCTTCCCCTGGGCCAGCTCCCACGGGCACTGCACCCACTGGTTCCGTTCTCCTTGGGCGCTTCTCCACCTAGCCCTGCTCCCCCTAGCCCTTTTCTCCCTGGCTCAGCTCCCACTTGCTCTGCTCTCCTGGGCCCTGCTCCTCGAGGACCTGCTCCCCCTGGCCCTGCATCCCCTTTGCCTCCTTCCCCAGTGTCCTCCTACCCCTGGCCCTGCTCCCCTGGGCCATGCTCCCTCTGATCCTGCTCCCTCTGGGCTCTGCTCCCCCTGCCATGCTTCCACGGGCCCTGCTTCACCCTGGGACCTGCTCCCCCTTGGCCCTGTTCCAACTGGTCCTGATCCCCCAACCCTTGCTCCCCTGGGCCATGCTCCCAATGGCCATTGTCCCCCTGGCCCATTCACCCTGGACTGGCTCCCCTGGGCCCTACTCCCTCCAGGCCTGCTCCCCTGGGCCCTCTCCCCCTGGTTATGCTCCTCCTGGGCCCTGCTTCCATAGACCCCACACCCCTGGGACCTACTCCCCCCCGGCTTGCTCCCCTGGGCCTTACTCCCCCTGGTCCTGCGTCCCTTGGGCCCTGCTCCTCCTGGTGCTATTCCCCGGGGCCCTGCTCCTCCCTGGGCTCAGCTCTCCCTGGACCCTGCTCCCCATTGGCTCTGTCCCCCTGGTCCTGCTTCCCCATGCCCTGCTCATTGTGGCCCTGTTCCCTCTGACGCTGCTCCCCCTGTCCGTGTTCCCCCTGGCCCTGCTCCCCTGGGCCTGATTCCAATAGGCCCTGCTTCCTCTGGTCCTGCTTTCCTGGCACTGCTCCCCCCTGGGACTTGCTCCCCTGGGACCTGCTTTCCCTGGCCCTGCTCCCCTGGGCCCTTTTTCCCCTGTGTCTTCCTTCCCCTGGCCCTGCTCCACTGGGCCCTGCTCCCCTAGGCCATGCTCCCTCTGGTCCTCCTTTCATGGGCACTGCTCCCCCTGGCCCTAATCCCCTGGTCCTGCTGTCCTTGGGGCCAACTACACCTGGTCCTGCTCCCCATGGTCCTGCTTTCCTGCGCACTGCTCCCCCAGCCTTGCTCCGCTGGTCCATGCTCCTCCTGGCCTTGCTCCCCTGAGCCCTGCTCCTCCCTGGGCTAAGCTCTCCCTGGGCCCTGGTCCCCCTTGGCTCTGCTCCCCCAGGTTTTGCTTTCCCGTTCCCCGCTCCCTCTGGACCTGCTCCCCCTGACCCGTTCTCCCCAGGGCTGTGCTCCCTCTGGTCCTGATTTCCTGGGAACTTCTCCCCATGGCATTGCTCCTCATAGGCTGTGTTCCCCTGGCCCTAATCCCCTGGTTCTGCTATCCTTGGGACCTGCTTCACCTTTTCCTGCTAACCATGGCCCTACTCCCCATGGACCCAGCGTCCTTTGCCCTGCTCCCTCATGTCCTGCTTTCATGGCCAGTGCTCCCCATAACTCTGCTCCTCTGGGACCTGCTCCCCCTGGCCCTGCTCCCCTGGACCTGAAACCCCTGTGGCCTGCTCCCTCTGGCCCTGCTCCTATGGAATCTGCTCCCCTGGGCCATGCTCCCTCTGGTCCTGCTTCCCCGGGATCCTGCTCCCCCTGGTCCTGCTTCACCAGACCCCACTCCCTCTGGCACTGCTCCCCTAGGCCCTAATCCCTGTAGCCCTGCTCCCCTGGGCCCTGCTCCCCTCTGACCCTGCTCCCCTGGGCCCTGCTCTTCCTTGGGCTCCACTCCCCCTCGGCCCTGCACACCCTGGGTCGTGCTCCCCCTGGTCCTCCTTCATAGCACCCTGCTCCCTCTGGCCCTAATCCCCTGGCCCTGCTCTTCTGGGCCCTGCTTCCCCTGGCCCTGCTCCCCTGGCCCATGCTCCTCCCGGGTCCTGCTTCCCTGTGCCCTACTCCCCATAGACCCTTCTTCCCTTGGGCCCTGCTCTCCTGGTCTTGCTACTCATGGGCCCTGCTCACGGGCCCCTGTTCCCCCTGGCCTTGGTCCCCCTGGCCCTTGTCCCTGGGCCTTAATCCCCTGTGCAATGCTCCCCACGGCCCCCCTCCCCCGGGCCCTAAATCTCTGGGCCATGTTCCCTCTTACCCTGCTCCCCCCTGGGCCCTGCGCCTCTGGGTCCTGCTCCCCTCTGTGCTCCACTCCCTCTCGGTGCTGCTCCCCCTTGATCCTGTTTCCCTTGGCTCTGCTCCCCTGGGCCTTGATTCCTCCGTTCTTTCTTTCCTGGGCCCTGCTCTCCCTGGCCCTGCTCCCTGTGGGCCCTGATCTTCCTTACCCTAATCCTCTGGCCATTCTCCCCTGGGCCTTGCTCCCCTGGGCCCTTGTCTACTGATCCCTGCTTCCCCTGGGCCTATTCTGCTGGGCCCTCCTCCCCATCGGTTCAGCTCTTCTGCGTCCTCATCCCACTAGGCCCTTATCCCCCTGGGCCCTGTTCCCGCTGGTCTTGCTCCCCATGGGCCCTGCTCCAGTGGGCCCTTCTCCCCATGTTTCCTGTTTCTCCTTTCCCTGATACCCCTGTCCCTGCTCCCCCTTTCCCTGAATCTATGGCCCTGCTCCTTGGGACCTGCTCCCCCAGGTACTGCTCTCACTGGGCCCTTGTCCCCTGGTCTGCTCCCCCTGGCACTTTCCTCCATGACTCTGCTCCCCCTGGCTCTGATTCCCTGGACACTGATCCACTGGGACCTGCTCCCCCTTGCCCTACTCCCCTGGGCCCTGCATCTACTTGTCGTTCTTCCCCTGGCCCTGCTCCCCATGGGCCCTGGTCTTCCTGGCCCTAATCCCCTGACCCTGCTCACCCTGGCCCTGCTAATTTGGGTCATGCTCCCCCTGGGCCCTGCTCCCCTGTTCTCTACTACCCCCTGGGCCCTTTTCCACCTGGGCCCTGCTCCCCATGGTCTAGCTTCGCATGGGCCCTGTTCCCCGGGCCCTTCTCTCCCGGTTAACTTCTCTCCCTGGCCCTGCTCCCTCTTACCCTGTTTCCTCTGAGCCTGCTCCCCATGGTACTGCTCTTCCTAAGCCATTATCCCCCTGGCACTGCTCCCCCTGGCACTCTTCTCCCTGGCTCTGCTCCCCCTGGCTCTGCTCCCCTGGGCCCTGCTCTTCTAGGACCTGCTCCCCTGGTCCATGATCCCCTGGGCCCTGTATGCCAAGTGTCCTGCTTCCCCTTGCCCTGCTTCCGTGAACCATGCTCCCTCTGGTCCTGCTCCCCCTGGACCCTGCTCCCCTAGGCCCTGCTTCACCCTGGGCTACAATTTCCCAGAGTCCTGCTCCCCATTGACTTTACTCCTCCTAGTCCTGCTTCCCTGTGCCCTGATCCCTGTGGACCTGCTCCCCCTAGCCCTGCTCCTCTGGCCCTGCTTCCGTGGGCCCTGCTCCCCCTGGATCTTCTCTCCCTGGTATTGCTCTCCTTGAGCCCTTCTCCCCTTGGCCCTTTTCCCCTTATCTCTAATGCCTCTTGCCCTGCTCCACATGGGCCATGCTCCCCTGGCCCTACTCCCTGTTGGCTCTGCTCCCCCTAGCCCTGCTCATCTGGGCCCTGCTCCCCTTGATCCTCCAAATCGTCGTCCTACTCCACCTTGTACTGCTCCCCCCAGGCCCTGCTCCACTGGCCCTGTTCCCCTGGGCTCTACTCCCTCTAGTCTTGCTCCCCTGGGCCCTGCTACCCTTGCTTCTGCTCCTCCTGGGCCCTGGGCCCCCTAGACTTCACTCTCCCTGAGTCCTGGTCCCCTCTGGCCCTGCTCCCTCTGGCCGTGTTCCCTCTAAGCCTGCTCTCCTGGGACATGCTCCCCTGCGCCCTGCTCCCTCTGGTCCTGATTTCTTGGTCCCTGATCCACCTGTCACTAATCCCCATGGGTCCTGATCCTCCTGTCCCTGATCCCATGGTCCTGCTCTCCTTGGGACCTGCTCCACCTAGTCCTGCACCCCATGGCCTGCTCCTTATGGCCCTAATTCCTTGGCCCTGTCCCCGAAGCCCTGCTCCCGCTGGTCCTGCTCCCCATGGGCCCTGCTTCAATAGTCCTGCTCCACCTGGCCCTACTCCCTGTGGGCTTTGCTCCCCCTAGCCCTGATCTCCTGGGCCCTGATCCCCTTGATCCTCTTCTGTCTGGGCCCTGCTACCCCGGTCCATCTCTCTCTGGACCCTGTTCCACCTGGCCTGTCCACTGGGACTAAATCATCCCATTTCTCTACTCCTGGGCCCTGCTCTTCCTGGTTCTGCTCCCCTGGGCCCTGATTTCCCTGGGCCCCACTCCCAATGGGCCCTGCTCCACCTGGGTCCTGCTCCACCTGGTCTTGCGTCCCTGGGCCTGCTTCCCCTAGACTTCTTCCTCTAGTACAGCTCCCCTGGCCCTGATTCCCTGGACCCTCTCCTACAGGCCCTGTTCCCTCTCATCATGCTCCTCCCTGGTCAAGCTCCCACAGGACTTCCTCCCCCTGGTTCTGCTCCCCATGGATCCCCCTCCAACTGGGCCCAGCTCCCCCTCAGCGATGCTCCCCCTGGTCCTGCTTCCCTTTGCCTTGCTCTTGTTGGTCTTGCTCCTCCTGGCACTGTTCCCCCTGGCCCAGTATTCCTGGGCCCTACTCCCGCTGGGCCCTTCTTTCCCTGAGCCCTGCTACCCATGGACTTGCTCCCCATGGACCCTGCTCCCCCAGGCCCTTCTACCCATGTCCCTCTTTCTCCTGGGCCCTGCTCCCCCTGGCCCTTCATCCCCTTTCCCTGCTTCCACTGGGCCACCACCCCCGGGCACTGTACCCCATGGTTCCTGTCTCCTTGGGCCCTTCTCCACCTAGCCCTGTTCCCCTAGCCCCTTTCTCCCTGGCTCAGCTCCCACTGGCTCTGCTCTCCTGGGCCCGGCTCCTCTAGGACCTGCTTCCCCTGGCCCTGCATCCCCTTGCCCTGCTTCCCCTGTGTCCTGCTACCCCTGGTCCTGCTCCCCTGGGCCATGCTCCCTCTGATCATGCTCCCTCTGGGCTCTGCTCCTCCTTGCCATGCTTCCACGGGCCCTGCTTCACCCTTGGCTCTGTTCCCCCTGGGCTCTGCTCCCCCTGGGCCCTTCTACTCCTTGGCCCTGTTCACCCTGGTAATGATCCCCTGAGTCCAGCTTCCCTAAACTCTGATCCCCCAACCCCAGCTCCCCTAGGCCATGCTCCCAATGGCCATGGTGCCCCTGGCCCACTCACCCTGGCCTTGCTCCCCTGGGCCCTAGTAACTCCAGTCCTGCTCCCCTGGGCCGTCTTCCCCTGGTTCTGCTCCTCCTGGGCCCTGCTTCCATAGACCCCACTCCCCCTGGGCCCTAATCCCCCCCGGCTTGCTCCGCTGGGCCTTACTCCCTCTGGTCCTGAGTCCCTTGGGCCCTGCACCTCCTGGTGCTCTTCCCCGGGGCACTGCTCCTCCCTGGGCTCAGCTCTCCCTGAAACCTGCTCCCCATTGGCTCTGTCCCCCTTGTCCTGCTTCCCCAGTCCCTGCTCACTGTGGCCCTGTTCCCTCTGACCCTGCTCTCCCTGGCCGTGTTCCCCCTGGCCCTGCTCCCCTGGGCCCGATTCCCATGGGCCCTGCTCCCTCTGGTCCTGCTTTCCTGGCACTGCTCCTCCTGGGACCTGCTCCCCTGGGACCTGCTTTCCCTGGCCCTGCTCCCCTGGGCCCTTTTTCCCCTGTGTCTTCCTTCATCTGGCCCTGCTACCCTGGGCCCTGCTACCCTAGGCCATGCTCCCTCTGTCCTGCTTTCCTGGGCACTGCTCCCCCTGGCACTAATCCCCTGGTCCTGCTCTCCTTGGGGCCTACTACACCTGGTCCTGCTCCCCATGGTCCTGCTTTCCTGCGCACTGCTCCCCCGGCCCTGCTCCCCTTGGCCATGCTCCTCCTGGCCTTGCTCGCCTGAGCCCTTCTCCTCCCTGGGCTAAGCTCTCCCTGGGCCCTGCTCCCCTTTGGCTCTGCTCCCCCTGGTTTTGCTTCCCCGGTCCCCGCTCCCTCTGGACCTGCTCCCCCTGACCCGTTCTCCCCAGGGCTGTGCTCCCTCAGGTCCTGCTTTCCTGAGAACTTCTCCCCATGGCATTGCTCCCCATAGGCTGTGTTCCCCTGGCCCTAATCCCCTGGTCCTGCTATCCTTGGGCCCTGCTCCACCTTTTCCTGCTCCCCATGGCCCTGCTCCCCATGGGCGCAGCTTCCCTGGGCCCTGCTCCCTCTGGTCCTGCTTTCCTGGCCAGTGCTCCCCATAACTCTGCTCCTCTGGGACCTGCTCCCCCTGCCCTGCTCCCCTGGGCCCTGCAAGCCCTGTGTCCTGCTTACCCTGGCCCTGCTCCTATGGGCTCTGCTCCCCTGGGCCATGCTCCCTCTGGTCCGGCTTCACCGGGATCCTGCTCCCCCTGGTCCTGCTTCACCAGACCCCACTCCCTCTGGCCCTGCTCCCCCTGGCCATGTTCTCCCCAGGGCTGTGCTCCCTCTGGTCCTGCTTTCCTGGGAACTTCTCCCAATGCATTGCTCCCCATAGGCTCTGTTCCCCTGGCCCTAATCCCCTGGTCCTGCTATCCTTGGGCCCTGCTCCACCTTTTCCTGCTACCCATGGCCCTGCTCCCCATGGGCCCCAAATCCCTGGTCCCTGCTCCCTCTGGTCCTGCATTCCTGGCCAGTGCTCCCCATAACTCTGCTCCTCTGGGACCTGCTCCCCCTAGCCCTGCTCTGCTGGGCCCTGCAACCCCTGTGTCCTGCTCCCCCTGGCCCTGCTCCCATGGGCTCTGCTCCCCTGGGCCATGCTCCCACTGGTCCTGCTTCCCCGGGATCCTGCTCCCCCTGGCCCTGCTTCACCAGACCCCACTTCCTCTGGCACTGCTCCCCTCAGCCCTACTTCCCTCTAGCCCTGCTACCCTGGGCCCTGCTACCCTCTGGCCCTGCTCCCCTGGGCCCTGCTCCTCCTTGTGCTCCACTCCCCCTGGGCCCTGCATACCCTGGGTCGTGCTCCCCCTGGTCCTGCTTCACCAGACCCCACTCCCTCTGATACTGCTCCACTAGGCCCTATTCCCTCTAGCCCTGCTCCCCTGGGCCCTGCTCCTCCTTGTGCTCCACTCCCCTGGGCCCTGCACACCCTTGGTCGTGCTCCCCTTGTACTGCTTCATAGCACCCTGCTCACTTTGCCCCTGTTCCCCTGGCCCTGTTCCCCCTGACCCTGCTCCCCTGGGCCGTTTCCTCCCTGGGGCCTGCTCCCTCTGGTCCTGCTTCCCTGGGCACTGCTCCCACTGGCATTGCTCCCATGGGCCCTGCTCTCCCTGGCCCCTGCTCCCTCTGGTTCTGCTTTCCTAGGAACTGCTCCCCCTAGCTCTGCTCCCCAGGGCCCTGCTCCCCGGGACCTTCTCTCCCTGGCCCTGCTCCCTGGGGCCTGTTAATCCTGGGTCTGGCTCCCCGTGGCCCTGCTCCCCTGGGCCCTGCTCCCCTGGGCCATACTATACCCTGGCCCAGCTCCCCTAGGCCATGCTGCCTCTGGTCCTGCTCCCTCTAGGCCCTGATACTCCTGGCTCTGCTCCCCTTGGCCCTGCTTCCGCCTAGGCTCTGCACCATCTGTGCCCTGCTCTCCTTTGACCCTGCTCCTTCTGCTCCTGCTTCACTGGACCATGCTCCATTTGGCCCTGCTCCCTCTGGCTGTGTTCCCCCTAGATCTGCTCCCCTGGGCCATGCTCACCTAGGCCCTTCTCCCTCTGGTCCTGCTTTCCTGGGCCTTGCTCCCTCAGGCCCTTCTCCCTTGGGCCCTGTTCTCCTGGGTCTGCTTCTCCTGGAGAGGCTGTACTGGGCGCTGCTTAGCTGATCCCTGCTCTTCTGAGCCCTGCTCCCCTTGGTCCCTTCTCTCCCTGGGCCCTGTTCCCCTAGGACCTTAACCCCTTACTCTGCTTCTCCAGGTCCCTGTTCCCCCTGGCCCTGCTCCCCCTTTCCCTGCTTCTCCTGGGCCTGCTTCCCCAGGCCCGGCTCCCCTTGGTAATGCTCTCCCTGGGCCCTTCTCCTCTGACCCTGCTCCCCCTGACCCTTGTATCCCTAGTTCTACTCCCTCTGGTTCTGCTCCCGTGGACTCTGCTCCTCTGAGAACTGCTCGCCCTGTCCCTGCTACCCTGGTCTCTGCTCTCCCTGAATATTTCTCCCCCAGGCCCTGCTCCCCTGTGTCCAGCAGGCCCTGCTCGCCCTGGCCCTGCTCTGCTGGACCCTGCTTACCCTGGCCCTGCTCCCCTGGGCCATGCTCCTCCCAGGCCCTGCTTCCCTGTGCCCTACTCCCCATGGACCCTTCTTCCCTTGGGCCCTGCTCCCCTGGTTTTCCTCCTCATGGGCCCTGCTCACGGGGCCCAGATCCCCCTGGCAAAGGTCCCCCTGGCCCTCGTCCCAGGGCCTTAATCCCCTGTGCCATGCTCCATACCGCCCCCCCCCCGGCCATACACCTCTGGGACATGTTCCCTCTTATCATGATCCCCCCTGGGCCCTGCGCCTCTGGGCCCTGGTCCCCTCTGTGCTCCACTCCCTCTCGGTGCTGCTCCCCCTTGATCCTGTTCCCCTTGGCTCTGCTCCCCTGGGCCTTGATTCCTCTGTTCTTTCTTTCCTGGGCCCTCTCCCCCTGGCCCTGCTCCCTGTGGGCCCTGCTCTTCCTGGCCCTAAACCTCTGGCCATTCTCCCCTGGGCCGTGCTCCCCTGGGCCCTTGTCTACTGATCCCTGCTTCCCCTGGGCCTGTTCTGCCGGGCCCTGCTCCCCATCGGTTCTGCTCTTCTGGGCCCTCATCCCCCTAGGCCCTTATCCCCCAGGGCCCTGTTCCCGCTGGTCTTGCTCCCCATGGGCCTTGCTCCAGTGGGCCCTTCTCCCATGTTTCCTGTTTCTCCTTTCCCTGATACCCCTGTCCCTGCTCCCCTTTCCCTGAATCTATGGGGCTGCTCCTTGGGACCTGCTCCCCCAGGTACTGCTCTCACTGGGCCCATGTCCCCTGGTTGCTCCCCCTGGCACGTTCCTCCATGACCCTGCTCCCCCTGGCTCTATTTCCCTGGACACTGCTCCTCTGGGACCTATTCCCCCTTGCTCTACTCCCCTGGGCCCTGCATCTACTTGTACTTCTTCCCCTGGCCCTGCTCCCCATGGGCCCTGCTCTTCCTGGCCCTAATCCCCTGGCCCTGCTCCCCCTGGCCCTGCTCATTTGGGCCATGCTCCTCCTGGGCCCTGCTCCCCTGTTCTCTAATACCCCATGGGCCATTCTCCGCCTGGGCCCTGCTACCCCTGGTCTTGCTCCCCATGGGCCCTGTTCCCCGAGCCCTTCTCCCCCTGTTAACTGCTCCCCTGGCCCTGCTCCCTCTTACCCTGTTTCCTCTGAGCCTGCTCCCCATGGTACTGCTCTTCCTAAGCCATTATCCCCCTGGCACTGCTCCCCCTGGCACTCTTCTCCCTGACTCTGCTCCCCCTGGCACTGCTCCCCCTGGCACTCTTCTCCCTGGCTCTGCTCCCTCTGGCTCTGATCCCCTGGGTCCTGCTCTTCTGGGACCGGCTTCCCTGGGCCCTGCTCCCCTGGGCCCTGTTTACTATATGTCCTGCTCCACCTGGCCATGCTCCCCTGGGCCCTGTACCCCAAGTGTCCTGCTCCCCCTTGCCCTGCGTCCATGAACCATGCTCCCTCTGGTCCTGCTCCCCCTGGACCCTGCTCCCCTAGGCCCTGCTACACCCTGGGCTCCATTTTCCCTGGGCCCTGCTCCCCCTTGACCTTATTCCTTCTAGTCCTGCTTCCCTGTGCCCTGATCCCTGTGGACCTGCTCCCCCTGGCCCTGCTCCCCTGGGCCCTGCTTCCCTGGGCCCTGCTCCCCCTGGATCTTCTCCCCCTGGAATTGCTGTCCCTGAGCCCTTCTCCCCTGGGCCCTTTTCCCCCTATCCCCAATCCCCCTGGCCCTGCTCCACATGGGCCCTGATCCCTTGGCCCTACTCCCAGTTGGCTCTGCTCCCCCTAGCCCTGCTCATCTGGGCCCTGCTCCCCTTGATCCTCCTATCCCTTGGTCCTGCTCCACCTTTTCCTGCTTCCCCCGGGGCCTTCTGCACTGGCCCTGCTCCCCTGGGCCCTACTCCCTCAAGTCTTGCTCCCATGGGCCCTGCTAGCCTTAGTTCTGTTCCTCCTGGGCCCTAGTCCCCCTAGAACTTGCTCTCCCTGAGTACTGGTCCCCTCTGGCCCTGCTGCCCCTGGCCGTGTTCACTCTAAGCCTGCTTCCCTGGGCCTTGCACCCGTGCGCCCTGCTCCATCTGGATCTGATTTCTTGGTCCCTGATCCCCCTGTCAGTGCTCCCCATGGGTCCTGATCCTCCTGGCACTGATCCCATGGTCCTGCTCTCCTTGGGCCCTTCTCCACCTGGTCCTGCACCCCATGGCCCTGCTCCTTCTGGCCCTAATCCCTTGGCCTCGTCCCCCTCTCCCAGCTCCCCAGGTCCCTGCTCTCCTGGTCCCTGCTTCCCCTGGTCCTGCACTCCTGGGCCCTGCTCCCCCTGGGGCCTCCTCCCCGTGGGCCCTGCTCCCCATGGGCTTGCTCCACATGGGTGCTGCTACCCCGGGTCCTGCTACCCCTAATCCCTGCTTCTCATGTGCCCTGCTCCTCATGGCCCTGCTCTCTTGGGCCCTGCTCCAACCTGGGCTCCGCACCCCCATGGGCTCCGCTAACCCTGAGTCCTGCTCCCCTTAGGCCCTGCTCTCCATGATCCTGGTTTTCCAGGCCCCGCTCCCTCTGGCCCTGTTCCCCATGGCCCACTTCCCCCTGACCCTGCTCCCTCTGATCCTGTTGCCCTGGGCCTTGCTCCTCGTGGCCCTGCTTCCCTGGGCCGTGCTCCCCCCGGCCCTGCACCCTGGGCCCTGCTCCCCCTGGTCCTCCTCCACATGGGCCCTGTTTCCCTAGTCCTGCTCCACCTGGCCTTACTCCCTATGGGCTCTGCTCCCCCTAGCCCTGATCTCCTGGGCCCTGCTCCCCCTTATCCTCCTCTCTCTGGGCCCTGCTCCTGCCGTTCCATCTCTCCCTGGACCCTGTTCCACCCAGACTGCTCCCCTGGGACCAACTCCCCTCAGTTTTCTAACCCTGGGCCCTGATCTCCCTGGTTCTGCTCTCCCTGGGCCCTGATTTCCCTGGGCCCCACTCCCAATGGGCCCTTCTCCACCTGGGTTCTGCTCCACCTGGTTTTGCTTCCCTGGGCCTGCTTCCCCTAGACTTCTTCCCCTAGCACAGCTCCCCTGGCCCTGATTCCCTGGACCCTCTCCTCCAGGCCCTGCTCCCACTTATCGTGCTCCCCCATGGTCAAGCTCCCACAGGACTTCCTCCCCCTGGTTCTGCTCCCCCTGGGCGCACCTCCCACTGGGCCCATCTCCCCCTCAGGCATACTCCCCCTGGTCCTGCTTCCCTTTGCCTTGCTCTCCTTGGCCTTGCTCCCCCTGGCACTGTTCCCTGTGGCCCTGTATTCCTGGGCCCTATTCCCGCTGGGCACTTCTTTCCCTGAGCCCTGGTTCCCATGGACTTGTTCCCCATGGGCCCTGCTCCCCCAGGCCCTACTCCACCTATCCCTCATTCTCCTGGGCCTGATCACCCTGGCCCTTCATCCCCCTGACATGCTTCCCCTGGGCCAGCTCCTCCGGGCACTGCACCCCTTGGTTCGGCTCTCCTTGGGCCCTTTTCCACCTAGCCCTGCTCCCCCTAGCCCTTTTCTCCCTGCTCAGCTCCCACTGGCTCTGCTCCCCTGGGCCCTGCTCCTCCAGGACCTGCTCCCCCTGGCCCTGCATCCCCTTGCCCTGCTTCCCCTGTGTCCTGCTACCCCTGGCCCTGCTTCCCTGGGCCATGCTCCCTCTGATCCTGCTACCTCTGAGCTCTGCTCCTCATTGCATGCTTCCACGGGCCTTGCTTCACCCTGGGCTCTGCTCCCCCTAGGCCCTGCTCCCCATTGGCCCTCTTCCCCCTGGTCCTGATACCCTGAGTCCAGCTTCCCTGGACCCTGATCCCCCAACCCCTGCTCCCCTGGGCCATGCTCCCAATGGTCATGGTCCCCCTGGCCCCACTCACCCTGGTCTTGCTCCCCTGGGGGCTACTCCCTCCAGTTCTGCTCCCCTGGGCCCTCTCCCCCTGGTTCTGCTCCTCCTGGGCCCTGCATCCATAGACCCCACTTCCCCTGGGCCCTAATCTCCCCCGCCATGCTACCCTGGGCCTTACTCCGTCTGGTCCTGTGTCCCTTGGGCCCTGCTCCTCCTGGTGCTATTCCACTGGGAAATGCTCCTCCCTGGGCTCAGCTCTCCCTGGACCCTGCTCCCCATTGGCCCTGTCCCCCTGGTCCTGCTTCCCCAGGCCCTGCTCACTGTGGCCCTGCTCCCTCAGACCCTGCTCCCCCTGGCCGTGTTCCCCCTTGCCCTGCTCCCCTGGGCCTGGATCCCATGTGCCCTGCTCCCTCTAGTCCTTCTTTCCTGGCACTGCTCTCCCCTTGCTCTGCTCCCCTGGAACCTGCTCCCCTGGGACCTGCTCTTCCTGGCCCTGCTCCCCTGAGCCCTCCTCCCCTAGGCCATGCTCCCTCTGGTCCTGCTTTCCTGGGCACTGCTCCCTCTGGTCCTGCTTTCCTGGGCACTGCTCCCCCTGGCCCTAATCCCCTGGTCCTCCTCTCCTTGGGCCCTATTACACCTGGTCCTGATCCCATGGTCCTGCATTCCTGAGCACTGCTCCCCCGAACCTGCTCCCCTGGGCCATGCTCCTCCTGGCCTTGCTCCCCTGAGCCCTGCTCCTCCCTGGGCTAAGCTCTCCCTGGGCCCTGCTCCCCCTTGGCTCTGCTCCCCCTGGTTTTGCTTCCCCTAGACGAACTCCCCCCAGTTCTCTATCCCTGGGCCCTGCTCTCCCTGGATCTGCTCCCCCTGGGCCCTGATTTCCCTGGGCCCCACTCCCCCTGGGCCTTGCACCACCTGGGTCCTGCTCCACCTTGTCTTGCTTCCCTGGGCCTGCTTCCCCTAGACTTCTTCCCCTAGTACAGCTCCCCTGGCCCTGATTCCCTGGATCCTCTCCTCCAGGCCCTGCTCCCTCTTATCTTGCTCCCCCATGGTCAAGCTCCCACAGGACTTCCTCCCCCTGGTTCTGCTCCCCCTGGGCGTCCCTCCCACTGGGCCCAGCTCCCCCTCAGCCCTGCTCCCCCTGGTCCTGCTTCCCTTTGCCTTGCTCTCCTTGGCCTTGCTCCCCCTGGCACTGATCCCCTTGGCCCTGTATTCCTGGGCCCTACTCCCGCTGGGCCCTTCTTTCCCTGAGCCCTGCTCCCCATGGACTTGCTCCCCATGGGCCCTGCTCCCTCACGCCCTTCTCCCCCTGTCCCTCTTTCTCCTGGGCCCTGATGCCCCTGGCGCTTCATCCCCTTGCCCTGTTTCCCCTGGGCCAGCTCCCCCGGGCCCTGTACCCCCTGGTTCCGCTCTCCTTGGGCCCTTCTCCACCTAGACCTGCTCCCCCTAGCCCTTTTCTCGCTGGCTCAACTCCCACTGGCTCTGCTCCTCTGGGCCCTACTCTTCTAGGACCTGCTCCCCCTGGCCCTGCATCCCCTTGCCCTGCTTCCCCTGTGTCCTTCTACCCCTGGCCCTGCTCCCCTGGGCCATGCTCCCCCTGACCCTGCTCCCTCTGGGCTCTGCTCCTCCTTGCCACGCTTCCACGGGCCCTGCTTCACCCTGGGCTCTGCTCCCCCTGGGCTCTGCTCCCCCTGGGCCCTGCTACCCCTTGACACTGTTCCCCCTGGTACTGATCCCCTGAGTCCTGCTTCCCTGGACCCTGATCCCCCACACCCTGCTCTCCTAGGCCATGCTCCCAATGGCCATGGTCCCCCTGGCCCCACTCACCCTGGCCTTGCTCCCCTGGGCCCTACTCCCTCCAGTCCTGCTCCCCTGGTCCCTCTCCCCCTGGTTCTGCTCCTCCTGAGCCCTGCTTCCATAGACCCCACTCCCCCTGGGCCCTAATCCCCCCCGGCTTGCTCCCCTGGGCCTTACTCCCTCTGATCCTGCGTCCCTTGGGTCCTGCTCCTCCTGGTGCTATTCCCCGGGGTCCTGCTCCTCCCTGGGCTCAGCTCTCCCTGAACCCTGCTCCCCATTGGCTCTGTCCCCCTGGTCCTGCTTCCCCAGGTCCTGCTCACTGTGGCCCTGCTCCCTCTGACCCTGCTCCCCCTGGCCTTGCTCCCCTGGGCCCAGTTCCCATGGGCCCTGCTCCCTCTGGTCCTGCTTTCCTGGCACTGCTCCCCTGGGATATGCTTTCCCTGGCCCTGCTCCCCTGGGCCCTTTTTCCCCTGTGTCTTGCTTCCCCTGGCCCTGCTCCCCTGGGCCCTGCTCCCCTAGGCCATACTCCCTCTGGTCCTGCTTTCCTGGGCACTGCTCCCCCTGGCCCTAATCCCCTGGTCTGTTCTCCTTGGACCCTACTACACCTGGTACTGCTCCCCATGGTCCTGCTTTGCTGCGCACTGCTCCCCTGGCCCTGCTCCCCTGGGCCATGCTCCTCCTGGCCTTGCTTTCCTAAGCCCTGCTCCTCCTTGGGCTAAGCTCTCCCTGGGCCCTGCTCCCCTTTGGCTCTGCTCCCCCTGGTTTTGCATCCCCGGTCCCCGCTCCCTCTGGACCTGCTCCCCCTGGCCATTTTCTCTCCAAGGCAGTGCTCCCTCTGGTCCTGCTTTCGTGGGAACTTCTCCCCATGGCATTGCTCCACATAGGCTCTGTTCCCCTGGCCCTAATCCCCTGGTCCTGCTATCCTTGGGCCCTGCTTCACCTTTTCCTGCTACCCAGGGTCCTGCTCCCCTTGGCCCAGCATCCCTTGCCTAGCTCCCTCTGGTTCTCCTTTCTTGGCCCGTGTTCCCCATAACTCTGCTCCTCTGGGACCTGCTCCCCCTGGCCCTGCTCTGCTGGGTCCTGCAACCCCTGTGTCCTGCTCCCTCTTGCCCTGCTCCTATGGGCTCTGCTCCCCTGGGCCATGCTCCTTCTGGTCCTGCTTCCCCGGGATCCTGCTCCCCCTGGTCCTGCTTCACCAGACCTCACTCCCTCTGGCACTGCTCCCCTAGGCCTTACTCCCTCTAGCCCTGCTCCCCTGGGCCCTGCTCCCTTCTGGCCCTGCTCACATGGACCCTGCTAATCCTTGTGCTCCACTCCCCCTGGGCCCTGTACACCCTGGGTCGTGCTCCCCCTGGTCCTGCTTCATAGCACCCTGCTCCCTCTGGCCCTGTTCCCCTGGCCCTGTTCCCCTTGGCCCTATTCCTCCCTGGGGCCTGCTCCCTCTGGTGGTGTTTCCCTGGGCGCTGCTCCCCCTGGCATTGCTCCCATGGGCCCTGCTCTGCCTGGCCCCTGCTCCCTCTGGTTCTGCTTTCCTAGGCACTGCTCCGCCTAGCTCTGCTCCCCTGGGACATGCTCCCCTGAGACCTTCTCTCCCTGGCCCTGCTCCCTGGGGCCTGTTACTCCTGTGTCTGGCTCCCCCTGGCCCTGCTCCCTGGGCCTTGCTCCCCTGGGCCATTCTATACCCTGGCCCAGCTCCCCTAGGCCATGCTCCCTCTGCCCTCTCCCCCTAGGCCCTGATACTCCTGGCTCTGCTCCCCTTGGCCCTGCTTCCGCCTAGGCTCTGCACCATCTGTGCCCTGCTCTCCTTTGACCCTGCTCCTTCTGCTCCTGCTTCACTGGACCCTGCTCCATTTGGCCCTGCTCCCTCTAGCTGTGTTCCCCCTAGCCCTGCTCCCGTGGGCCCTGCTCACCTAGGCCCTGCTCCCTCTGGTCCTGCTTTCCTGGGCCTTGCTCCCTCAGGCCCTTCTCCCTTGGGCCCTATTCTCCTGGGCCTGCTTCTCCTGGACATGCTCTACTGGGTGCAGCTCCTGCTGAGCCCTGCTCTTCTGAGTCCGGCTCCCCCTGGTCCCGTCTCTCCTTGGGCCCTGCTCCCCTAGGCCCTTAACCCCTTACTCTGCTTCTCTAGGGCCCTGATCCCCCTGGCCCTGCTCCCCCTTTCCCTGCTTCTCCTGGACCTGCTTCCCAAGGCCCTGCTCCCCTTGGTAATGCTCTCCCTGGGCCCTTTTCCTCTGACCCTGCTCCCCCTGGCCCTTGTATCCCTGGCTCTACTCCCTCTGGTTCTGCTCCCCTGGACTCTGCTCCTCTGTGAACTGCTCGCCCTGTCCCTGCTACCCTGGGCCCTGCTCCCCCTGAGTATTTCTCTCCCTGGCCCTGCACCCCTGTGCCCAGCAACCCCAGTGTCCTGCTTCCCCTGGCCCTGATGAACATGGACATTGCTCTTCCTGGCCCTAATCCCCTGGCCCTGCTCGCCCTGTCCCTGCTCTCCTGGGCCCTGCTTCCCCTGGAACTGCTCTCTTGGGCCATGCTCCTCCTGGGCCCTGCTTCCCTGCGCCCTAATCCCCTTGGACCCTTCTTCCCCTGAGCCCTGCTCCTCCCTGGGCTAAGCTCTCCCTGGGCCCTGATCCCCCTTGGCTCTGCTCCCCCTGGTTTTGCTTCCCCGGTCCCCGATCCCTCTGGCCCTGCTCATCCTGGCACTAATCCCCTGGCCCTGCTCTCCCTGGCCCTACTTCCCGGGCACTGCTTCCCTTATCCCTGCTCCCCTGGGACATGCTCCTCCCGGGCCCTGCTTCCCTGTGCCCTAATCCCCATGAACCCTTCTTCCCTTAGGCCCTCCTTCCTTGGTCTTGCTCTTCATGGGCCCTGCTCATGGGGCCCTGTTCCCCGTGGCCCTGGTCCCCCTGGCCCTGGTCCCTGGGCCTTAATCCCCTGTGCCATGCTCTCCAGCACACCCCGCCCCCCGGCCCTACACCTCTGGGTCATGTTCCCTCTCATCCTGCTTCCCCCTGGGCCCTGCGCCTCTGGGCCCTGCTCCCCTCTGTGCTCCACTCCCTCTCGGTGCTGCTCCCCCTTGATCCTGTTCCCCTTGGCTCTGCTCCCCTGGGCCTTGATTCCTCTGTTCTTTCTTTCCTGGGCCCTGCTCCCCCTGGCCCTGCTCCCCTGGGCCCTGCTCTTCCTGGCCCTAATCCTCTGGCCATTCTCTCCTGGGCCTTGTTCCCCTGAGCCCTTGTCTACTGATCCCTGTTTCCCCTGGGCCTGTTCTGCTGGGCCCTGCTCCCCATCAGTTCTGCTTTTCTGCGCCCTGATCCCCCTAGGCCCTTATCCCCCTTGGCCCTGTTCCCGCTAGTCTTGCTCCCCATGGGCCCTGCTCCAGTGGGCCCTTCTCCCCATGTTTCCTGTTTCTCCTTTTCCTGATACCCCTGTCCCTGCTCCCCTTTTCCCTGAGTCTATGGGCCTGCTCCTTGGGACCTGCTCCCCCTGGTACTGCTCTCAATGGGACATTATCCCCTGGTCTGCTTCCCCTGGCCCTTTCCTCCATGACTCTGCTCCCCCTGGCTCTGATTCCATGAACACTGCTCCTCTGGGACCTGCTCCCCCTTGCCCTACTCCCCTGGGCCCTGCATCCACTTGTCCTTCTTCCCCTGGCCCTGCTCCCCATGGGCCCTGCTCTTCCTGGCCCTAATCCCCTGGCCCTGCTCCCCTTGGCCCTGCTCATTTGGGCCATGCTCCTCCTGGGCCCTGTTCCCCTGTTCTCTACTACCCCATGGGCCCTTCTCTGATTGGGCTGTGTTCCCCTGGTCTTGCTCCTCATGGGCCCTGTTCCCCGGGCCCTTCTCCCCCTGTTAACTGCTCCCCCTGGCCCTGCGCCCTCTTACCCTGTTTCCTCTGAGCCTGCTCCCCATGGTACATCTCTTCCTGGGGCATTATCCCCCTGGCACAGCTCCCCCTGGCACTCTTCCCCCTGGCTCTGCTCCCCCTGGCTCTGCTCCCCTGGGCCCTGCACATCTGGGACCTGCTCCCCTGGGCCCTGTTTCCCATATGTCCTGCTCCACCTGGCCATGCTTCCCTGGCCCTGCATCCCATGTGTCCTGCTCCCCCTGGCCCTGCTTCCCTGGGCCCTGTACCCCAAGTGTCCTGCTCCCCCGTCCCTGTTCCCCTAGGCCCTGCTCCACCCTGGGCTCCAATTTCTCTGAGCCCTGCTCCCCCTTGACCTTACTCCTCCTAGTCCTACTTCCCTGTGCCCTGATCCCTGTGGACCTGCTCACCCTGGCCCTGCTCCCGTGGGCCCTGCTCCCCTGGGCCTTGCTTCCCTGGGCCCTGCTTCCCCTGGATCTTCTCCCCATTGTATTGCTGTCCCTGAGCCCTTCTCCCCTTGGCCCTTTTCCCCCTACCCCCAATCCCCCTGGCTCTGCTCCCCATGGGCCCGGATCCCCTGGCCCTACTCCCTGTTAGCTCTGTTCCTCCTAGCCCTGCTCATCTGGGCCCGGCTCCCCTTGATCCTCCTATCTCTTGGTCCTGCTCCACCTTGTCCTGCTCCCCCCTAGCCCTGCTCCACTGGCCTTGCTCCCCTGGGCCCTACTCCCTCAAGTCTTGCTCCCCTGGGCCCTGCTACCCTTGCTTCTGCTCCTTCTGGGCCCTGGTCCCCCTAGACCTCACTCTCCCTGAATCCTGGTCCCCTCTCGCCCTGCTCCCCCTGGCTGTGTTCCCTCTAAGCCTGTTCGCCTGGGGCCTGCTCCCCTGTGCCCTGCTCCATCTGGTCCTGATTTCTTGGCCCCTGATCCCCCTGTCACTTCTCCCCATGGGTCCTGATCCTCCTGGCCCTGATCTCATGTCCTGTTCTCCTTGGGCCCTGCTCCACCTGGTCCTGCTCCCCATGGCCCAGCTCCTTCTGGCCCTAATCCCTTGGCCCTGCTCTACCTGGCCCTGCTCCCCAGGTCCCTGTTGTCCTGGTCCCTGCTTCCCCTTGGCCTGCACCCCTGGGCCCTGCTCCCCCTGGGGCCTCCTCCCCGTGGGCCCTGCTCCCCATGGGCTTGCTCCACATGGGTGCTGCTACCCCGGGTCCTGCTACCCCTGATCCCCGCTTCTCATGTGCCCTGCTCCTCATGGCCCTGGTCTCTTGGATCCTGCTCCAACCTGGGCTCCGCTCCCCCATGGGCTGTGCTCCCCCTGAGTCCTGCTCCCCCTTGGCCCTGCTCTCCATGGTCCTGGTTTTCCAGGCCCCGCTCCCTCTGGCCCTGCTCCCCATGGCCCTCTTCACCCTGACCCTGATCCCTCTGATCCTGTTCGCCTGGGCCTTGCTCCTCCTGGCCCTGCTTCCCTGTGCCCTGCTCCCCCCGGCCTTGCTCCCTGGGCCCTCCTCCCCCTGAGCCTGCTCCCCATGGGCCCTTCTTCCCTTGTCCTGCTCCACCTTGCCCTACTCCTTGTGGGCTCTGCTCCCCCTAGCCCTGATCTGCTGGGCCCTGCTCCCCATGATCCTCCTCTCTCTGGGCCCTGCTCCCCCTGGTCCTGCTCTCCCTGGACCCTGTTCCACCTGGCCCTGCTCCCCTAAAACCAACTCCCCCCAATCCTCTACATCTGGGCCCTGCTCTCCATGGTTCTGCTCCCCTGGGCCCTGATTTCCCTGGGCCCCACCCCCCCTGGGCCCTGCTCCACCTGGGTCATTCTCCACATGGTCTTTCTTCCCTGGGCCTGCTTCCTCTAGACCTAATCCCCTGGCACAGCTCCCCTGGCCCTGATTCCCTGGGCCCGCTCCTCCAGGCCCTGCTCCCTCTCATCATGCTCATCATGCCCCAGGCCCTGCTCCCCTTAGTACTGCTCTCCCTTGGCCCTTCTCCTCTGACCCTGCTCCCCCTGGCCCTTGAATCCCTGGCTCTACTCCCGCTGGTTCTGCTCCCCTGGAATCTGCTCCTCTGCGACGTGGGCCCTGCTCCCCCTGAGTATTTCTCCCCCTGGCCCTGCACCCCTGTGCCCAGGAACCCCTGTGTCCTGCTTCTCCTGGCCCTGCTCCCCATGGGCCCAGCTCTTCTTGGCCCTAATCCCCTGGCCCTGCTCACCCTGTCCTGCTCTCCTGAGCCCTGCTTCCCCTGGCCCTGCTCCCCTGGCCCATGCTCCTCCCGGGCCCTGCTTCCCTGTGCCCTACATTCCATGGACCCTTCTTCCCTTGGGCCCTGCTCCCCTGGTCTTGCTCCTCATGGGCCCTGCTCACCGGGCCCTGATCCCCCTGGCCCTGGTCCCCCTGGCCCTGGTCCCTGGGCCTTAATCCCCTGTGCCATGCTCCCAATCCCCCCCCCAAGCCCTACACTTCTGGGCCATGTTCCCTCTTATCCTGCTCCCCCCTGGGCCCTGCGCCTCTGGGCCCTGCTCCCCTCTGTGCTCCACTCCCTCTCGGTGCTGCTCCCCCTTGATCCTGTTCCCCTTGGCTCTGCTCCCCTGGGCCTTGATTCCTCTGTTCTTTCTTTCCTGGGCCCTGCTCCCCCTGGCCCTGCTCCCTGTGGGCCCTGCTCTTCCTGGCCCTAAACCTCTGGCCATTCTCCCCTGGGCCGTGCTCCCCTGGGCCCTTGTCTAGTGATCCCTGTTTCCCCTGGGCCTGTTCTGCTGGGCCCTTCTCCCCATCAGTTCTGCTTTTCTGCGCCCTGATCCCCCTAGGCCCTTATCCCCCTTGGCCCTGTTCCCGCTAGTCTTGCTCCCCATGGGCCCTGCTCCAGTGGGCCCTTCTCCCCATGTTTCCTGTTTCTCCTTTCCCTGATACCCCTGTCCCTGCTCCCCCTTTCCCTGAATCTATGGGCCTGCTCCTTGGGACCTGCTCCCCCAGGTACTGCTCTCACTGGGCCCTTGTCCCCTGGTCTGCTTCCCCTGGCCCTTTCCTCCATGACTCTGCTCACCCTGACTCTAATTCCATGGACACTGCTCCTCTGGGACCTGCTCCCCCTTGCCCTACTCCCCTGGGCCCTGCATCCACTTGTCCTTCTTCCCCTGGCCCTGCTCCCCATGGGCCCTGCTCTTCCTGGCCCTAATCCCCTGGCCCTGCTCCCTCTTACCCTGTTTCCTCTGAGCCTGCTCCCTATGGTACTGCTCTTCCTAAGCCATTATCCCCCTGGCACTGCTCCCCCTGGCACTCTTCTCCCTGGCTCAGATCCCCCTGGCTCAGCTCCCCTGGGCCCTCCTCTTCTGGGACCTGCTCACCTGGGCCATGCTCCTTTGGGCCCTGTTTCCCATATGTCCTGCTCCATCTGGCCATGCTCCCCTAGCCCTGCATTCCATGTGTCCTGCTCCCCCTGGCACTGCTCCCCTGGGCACTGTACCCAGTGTGCCCTGCTCCCCCTTGCCCTGCTCCAGTGGGCCATGCTCCCTCTGGTCCTGCTCCCCTAGGCCCTTTTTCCCCTGTGTCTTACTTCCCCTGGCCCTGCTCCCCTGGGCCGTGCTCCCCTAGGCCATGCTCCTCAGGTCCTGCTTTCCTGGGCACTGCTCCCCCTGGCCCTAATCCCCTGGTCCTGCTCTCCTTGGGCCCTACTACACCTGGTCCTGCTCCCCATGGTCCTGCTTTCCTGAGCACTGCTCCCCCGGCCCTGCTCCCCTGGTCCATGCTCCTCCTGGCCTTGCTCCCCTGAGCCCTGCTCCTCGCTGGGATAAGCTCTCCCTGGGCCCTGCTCCCCCTTGGCTCTGCTCCCCCTGGTTTTGCTTCCCTGGTCCCCGCTCCCTCGGCCCTTGCTCCCCCTGGCCATGTTCTCCCCAGGGCTGTGCTCTGTCTGGTCCTGCTTTCCTGGGAACTTCTCCCCATAGCCTTGCTCCCCATAGGCTCTCTTCCCCTGGCCCTAATCCCCTGATCCTGCTATCCTTGGGCCCTGATCCACCTTTTCCTGCTACCCATGGCCCTGCTCCCCAATGGCCCAGCTTCCCTGGGCCCTGCTCCCTCTGGTCCTGCTTTCCTCGCCAGTGCTCCCCATAACTCTGCTCCTCTGCTACCTGTTCCCCCTGGCCTTGCTGCCGTGGGCCCTGCAACCCCTGTGTCCTGCTTCCCCTGGCCCTGCTCCCATGGGCTCTGCTCCCCTGGGCCATGCTCCCTCTGGTCCTGCTTCCCCGGGATCCTGCTCCCCCTGGTCCTGCTTCACCAGACCCCATGCCCACTGGCCCTGCTCCCCTAGGCCCGACTCCCTCTAGCCCTGCTCCCCTGGGCCCTGCTCCCCTCTGGCCCCGCTCATATGGGCCCTGCTCCTCCTTGTGCTCCACTCCCCGTGGGCCCTGCACACCCTGGGTCGTGCTCCCCCTGGACCTGCTTCATAGCACCCTGTTCCCTCTGGCCCTGTTCCCCTGGCCCTGTTCCCCCTGGCCCTGCTCCCCTGGGCCCTTTTCTTCCCTGGGGCCTGCTCCCTCTGGTTATGCTTCCCTGGGCGCTGCTCCCCCTGGCATTGCTCCCATGGGCCCTGCTCTCCGTGGCCCCTATTCCCTCTGGTTCATCTCCCCTTGGCCCTGCTTCCCCCTAGGCTCTGCCCCATCTGTGCCCTGCTCTCCTTTGACCCTGCACCTTCTGCTCCTGCTTCACAGGACCCTGCACCATTTGGCCCTGATCCCTCTGGCTGTGTTCACCCTAGCCCTGCTCCCCTGGGCCCTGCTCACCTAGGCCCTGCTCCCTCTGGTCCTGCTTTCCTGGGCCTTGCTCCCTCAGGCCCTTCTCCCTTGGGCCCTGCTCTCCTGGGCCTGCTTCTCCTGGACCTGCTCTACTAGGCGCTTCTCCTGCTGAGCACTGATCTTCTGAGTCCTGCTCCCCCTGGTCCCTTCTCTCCCTGGGCCCTGCTCCCCTAGGCCCTTAACCCCTTACTCTGCTTCTCCAGGACCCTGTTCCCCCTGGCCCTGCTCCCCCTTTCCCTGCTTCTCCTGGGCCTGCTTCCCCAGGCCCTGCTCCCCTTGGTAATGCTCTCCCTGGGCCCTTCTCCTCTGGCCCTGCTCCCCCTGGCCCTTGTATCCCTGGCTCTATTCTCTGGTTCTGCTCCCCTGGGCTCTGCTCCTCTGCAAAGTACTCGCCCTGTCCCTGCTACCCTGGGCCCTGCTCCCCCTGAGTATTTCTCCCCCTGGCCCTGCACCCCTGTGCCCAGGAACCCCTGTGTCCTGCTTCTCCTGGCCCTGCTCCCCATGGGCCCTGCTCTTCCTGGCCCTAATCCCCTGGCCCTGCTTGCCCTGTCCCTGTTCTCCTGGGCACTGTTTCCCCTATCCCTGTTCCCTTGGGCCATGCTCCTCCGGGCCCTGATTCCCTGTGCCCTACTCCCAATGGACCCTTCTTTCCTTAGGCCCTGCTCCATTGGTCTTGCTCCTCATGGGCCCTGCTCACGGGGCCCTGTTCCCGCTGGCCCTGGTCCCCCTGGCCCTGGTCCCTGGGCCTTAATCCCCTGTGCCATGCTCCCCTCCGTCCCCCCGCCCGACCCTACAATTCTGGGCCATGTTCCCTCTTATCCTGCTCCCCCCTGGGCCCTGCGCCTCTGGGCCCTGCTCCCCTCTGAGCTCCACTCCCTCTCGGTGCTGCTCCCCCTTGATCCTGTTCCCCTTGGCTCTGCTCCCCTGGGCCTTGATTCTTCTGGTCTTTCTTTCCTGGGCCCTGCTCCCCCTGGCCCTGCTCCCTGTGGGCCCTGCTCTTCCTGGCCCTAATCCTCTGGCCATTCTCCACTTGGCCTTGCTCCCCTGGGCCCTTGTCTACTGATCCCTGCTTCACCTTGGAATTTTCTGCTGGGCCCTGCTCCCCATCAGTTCTGCATTTCTGCGCCCTGATACCCCTAGGCCCTTATTCCCCTGGGCCCTGTTCCCACTGGTCTTGCTCCTCATGGGCCCTGCTCCTGTGGGCCCTTCTCCCCATGTTTCCTGTTTCTCCTTTCCCTGATACCCCTGTCCCTGCTCCCCCTTTCACTGAATCTATGGGCCTGCTCCTTGGGACCTGCTACACCTGGTACTACTCTCACTGGCCCCTTGTCCCCTGGTCTGCTTCCCCTGGCACTTTCCTCCATGACTCTCCTCCCCCTTTCTCTGATTCCATGGACACTGCTCCTCTGGGACCTGCTCCCCCTTGCCCTACTCCCCTGGGCCCTGCATCCACTTGTCCTTCTTCCCCTGGCCCTGCTCTCCATGGGCCCTGCTCTTCCTGGCCCTAATCCCCTGGCCCTGCTCACCCTGGTCCTGCTCATTTGATCCATGCTCCTCCTGGGCCCTGCACCCCTGTTCTCTACTACCCCCTGGGCCCTTCTCCACCTGGGCCCTGCTCCCCCCTGGTCTTTCTCCCCATGGGCCCTGTTTCCCGGGCCCTTCTCCCCCTGTTAACTGCTCCCCAGGCCCTGCTCCCTCTTACCCTGTTTCCTCTGAGCCTGCTCCCAATGGTACTGCTCTTCCTAAGCCATTATCCCCATGGCACTGCTCCCCCTGGCACTCTTCTCCCTGGCTCTGCTCCCCTTGGCACTGCTCCCCCTGGCACTCTTCTCCCAGGCTCTGCTCCCCCTGGCTCTGCTCCCCTGGGCCCTGCTCTTCTGGGACCTGCTCCCCTGGGCCATGCTCCCCTGGGCCCTGTTTCCCATATGTTCTGCTCCACCTGGCCATGCTCCCCTGGGCCCTGTACCCCAAGTGTCCTGCTCCCCCTTGCCCTGCTTCCGTGAGCCATACTCCCTCTGGTCCTGCTCCCCCTGGGCCCTGCTCCCCTAGGCCCTGCTACACCCTGGGCTCCATTTTCCCTGGGCCCTGCTCCCCCTTGAACTTACTCCTCCTAGTCCTGCTTCCCTGTGCCCTGATCCCTGTGGACCTGCTCACCCTGGCCCTGCTCCCGTGGGCCCTGCTCCCCTGGGCCCTGCTCCCGCTGGATCTTCTCCCCCTGGTATTTCTATCCCTGAGCCCGTCTCCCCTTGGCCCTTTTCCCCCATCCCCAATCCCCATGGCCCTGTTCCCCATGGGCCCTGCTCCCCTGGCCCTACTCCCTGTTGGCTCTGCTCCCCCTAGCCCTGCTCATCTAGGTCCTGCTCCCCTTGATCCTCCTATCCCTTGGTCCTGCTCCACCTTTTCCTGCTCCCCCCTAGCCCTGCTCCACTGGCCTTGCTTCCCTGGGCCCCACTCCCTCAAGTCTTGCTCCCCTGGGCCCTGCTACCCTTGCTTCTGCTCCTCCTGGGCCCTGGTCCCCCTAGACCTCGCTCTCCCTGAGTCCTGGTCCCCTCTGGCCCTGTTCCCCCTGGCCGTGATCCCTCTAAGCCTGCTTCCCTGGGCCCTGCTCCCCTGTGCCCTGCTCCATCTGGTCCTGATTTCTTGGCCCCTGATCCCCCTGTCACTGCTCCCCATGGGTCCTGATCCTCCTGGCACTGATCCCATGGTCCTGCTCTCCTTGGGCCCTGCTCCACTTAGTCCTGCTCCCCATGGCCCTGCTCCTTATGGCCCTAATCCCTTGGCCTTGCTCCCCCTGGCCCTGCTCCCCAGGTCCCTGCTCTCCTGGTCCCTGATTCCCCTGGTTCTGCACCCCTTGGCCCTGCTCCCCCTGGGGCCTCCTCCCCGTGGGCCCTGCTCCCCATGGGCTTGCTCCACATGGGTGGTGCTACCCCAGGTCCTGCTACCCCTGATCCCTTCTTCTCATGTGCCCTGCTCATCATGGCCCTGGTCTCTTGGGCCCTGCTCCAACCTGGGCTCCGCTCCCCCATGGGCTGTGCTCCCCCTGAGACCTGCTCCCCATTGGCCCTGCTCTCCATGGTCCTGGTTTTCCAGGACCTGCTCCCTCTGGCCCTGCTCCCCATGGCCCTCTTCCCCCTGACCCTGCTCCCTCTGATCATGTTCCCCTGGGCCTTGCACATCCTGGCCCTGCTTCCCTGGGCCATGCTCCCCCCGGCCCTGCTCCCTGGGCCCAGCTCCCCCTGGTCCTGCTCCCCATGGGCCCTTCTTCCCTAGTCCTGATCCACCTGGCCCTACTCCCTGTGGGCTTTGCTCCCCCTAGCCCTGATCTCCTGGGCCCTGATCCCCTTGATCCTCCTCTCTCTGGGCCCTGCTCCCTCCTGTCCATCTCTCCCTGGACGCTCTTCCACCTGGCCTGCTCCCCTGGGACCAAATAATCTCAGTTCTCTACCCCTGGCCCCTGCTCTTCATGGTTCTGCTCCCCTGGGCCCTGATTTCCCTGGGCCCTGCTCCACCTGGGTCCTGCTCCACCTGGTCTTGCTTCCCTGGGCCTGCTTCCCCTAGACTTCTTCCCCTAGCAGAGTTCCCCTGGCTCTGATTCCCTGGACCCTCTATTCGAGGCCCTGATCCCTCTCATCGTGCTCCCCCCTGGTCAAGCTCCAACAGAACTTCCTCCCCCTGGTTCTGCTCCCCCTGGGCGCCCCGCCTACTGGGCCCAGCTCCACCTAAGCCATGATCCCCCTAATCCTGCTTCCCTTTGCCTTGCTCTCCCTGGCACTGTTCCCCCTGGCCCTGTATTCCTTCCCCCTACTCCCGCTGGACCCTTCTTTCCCTGAGCCCTGCTCCCCATGGACTTGCTCCCCATGGGTCCTGATCCTCCTGTCCCTGATCCCATGGTCCTGCTCTCCTTGGGACCTGCTCCACCTAGTCCTGCACCCCATGGCCTGCTCCTTATGGCCCTAATTCCTTGGCCCTGTCCCCGTAGCCCTGCTCCCGCTGGTCCTGCTCCCCATGGGCCCTGCTTCCCTAGTCCTGCTCCACCTGGCCCTACTCCCTGTGGGCTTTGCTCCCCCTAGCCCTGATCTCCTGGGCCCTGATCCCCCTGATCCTCCTCTGTCTGGGCCCTGCTACCCCGGTCCATCTCTCTCTGGACCCTGTTCCACCTGGCCTGTCCACTGGGACTAAATCATCCCATTTCTCTACTCCTGGGCCCTGCTCTTCCTGGTTCTGCTCCCCTGGGCCCTGATTTCCCTGGGCCCCACTCCCAATGGGCCCTGCTCCACCTGGGTCCTGCTCCACCTGGTCTTGCGTCCCTGGGCCTGCTTCCCCTAGACTTCTTCCTCTAGCACAGCTCCCCTGGCCCTGATTCCCTGGACCCTCTCCTCCAGGCCCTGTTCCCTCTCATCGTGCTCCTCCCTGGTCAAGCTCCCACAGGACTTCCTCCCCCTGGTTCTGCTCTCCATGGATTCCCCTCCCACAGGGCCCAGCTCCCCCTCAGCGATGCTCCCCCGGTCCTGCTTCCCTTTGCCTTGCTCTTGTTGGCCTTGCTCCTCCTGGCACTGTTCCCCCTGGCCCAGTATTCCTGGGCCCTACTCCCGCTGGGCCCTTCTTTCCCTGAGCCCTGCTACCCATGGACTTGCTCCCCATGGACCCTGCTCCCCCAGGCCCTTCTACCCATGTCCCTCTTTCTCCTGGGCTCTGCTCCCCCTGGCCCTTCATCCCCTTGCCCTGCTTCCCCTGGGCCAGCACCCCCGGGCACTGTACTCCCTGGTTCCTCTCTCCTTGGGCCCTTCTCCACCTAGCCCTGTTCCCCTAGCCCCTTTCTCCCTGGCTCAGCTCCCACTGGCTCTGCTCTCCTGGGCCCTGCTCCTCTAGGACCTGCTCCCCCTGGCCCTGCATCCCCTTGCCCTGCTTCCCTGTGTCCTGCTACCCCTGGCCCTGCTCCCCTGGGCCATGCTCCCCCTGATCCTGCTACCTCTGGACTCTGCTCCTCCTTGCCATGCTTCCACGGGCCCTGCCTCACCCTGGGCCCTGCTCCCCTTTGGCCCTGTTCCCCCTGGTCCTGATCCCCTGAGTCCTGCTTCCCTGGACCCTGATCCCCCAAAACCTGCTCCCCTGGGCCATGCTCCCAATGGCCATGGTCCCCCTGGCCCCACTCACCCTGGCCTTGCTCCCTGGGCCCGACTCCCTCCAGTCCTTCTCCCCTGGGCCCTCTCCCCCTGGTTCTGCTCCTCCTGGGCCCTGCTTCCATAGACCCCACTCCCCCTGGGCCCTACTCCCCCAAGCCTTGCTCCCCTGAGCATTACTCCCTCTGTCCTGCATCCCTTGGGCCCTGTTCCTGCTGGTGCTATTCCCCTCTGCCCTGCTCCTCCCTGGGCTCAGCTCTTCCTGGACCATGCTCCCCATTGGCTCTGTTCCCCGGGTCCTTCTTCCCCAGGTCCTGCTCACTGTGGCCATGCTCCCTCTGACCCTGCTCCCCCTGGACATGTTCCCCCTGGCCCTGCTCCCCTGGGCCCGATTCCCATGGGCCCTGCTCCCTGTGGTCCTGCTTTCCTGGCACTGCTGCCCCCTGTGACCTGCTCCCCTGGGACCTGCTTTCCCTGGCCCTGCTCCTCTGTGCCCTTTTTCCCCTGTGTCTTGCTTCACCTGGCCCTGCTCCCCTGGGCCCTGCTCCCCGAGGCCATGCTCCCTCTGGTCCTGCTTTCGTGAGCACTGCTTCCCCTGGCCCTAATCCCCTGGTTCTGCTCTCCTTGGGCCCTACTACACCTGGTCCTGCTCCCCATGGTCCTGCTTTCCTGAGCACTGCTCCCCTGGCCCTGCTCCCCTGGGCCATGCACCTCCTGGCCTTGCTCCCCTGTGCCCTGCTCCTCCCTGGCTAAGCTATCCCTGGTCCCTGCTCTCCCTTGGCTCTGCTCCCCCTAGTTTTGCTTCCCCGGTCCCCGCTCCCTTTGGACCTGCTCCCTTTGGCCATGTTTTCCCCAGGGCTGTGCTCCCTCTGGTCCTGCTTTTCTGGGCACTTCTTCCCATGGCATTGCTACACATAGGCTCTGTTCCCCTGGCCCAAATCCCTGGTCCTGCTATCCTTGGGCCCTGCTCCACCTTTTCCTGCTCCCCAAGGCCCTGCTCCCCATGGGCCCAGCTTCCCTGGGCCCTGCTCCCTCGGGTCCTGCTTTCCTGGCCAGTGCTCCGCATAACTCTGCTCCTCTGGGACCTATTCCCCCTGGCCCTTCTCCCCTGGGCCCTGCAACCCCTGTGTCCTGCTCCCCCTGGCCCTGCTCCCATGGGCTCTGCTCCCCTGGGCCATGCTCCCTCTGGTCCTGTTTCCCCGGGATCCTGCTCCGCCAGGTCCTGCTTCACCAGACCTCACTCCATCTGGCCCTGCTCCCCTAGGCCATACTCCCTCTTGCCCTGCTCCCCTGGGCCCTGCTCCCCTCTGGCCCTGCTCCCCTGGGCCCTGCTTCTCCTTGTGTTCCACTCCCCCTGGGCCCTGCACACCCTGGGTCCTGCTCCCCCTGGTCTTGCTTCATAGCACCCTGCTCCCTCTGGCCCTGTTCCCCTGGCCCTGATCCCCCTGGCCCTGCTCCCCTGGGCCCTGTTCCTCCCTGGGGCCTGCTCCCTCTGGTTATGCTTCCCTGGGCGCTGCTCCCCCTGGCATTGCTCCCATGGGCCCTGCTCTGCCTGGCCCCTGCTCCCTCTGGTTCTGCTTTCCTAGGCACTGTTCCCTCTAGCTCTGCTCTCCTGGGCCCTGCTCCCCTGGGACCTTCTCTCCCTGGCCCTGCGCCCTGGGGCCTGCTACTCCTGTGTCTGGCTCCCCCTGGCCTTGCTCCCCTGGGCCCTGCTACCCTGGGCCATGCTATAACCTGGCCCAGCTCCCATAGGCCATGCTCCCTCTGGTCCTGATCCCCCTAGGCCCTGATACTCCTGGCTCTGCTCCCCTTGGCCCTGGTTCCCCTTAGGCTCTGCCCCATCTGTGCCCTGCTCTCCTTTGACCCTGCTCCTTCTGCTCCTGCTTCACTGGACCCTGCTCCATTTGGCCCTGCTCCCTCTAGCTGTGTTCCCCCTAGCCCTGCTCCCCTGGGCCTTACTCCCTCAGGCCCTTCTCCCTTGGGCCCTGCTCTCCTGGGCCTGCTTCTCCTGGACTTGCTCTGCTGGGCCCTGCTCCTGCTGAGCCCTGCTCTTCTGAGGCCTGCTCTCCCTGGTCCCTTCTCTCACTGTGCCCTGCTCGCCCAGGCCCTTAACCCCTTACTCTGCCTCTCCAGGGCCCTGTTCCCCTTAGGCCCTGCTCCCCCTTTCTCTGCTTCTCCTGGGCCTGCTTCCCCAGGCCCTACTCCCCTTGGTAGTGCTCTCCCTGCGCCCTTCTCCTCTGACCCTGCTCCCCCTGGCCCTTGTATCCCTAGCTCTACTCCCTCTGGTTCTGCTCCCGTGGACTCTGCTCCTCTGCGACCTGCTCACCCTATCCCTGCTACCCTGGGCCCTGCTCCCCCTGAATATTTCTCTCCCTGGCCCTGCACCCCTGTGCACAGCAACCCCTGTGTCCTGCTTCCCCTGGTCCTGCTCCCCATGGGCCCTGCTCTTCCTGGCCCTAATCCCCTGGCCTGCTAGCCCTGTCCCTGCTCTCCTGGGCCCTGCTTCCCCTGGCCCTGCTTCCCTGGGCCAGGCTCCTCCTGGGCCCTGTTTCCCTGTGCCCTACTCCCCATGGACCCTTCTTCCCTTGGGCCTTGCTCCCCTGTTCTTGCTCCTCATGGGCCCTGTTCCCCCTGGCCCTGGTCCCCCTGGCCCTGGTCCCTGGGCCTTAATCCCCTGTGCCGTGCTCCCCACCACCCCCCACCCCCGGCCCTACAACTCTGGGCCATGTTCCCACTTATATGCTCCCCCCTAGGCCCTGCTCCTCTGGGCCCTGCTTTCATGTGTGCTCCACTCCCTCTCGGTGCTGCTCTCCCTTGATCCTGTTCCCCCTGGCTGTGCTCCCCTGAGCCATGATTCCTCTGGTCTTTCTTTCCTGGGCCCTACTCTCCCTCGACCTGCTCCCTGTGGGCCCTGCTCTTCCTGGCCCTAATCCTCTGGCCATTTTCCCCTGGGACTTTCTCCTCTGGGCCCTTGTCTACTGATCCCTGCTTCCCCTGGGCCTGCTCTGCTGGTCCCTGCTCCCCATCGGTTCTGCTCTTCTGTGCCCTGATACCCCTAGGCCCACATCCCCCTGGGCCCTGTTCCCGCTGGTCTTGCTCCCTATGGGCCCTGCTCCCGTGGGCCCTTCTCCCCATGTTTCCTGTTTCTCCTTTCCCTGATACCCCTGTCCCTGCTTGTCCTTTCCCTGAATCTATGGGCCTGCTCCTTGGGACCTTCTCCACCTGGTACTGCTCTCACTGGGCCCTTGTCCCTTGGTCTGCTCTCCCTGGCCCTTTCCTCCATGACTCTGCTCCCCCCTGGCTCTGATTCCCTGGACACTGCTCCTTTGTGACCTGCTTTCCTTGGCCCTACTCCCTGTGGGCGCTGCTACCCTAGCCCACTTATCCTGGGCCCTGCTCCCCCTTGGTTTTCCTTTCCCTGGGCCCTGCACCACCTGGTCCTTCTCCTCCCCAGTCCTGCTCCCCCTGTCCCTGTTCCCCTGTGCCCAACTCCCCCTAGTCCTGCTCGCCTGGGTCTTGCATGCATGACCCTGCTCCCTTGTGCCCTGCTCTCTTGGACCCTGCTCTCCAGGGCCCTGCTCCCCTGGCCCTTCTCCCCTGGGCTCTGCTCCCACTGTCCCTGCTCCCTCTGGTCCTTTTCTCCTGGCACTGCTACCCCTGGCTCTGCTGCCTTGGTCCCTGCTCCCCTGGGACCTGGTCTCCCTGGTCCTGATCCCTTGGGCCCTGTTCCCCCTATTCTGCTCCCCCTGACCGTGCTCCCCTGGGCCCTGCTCCCACTGTGTCCTGCTCCCCCTGGCCCTGCTACCCTGGGTTGTTCTCCTTCTGGTCTTGCTCCCAATGGGCACTGCACTTCCTGGCCCTGCTACCATGGGCCATGCTCTCCTTGGGTCCTGCTCCCACTGATCCTGCTCCCCATGGGCCCAGCTCCCCTGGCCCAGCTCCCCCTGGGCCTAATCCCTATGAGCTCTGCTCCCCCTAGCCCTGCTCTCCTGGGCCCTGCCCCACCTGGTCCTGCTTCTCCCGGGCCCTGCTCCCCATGGCCTTACTCTCCTGGGCCCTACTCCCCCAAGTCCTGCTCCACTGGGCCCTGCTCCCCCTATCCCTGCTCCTCTGGGCCCTGCTCTCCTGGGCCCCCTTTCTCCTGGCCCTGTTCCCCTTGGCTCTGCTCCCTCTGTCCCTGCTCCCCTGGCTTTTTTCTCCAGGCACTGCTCCCCCTGGCTCTGATCCTCTGGGTCCTGCTTCCTGTGTACTGCTCCCCCTGGCTCTGGTCTCTTGGGCCCTCTCTCCTGGTCACTGATCTAGTCCTCCTCTCTCTGGGCCCTGCTCCCCCTGGCCCTGCTCCCCTGGGCCCTACAAACCCAGTCCAGCTCCCCTGGGCCCTGCTACCACTGGCCCTGCTCCCCTGGGCCCTGCTCTCCTGGGCCCTGCTTCCCCTGGACCTGCTCCCCCTGGCTCTGCTCCTCTTGGCCCTGCTCCCCTGTATCATGCTCCCCCTTATCCTGCTCCCTCTGTCCCTGCTCCCGTGGGCCATGCTCCCCTGGGCCCTGCTCCTCCCTGGCACTCCTCCCCTTGGCTGTGCTCCCTCTGGCCCTGCTCCCCTGGGCCCTTCTCCCCACTGGGCTTTGTTCCCCCTGGGCCCTGCTCCCCCTGCCCCTACTCCCTGTGTACTCTGATCCCCTTAGCCCTGAATCCTGCACCCTGCTCCCTGTGGTCCTCCTCTCCCTGGGCCCTGAACCACTTCAAGCTCTCCCCAGCCCTGCTACCCCTGGCCTGCTTCCCTGGGCCCTACTCCCTCCAGTCCTTTTCCCCTGAACCCTCTCCCCTGGTTCTGCTCCTCCTAGGCCCTGGTCCCCCTGGACCCTGCTCCCCTGGGCCCTGCACCCTCCTGGCCCTGCTCCCCAAGGCCGCGCTCCCTCTGGCCCTGCTCCCCTTGGCCATGTTCCTCCTGGCCCAGCTCCCTTGTGCCCTGCTCTCTCTGGTCCTGCTTTCCTGGGCCTTGTTCCCCCTGGCACTGCTCCCCATGGGCCCTACTCCCCCTGTCCATAATCCCCTGGTCCTGATCTCCTTGTGCCCAGCTTCACCTGGTCCTGCTAACCATGGCCCTGCTCCCCTGGGCCCTGCTCATGCTGGGCCCAGCTCCACGGCACCCTGCTTCCCCTGGGCCCTTCTCCCCCTGGGCCCTGCTCCACACGGGCCATGCTACCCTGGGCCCAGCTCCCCCTGTTCTCTGTTTCTCCTGGGCCCTCCTCCCCCTGACCCTGCTACCCCTTTCCCTGCTTCCCCTATGCCTGCTTCCCCAGGCTCTGCTCTCCCTGATACAGCTCTCCCTAGGCCCTGCTCCCACTGTGTCCTGCTCCCCTGGGACCTGCTTCCCTGAGCCATGCACCCATGTGTCCTACTCCCCTTGGTCCTCATCCCCTGAGTCCTGCTCCCCCATGGCCGTACTCCCTGGGCCCTGCTTCCATGGTTCTGTTCCGCCTGGGCCCTGGTTTCACTTTGCCTCTCTCTCCCTGGGCCCTGCTCCCCTTAGGCCCTGCTCGCCCTGGTTCTGTACCCATGGGCCCTCCTCGCTGGCCCTGCTCCCCCAGCCTTATTCCCTGTGGGTTCTGCTCCTCCTATCCTTGCTCTCCTGGGCCCTTCTCCCCTTAGGCCTCCTCTCCTTAGGCCCTGTTCCTCCTGATCCTGCTCCTCGTTGGCCCTGCTTGCCTGGCCCTGCTCCCCTGGGGCCTACTCACCTAGTCCTGCTAACCTGGGCCCTACTCCCCCTAGCCCTGCTCCCCTGGGTCCTGCTTCCCCTGGCCCTGCTCTCCCTGGCCCTTTTATCCTTGCTCTGCTCCCCTGGATCCTGCTCCCCTGGGAACTGCTCTCCCTGGCCCTGCTCCCCTGGGCCCTACTCCCTGTGTGCCCTTCTCCCCTGGCCCTGCTCTACCTGGCCCTGCTCCCCTGGGCTATTCTCCCTCTGGTCCTGCTCCCCCAGGGCTCTGTTCTATCTGGCCCTGCTCTCCTGGGCCCTGCTCCCCCATGGGCTCCACTCCCCCAGAGCCCTGTTCCCACTTGGCCCTGCTCCCCCTGGTCCTACTTACCCAGGACCCACTCCCTCTGGCCCTGCTCCCCCTGGACCTGTTCCTCCTGGCTCTGCTCACCTGGGTCATGCTCCCATGGACCCTTCTCTCTCTGGTCCTGCTTCCCTGGGCCCTGCTCCTCCTAGCCCTGCTCTCCTGGGCCCTACACCCTCCTGGCCCTGCTCACTGGGCCCTGCTTCCCCATGGCCCTACTCCCCTGGGTCCTGTTCCTCTAGGCCGTGCTCCCTCTGGTCTTGCTTTCATGGTCACTGCTCCCCATGGCACTGTTACCTATGGGCTCTGCTCCCTGGGGCCGTAATACCATTCCTTGTGACCTGATCCCCCTGGCCCTAAACCCCTTTCCTGCTCTCCTTGGGACCTGCTCCACCTGGTCCTGATAACCATGGCCCTACTCCCCTTGGTCCTCATCCCCTGAGTCCTGACCCATAGGCCCTGCTCCCACTTTCCCTGGTTCTCCTGGGCCTGCTTCCCCGGGCCCTGCTCCCCCTGGTACTGCTCACCCTGGGACCTTCTCCCTCTGGCCCTGCTCCCTCTGGACCTTTTCTCTCTGGATCTGCTACCCTGGTTCTGCTTCCCTGGGCCTTGCTCCTCTGGCATCTTCTCTCCCTGGTCCTACTACCCTGGGCCCTGCTCCCACTGTGTACTGTTCTACCTGTACCTACTCCCCTGAGCCCTGCACCCATGTGTCCTGCTCCCCATGGTCCTGCTTTCCGGGCCCTGCTCCTCCTGGCCCTGCTCCCCCTTGGCCATGCTCCCTGAACCCTGCTCCCCTGGGTTCTGCTCCCCCTGGGACCTGGGTTCACTGTGTCAAGCTCCCCTGGGCCCCGCTTCCACTGGGCTCTGCTCCCCCTGGTCCGGCATTCCCCGGCCCTGCTCCCCTTGCCCTGATCCTCTTGGCCATGCTCCCTGAGCCCTACCCCCCCCCCCGGTTCTGCTCCCTATGGGCCCTGTTTTCCCTGTGCCCCGCTGCCCCTGGGCCCTGCTTCCCCTGGGCCCTGCTCCCCCTGGTCCTGAATTTCTGGGCCCTGATTCTCCTGACCATGCTCCCCTGGGCCCAGCTCCCCCCAGCCATGCTCCCTGGACCCTCCTCCCCATGGTTCTACTCCCCCCGCACTGGTTTCCCTGTGCCCTGCTCCCCTGGGCCCTGCTTCCTTTGGGCCCTGTTCGCCATGGTCCTTCTCCCCATGGGCCCTGCTCCCCTGACCCTGCTCCCCCAACCCTATTTCCTGTGAGCTCTTCTCCCCCTAGCCTGGATCTCCTGGGTCCTGTTCCCCGTAGGCCTCCTCTCCTTGGGCCATGCTCCACCTGGTCCAGCTCCTCCTGGGCCCTGCTTCCCCTGGCCCTGCTCACCCAGGCCCTACTTCCTGTGGGCTCTTCTCCTCCTAGCCTGGCTCTCCTGGGCCCTGTTCACCATAGGCCTCCTCTTCTTGGGTCATGCTCCACCTTGTCCGGCACCTCCTGGGCCCTGTTCCCCCTGGCCCTGCTCCCCTAGGCACTACTCTCCCGAGTCCTGTTCCCATGGGCACTCCTCTCCTGGGCCCTGCTTCCCCTGGCCCTGCTCCCCTGGTCTCTACTCCCGATGTGTCCTTCTCCCCCTGACCCAGCTCCCCTGGACTATTTTCCCTCTGGTCCTGCCACCCCACCCCCCCAGTCCATGCTCCTCGTGGCCCTGTCCTCCTGGGCCCTGCTCCCCACTGGGCTCCTCTCCCCCTGAGTTCTGCTCCTCCTTGGCCCTTCTCCCCCTGGTCCTGCTTCCACGGACCCCACTCCCTCTGGCCATGCTCCCCCTGGCCCTGTTTCCCTGGACCTTCTTCCCTGGAACTTGCTCCCCTGGGCTCTGCTCACTCTGTTCCTGCTCCCCCGGGGCCCTGCTCCTCCTGACCCTGATTCCCTGGGCCCTGCCCCCCCATGGCCCTGTTCTCTGGTCCTGCTCCCTCTGGTTCTGCTCCCCCAGGCCCTGCTCCCACTGGGCCCTGCTCCTCCTTGTCCTGCTCCCCATGGGCCCTGCTCCCCTGGCCCTGCTCCCCCTGGTCCAACTCCCTGTAGGCTCTGCTCCCTCTAGGCCTGCTCCCCTGGGCCCTGCTCTCCCTGGATCTCCTCCCCCTGCGCCCTACTCCCCTGGGCCCTGTTTCCCCAGGCCCTGCTCCCCTGGGCTGTGCTCCCTCTGGTCCTGCTCCCCCTGGGCCCTGCTCCCCCTGGGCCCTGCTCTTGCTGGCCCTAGTCCCTTGGGTCCTGCTCCCCCTTGGGCCCAGCTCCCTCTGGGCCCTGCACCCCTTGTCCCTGCTCCCCCTGGTGCTGCTTCCCTGGGCCCAGTTCCTTCTGGCCCTGCTCCCCCTGTCCATGTTTCCCCTGGCCCTACTCCCCTAGGCCCTACTCCCCTGAGCCCTGCTTCTCTGGTCCTACTTTCCAGGCCCTATTACCCCTCGTACTGCTCCCCATGGGCCCTGCACCCCCTGGCCCTAATTCCCTGGTCCTGTTCTCCTTGGGCTCTGCTCTACTTGGTCCTGATAACCATGGTCCTGCTCCCCATGGGCCCTGCTCCCCCTGCCATAATCCCCTGGCTCTGCTCCCCGTAGGCCTCCCTGCTCTCTGTTCCCTGCTTTTCCTGGGCCCTGCTCCCCTGGCCCTGCTATCCCTGGCCCTGCTTCCCCTGGGCCTGCCATCCCTGGCCCTGTTTCCCCTGGGCCTAATCACCTGGGCTCTGCTCCCCCTGTTCCCTGCTTCTCCTGGCCCCTTCTCTCCCTGGCCCTGCTTCCCTGGTATATGCTCCCCTGGGACCTGCTCTCCCTGGCCCTGCTCCCTGCGCCCTACTCTTCTCCCCCTATCCTTGCTCCCCTAGGCCTTGCTCCCCCTGTCTCCTGCTCCCCCTGGCCCTGCTCCCCTGGGCTATTCTCCCTCTGGTCCTGTTCCCTCCTGGGCCCTGCTCCACCTAGCCCTGCTCTTCTGGGCCTTGCTCCCCACTTGGGCTCCATTCCCCCTGAACCCTGCTCCCCCTTGGCTCTGCTCCCCGTGGTCCTGCTTCCCCGGACCCCATACCTCTGGCCCAGCTCCCCCTACCTTGTTCCCCCTGGCCCTGCTCCTCTTGGCCCTGCTCACTCTGATCCTGCTTCCCCAGGCCCTGCTCCTCTTGGCCCTGCTCCCCAGGGCCCTGCTCTCTCTGGTTCTTTTCTGCCTGGGCATCAGTTTCCCTGTGTCCCGCTCCCCCAGGGCTTTGCTACCCCTGATTCCTGCTCCCCATGTTCCTGCTTCCCTGGGCCCTGCTCCCCCTGCCCTGCTCCCATGACTTGCTATCCCTGGCCCTGCTCCCCTTGGCCATGCTCCCCCTGGGCCATACTCCCCCTGGGCCTGCTCCCCCTGGATCTGCTCCCCATGTTCCCTACTCCCTTGTCCCCACTCCACTTGGCCCTGCTCCTCTGAGCCCTGCTCTCCCTGGCCCTGCTCCCCATGTTCCCTGCTCCCCTGCCCTGCTGCCCCTGGCCCTACTCCCTGTGGGCTCTGCTCCCCCTAGCCCTGCTTTGCTGAGCCTTGCTCCCCCTGGTTCTCCTCTTCCTGGGCCCTGCTCCCCCTGGCCCTGTTCCCTTGGATCCTACTCTCCCCAGTCCTGCTCCCCTGGGCCCTTCTCCCCCTGGTTCTGCTCTTTCTGGGCCCAGGTCCCCCTGGGACCTGCTCCCCCTTGGCCCCGCTCCCTCTGGCCCTGCTACTCCTGGCCATTTTCCCCCTGGGCCCTGCTCCCTGGGCCATGCTCCCTCTGGTCCTGCTTTCCTGGGCCCTGCTCCCCATGACACTACTCCCCAATGGGCCCTCCTCCCCCTGGCCCTGCTCACCTGGGCCCTGTTCCCCTGTGCCTTGCTCCCTCAGGGCCTTGCTCCCCCTGGGCCCTTCTCCCCATGCTCTTGCTCCACATGGGCCATGCTACCTTGGGCCCTGCTTGCCCTGATCCCTGCTTCTCCTGGGCCCTGCTACTCCTGGCCCTGCTCTCCTGGGCCATGCTCCACCCTGGGCTCCACTCCCCCTGAGTCGTGCTCCCCCTTGGCTCTGCTCTCCTTGGTCCTGCTTCTCTGGGCCCCGTTCCCTCTGGCCCTGCTCCCCATGACACTACTCCCTGGACCATGCTACTCCTGGTTCTACTCCCCCATTGCCCTGGATTCCTGTGCCTCACTCCCCCTGGGCCCTGCTCCCCCTGGTCTTTCTCCCCATAGGCCTTGCTCCCCTGGTCCTGCTCCCCCTGGCCTTACACCTGCAGCCTATGCTCCCCCTAGCCCTTATATCCTGTGCCCTGCTCCCCGTGGTCTTCCTTTCCCTGGGCACTGCTCCAACTGGTCTTGCTCCTCCCGGGCCCTGCTCCTCATGGCCCTGCTCCACTGGGCCCTAGTCCCCCCATTCTTGCTCCCCTGGGCCCTGCTTCCCCTATTTCTGCTCCTCCTGGGCCCTGGTCCCCCCTGGGCACCACTCCCCCTGGGCCCTGCTCCCCCTGTGCCCTGCTTCCCCTATTTCTGCTCCTCCTGGGCCCTAGTCCCCCCTGGGCACCACTCCCCCTGGGCCCTGCTCCCCCTGTACCCTGCTCCACCTGGTCCTACTTCCCTGGGCCCTGCTTCCCCTGGCCCTCCTCCCCTTGGCCCTGCTTCCCCTGGGCCTGAACCTGGAGGCCCTGCGTCCCTTGCCACTGCTTTCCCTGGGTCCTTCTCCCCCTGGCCCTGCTCCCCCTGGCCCTTCTCCCTCTGGCCCTGTTCCCCCTGGTGCTTCTCCACTGGGTGATACTACTCTGGAACTTGCTCTCCCTGGCCCTGCTCCAATGAGCCCCAGTCCACCTGCGTCCTGCACTCCCTTGGCCCTGCTCCCCCTTTCCCTACTTCTCCTGCGCCCGCTTGCCCGGGCCCTGCTCCCCCTGTGTCCTGCTCTCCCTGGGCCCTGCTGCACCTGGCCCTGCTCCCCTGGGCCCCGTTCTCTGGATCCTGCTCCCACCTGTGCTTCACTCCTCCTGGGCGCTGCTCTCCCTCGGCCCTTCTCCCCCTGGCCCTTTCTCCCCCTGGCCTGCTCCCCCTGGCCCTTTTCTCCTGGCTCTACTCTCCCTGGCTCTGCTCTCCCTGGCCCTGCTCTCCCTGGCCCTGCTCCCCTTGCCCTTCTCCCCTTGCCCTGCTCCCTCTGGCCCTACTTTCTATGGGCTCTGCTCCTTCTAGCCCTGCTCTCCTTGGCCTTGCTCTCTCTGGTCCTCTTCTCCCTTGGCCTTGCTCCAACTTATCCTGCTCCTCCAGGGCCCTTCTTTCCCTGGCCCTGCTCCCCTTGGCCCTACACCCCCAGTCCTGCACCCCTGGGCCTTGCTTCCCCTGGTTCTCTCCTTCTGGGCCCTGGTTCCCCTGTGCCCGGCTCCCACTGAGCCTTGCTCCCACTGGGCCCTGCTCTCCTTGGCCCTGCTCCCTTGGCCCTGCTCCCCCTGGTTCTGATCACCCTGGGCTCTGCTCCCCCTAGGCACAGCCCCCCTGGGTCCTGCTCCCCCTGGCCTTTTTCTCCTGGCTCTGCTCCCCTGTGCCTTGCTCCCCTGGGACCTGCACTCACTGGCCCTTCTCCCCTGGACCGTACTCCTGCTAGGTCCTTCTCCCCCTGGCCCTGCTCCCCAGGCCCCTGCATTCCCTGTGGGCTGCTCCCCCTGTCCCTGCTCCCCTGGGTCCTACTCCCTGTATGCCCTTCTCCCCCGGCCCTGCTCTACCTGGCCCTGCTCCCCTGGGCTATTCTCCCTCTGGTCCTGCTCCCCCAGGGCTCTGTTCCATCTGGCCCTGTTCTCCTGGGCCCTGCTCCCTCATGGGCTCCACTCCCCCAGAGCCCTGTTCCCACTTGGCCCTGCTCCCCCTGGTCCTACTTTTCCAGGACCCACTCCCTCTGGCCCTGCTCCCCCTGGGCCTGTTCCTAATGGCTTTGCTCACCTGGGTTTTGCTCCCCTGGGCCCTTCTCTCTCTGGTCCTGCTTCCCTGGGCCCTGCTCCTCCTAGCCCTGCTCTCCTGGGCCAATCCCAAATACACACTCCAGAACATCTGGAAGAGACTACGTTCTGCTCCTCTCATGAGAGCTGGGAAGCAAAGAGTAACAGAATAGAAAATAGAATAGAGACAAATGCACAGAGATCCCAGTACCCCTTTAGGCACATATCCCCAATTAGTTAATTTTACAAATTGAGTCCCACTCTCTAATAGCTTCCCACACCTCCCAATAGTGCCATCAGGTGGGAAACACAGGTATAATTGTGATTCTTTGGGGGAAACTAAAGATCAATACCAGAATATCTACCCCATGTCCCCAAAAGCTCATATCTGTCTCACAAGAAAAAAAAAGCATTCAGTCCATCTAAAAGAGCCCACCAATCTCAATGGTGTCTGCCTTTCTCAATAGTCCTCATACCAAATCTCCTCTGAGACTCAAGGGAACACAGTGATGATGAACCCTAAATTAAAAGTTATTTTTTCCTCTACTTTCTTCTTTTGGATTTATAAACATAGTGTTCTTTCTCCCCACACTCTCACTGTATCATATTGACTAACCATAGAGTTAGTTAAAAGTACTAACCCTTGTACTGGGAACTTCTCCTTGATAGGTCATAGGAAATGTCCAAATGAAAAGACATGGGCAGAAGTGTAGAGCAGATTCTGACTAGAAGGGAAACCAGATGCTCACATCTTCAGAATGCAAGCATCTAAATAATCATGTTATCTTAGATTCACAGATACAGATGGCTCAATGTCCTCTGAACACAGATAAGACCCATAAAACCCCAGATCCTCTAAAGGACATTCTGTCAAACACTAGTGAACTGCCCTTGTGCCCACCTTCCCAAGACTGAGAGAACAATACTTAGAGAACAAATGTATAATACACTGTATACATTTCACTAAACAGCACTAAGGAAGATGAAATCAGGAGCTAGGCATTCATTTCTGACAAGAAGGACTCTTGAAAAAATAAAGCCTTTCTTCTCTTACCTCTCTGCCTCTTCATTACTGGCTGTCTCAGACACAGCAAAGCAGCACAAACATTTTATAGTTGTTGTGATGTGTCCTGATGCCCCACTCACAATGCATGTGCAATCTGTAAGATATGAACACATTGTTGCCTGAATATATTTACTTCACACAGATGCCTGTTCATAAAAAATGGTACACACACACACACACACACACACACAAACACACAATAGAAGTATTCTGGTAAATAATCTAGAGGTAGGTAAGAAAGCCTTGACTTTTAGTGTACAAAGTATATCTAACTCAAGACTAACTTCAACTTAACAACCCAATGCTTCTGAACACCAAACTGAAAGGGATGAGCAGCATTAGCTACCATAGTGGTTATTGGCAGCTCCAGCACACAAAGAATATGTGCACAAAATTTACCTGCACTAGGGTACTAACTTGAATTCCAATCCCAAATACACAAACAATACTGCATTAACACCTCTAGACAAAAATACACTTCATGGCTTCTGAGCAGATGAACATCTGATATCTCCATCCCAAATGCACAGAAACACCACCTGTCACTACATGAATTTTTGGAGAAAAATACCTTATTCAAACTAAATGTTCAAGCACATTCCTACAAGTATTCATACAGGTACAACATCAGTTGGACACATACTTGTACAACAAATACACTGCTCATATATACCCAATGAATATCTTACAGGCAAAGACTCTGGAAAAAAAAGTCATCTCTTGAACTACACAACAGACCCACGTGAAATCCCACAGTTCTAAAATACACACATTCCATAATATCCAAATATATTTTCAAGCACACAATGAACCTCTCACATCTGCTAGAGTACACATCACAAGAGCCCAATGAATTCAAAACACACTCAGCCACCAACAATTTATACTTCTAAAATGCATGAGACTAAAAATAATTATATATCAGAACCACACATTCTATGAACATCACCAAAATCATCAAGAATTATATGCCACAATAAACACAAAACACAATTCTTGAGAATCCTGTATACAAAGATTCTAAATACACACATCCACAAAACAATGAACATACACCTAATCACTTGGGTGCCTACATACACACAAAACACAAAAATGCTAGTCTTTCATGCAATCAGACAGATGGTTCAATACCAGAACACATGAAAAACCATGCACACATTAATCTCTATCTATGGATCAATATATACATAATTTCCAAACAGGAAAGGAAAGAGAGACACATAAATATATCCAAATCATGAATATAGAGTGTCTTTAAAACATTACACAGTATTCCACATCTCCAGAATGCAAATTGCCAACCTGACCAGCTGCTGAGGGCCATTGCCAAGTAGGAATGACACATCAAAATTTCCTTGCCAGCGTACCCCATGTTGCTTAGAGGAAGGACTCGTGGAAATGGACTTGCCTTGGACATTCGCTGTGACATTGCATGTATGTTTGAGAAAGTTGACCCTGCTCAAGGACAAGGGTGGATCCAGGTTTAGGGTGTATCCTGCAGGTTTTAGGAAGTATCCCACTCCTTGGGTTTAGAGTGTTCCCGGTTTAGGACAATTTGGGTTTAGGGCGTTCCCGATTTAAGGTTATTCCTGCTGGGAATAGGGCGTATCCTGCTGCCTGAGTTCCTGTTGAGTTCTCCTGGAATTCAATAAAGTATTTTGGGATTGAAAGCCTGGTGGAGTAGGTGAATTTGGCGGCAGAACCTGGATTTCCCCAGAACGTGTGTAGAGGCCGGTGTGAGTTTGGGAATAAAGAATTGCTGTTTGAATCTACAAGCTGTGAGTGGCTCGTGATCTTGTGCCCAGCCAGACTGTGGCAACCAGCCAAACATTCCTATCCACACCTAGAAATGGCACAGTATTCTCCAGAGAAATACACTTTGAATACTCCTAGCAACCTCATTCCCAATGAAGAAATTTATAGAATTCAACCATCCATCTACAAATCCACAAACCAATTTGCATGCCTGAGACACAAAAAAATCTCAAGAATATCATCTAAAATACACATAAGCTCACTTAAAAAATCCAATTTATCACAGGCGAGTAAAACACATTTTGTTTTTACTCAAATGCTAACAAATAGCTGTATCATGTATCCCTAAAACATATAAACAAATGCTCATAACCCCCATATATATGTGTCACCTCTTTATCACATACCAGTTACAAATAACTTCCTCAACTCCCAGTTACAAATAACTTCCTAATTCATACATATATGGCCCCAGAAAGCAGACATCAACTGCCATGTCCCTTAAGCACACATACTAATTGACACCTAAATATTCTCCTTCTCACAACTACTACTGATACATGCAACACAAATACACCCACACACACCTGAGCTGTGGTAGTTAATACAAACTGAAGACACAAATAACTCTCCATAGGCATTTAATTTCTACAAGTTACCCATTACATAAAAATATGCAAATATACCAAATTATACACAAAACATTATACTATCTTCATATACAAGTTCACACACTCCCAAATATGAATAACTCCTTGTCTATAAAAATGCAGAACCCTACCAACTCCACACCACACTTGAACATATTCATCCTACTACTCCACAAAATTAGTAACTGACCAGCCTTCAAGCACACAAGTACACATACATGAATAAAGAAAAGAAATTTTTTATAAAACCCCACATAACCAAGTATATCCCATATCTCAAGTATACAAATACCACTCCTCCATTTCCCAACAATATCAATCACATGACAGACCCATAGATATATACCCAAACACATTCATTAATATAGCCCATACGCAAACACACATATTACACCCAAACATCCCAAGGTGAATTCATGAGCCTAAACAAATAAACAACAGCCCTTGAAATACTCTAAACCCTGCACAGTCTCAAAAAACACATCATGACTTTCCCTTGTTCTCAAACAGCCATGCATACATCATCACACACACCGGTGAATGAATATGAATATATATATATATATATATATATATATATATATATATATATATCAGATTCTCATGGGTAATTTGAAAACAAAACAAACCCTAAACTTTGAATGAATATCAACATTTTAGGGAAACCAGCACCCCACAAAAAAGAGTAAAAAACACTGAAGCCCTCTGAATTCTTACCATCCTTTCAGGAAAAGCACAACATCTCATTTTCTCATACAAATAACCACCCAATGATTTTCATGCCTATTAAAATGAAAGGAAATCTTCCTAGCATCCAGAAATACATACAAGGGCTGCCCAACAGCCCACCAATACCACATAAGAGCATATCCCCAATTTCACTGCACAATACATGAGAACCACAAAAATTGATAAGAAAATATGTATCTTTTTATTGCAAAATGCCTTTTGGTCAAATGGCTCTCTTATAATAATTATAATCAAAGAAACATCCTGAAACAACATATAAGCCCATCACCCAATGAAAATCCAATTCTCTTAGCTTATACCGGCCCTGTCTGTCACAGATATAAGCACACTATAAACCCAGCTAGAAATGCACAAGACCCTCCCTTCTTGGAAACTCCTAGTCTGAAGTTATGGGAGAAGGTCAGACCTGAAAAGATGCTTGCCAGAAATGTTGACCATGACAGGCATGGTGATGCACACCTGTAATCCCAGCACCTTTGGAGGCTGAGGCAGGAGGATCAAGAGTTCAAAGCCAGCCTCAGCAACAATGAGGAAGTAAGCAACTCATTGAGTCTCTGTCTCTAAATAAAAGATAAACTAGAGCTGGGGATGTGGCTCAGTGGCCAAATGCCCCTGAGTTCAATCCCCAGTAACCATAACCCCCCCAATAACAGAAAAAGAAATGTTGACCACAACAAAACCCACAAACTACTCTAATCAAGAATTTTAACACAGAAACTTTGATCAATTAAGTCTTGTTTAGACCTACTGGACTGGAAATCTTGGTGGCATACATGAATAAGATAAGACATACACAGCCCACACTCCATAAAAGGCTACTTTTCTGAAACACTAGACAACTTATGCACCCACCTAGGATCATTATATGTTTCTTTGAGCCTACCATCTTCCATTCCATCAGGCCAGCTTGTTGCTAATAAAGCTCATTCAAACTACTTCTCAAGTCATTGACTCTATTGCGATACAGTGAAAAAAACACACACATGATGTAAAATGCTCAACAAAAACTAGCAAATTTTCTCCTGAAATTCTTTCATTTCAAAAATGTATATGCTAGGGGCTGGGCCTAGGGCTGGGGTTCCGTGGTAGAGTACTTGCCTAGCTTATGCAAGACACTGGATTCTATTCTTAGCATCATACAAAAATAAATAAATAAAGGAATTGTGTGCATCTACAACTGAAAATTATATATATATATATATATATATATATATATATATATAATTGTACATATATATATAATTGTACATATATATATAATTGTACATATATATAATTGTACATATATATATATAATTGTATATATATATATATATATATACATATATATATATATATATGCTAGCTTTTAACCCTCTGGTACACAGTTCTCACAGCCTCTAAATTCATTCACATAAACCTAAACATATAAACCTAAAGCACTCTGAACATACATAAAAAACTCCCACAATCCTGAATACAAACACATATTTGTTCTTTCCTTCCTCAGAATGGAAATGAAAGATATGAATTTGAGCTGAACAGATATAGACTATGTTGGATACTGACATCTGAAACATGGTTCTATTCTCAATGAAGGGACTCTTTTACCAATTTCTGGTAATGCTGCTGGAAACAGCTTTGGCTGTCAGCTCCCTTGACATCTGCATCAGCTATAGAGAGCACCCTCAAGAGCTCTTACAACTTTCTAGGGTGGTTTCATGGATAAATGGGTAATAAAAAGCTGAGCACACCCCTAATGACAATATTAATCCCCCACATACACATAAGGCTAGCTGAGACTGTTTGGGGGTCTGGGTCATATTTCAACTTCTCCTCAGCCTGATTATGCTCTCTTTGAATATTACTTTAAACCAAAAAATGAACAAACAAACAAAAAAACCTGCTTACAGGGACTGAACTGCAAGGAACTCAACATAAGACAGCATTCTTTGATTCCTTCAATGATTACTCATTAAGCACCAAGAGAAACTGAAAGACCATCCCTCTTATGGATATTTCATCCCATAGAAGAAAATAGACAATAAACAAATATATGTATTATGGATTCACACATGGAATTTCTGGAGAGAATCAGTAAGAATTAAATTAAAGGACAGGGTCTCTACAGAAAGAAGGGAAGGGCTACAAATATAGGCTTGAGGAAAAGTGCAAATGGAAGAATACATTTCCTGGTACAAAATGATTTCAACTTCTGTGGTTTTCTCTTCACTTGATACCTGAAATCTGAGTTTATGGTGTGTAATGATTTTGGGGAGTCCTAGTTACCTAGTGAACCGATATTGTAGACTAACAAACACTGGAAAATTCAGCAATTCAAAGTGATAGGCATTTATCCTCTCAGGCACGGCATCTGAGGATCAGTATTAGGGATGGCTCTGCCAGACAGCACTCCTTCCCCAGTCTGGCCTCACTCACGTGATAGGGACACGCAGCTCTCCCAAGGCCATATCCTCCACCAATCAGCCTCATGATGTCCTCTTGTCAATGATAGAAAAAAAAAAAAAAGAGGAGGACTCCAAGCAATGTAGGTCACACAACAAGCCCAGAGCCAGTATTCTACCTAACTACAAAGTGACTACAATCTTGAGCAAGCTCAGGCTGGTTCCTCATGCAGATGCTCCAGAGACATTCCTAACCCTAATTTTCACCTTTTGACTTATTGAGGCTTATTACCACATGTACGTATACACCCTTTGGTTGCATAAGTAGATGCTAATGAAACTGAGCAGGGTTCCACAAAAGACCTCCAAAATCAAGAGAATCCCCTTCATATTCAACCCCTGCTTATAAATATTACTTCCCCTGAACATTATAAGCCACCAACCCTCTGACTGGGAGGCTACTCGGCCTCTAAATATGCCCACACTCAGCCTTTCAAGTGTGTACTTTTGCTTTGCAGACAAGCTCTTTCACTTTCCATAAAATCTGGGCCTTAAATTCTTCTCTTCCAAGAAACCTGAAGGTTTGAGTAGAGGATCCTACATTTTTGAAGACATTCTCAAACCCTTCACTGGTGACACATGCACCATCAACACATAGACAAATTTCCAGTTTCTACCTAAAATAGAAAACCCTAGTACCCTGAATGTTAACATCATCACTATAACTATGCACACACATACACATGCGCTAGATACAAACATACAATAGACACACTGTCCATATGCACACTGTGAAAATACTATGGGCACAGACTCCAGAAAACCACCTAGCATACACAAGTTGTCTCACACACCACCCCCAGCCAAGACTGAAGCAAAAGCCTAAAGCCCTAAAATTCCTACAATCTGCTATTCCCAAATGCACAGAGAGTCTACATGGCTTCTCTATTTCTAAACACACACAAGGAACCTCCCACAACCCCAGAATACTCACCAAAAATCCATGAGTTAAAATACTCACATGACCACCAATAGCCTATAGATTTCAAATACATAAGACCAAACACAAACATCAAGACCACGCTTTCAAGCAACATCACCAATCTCTCTAAACATTACATTCCAGAATAAACAGAAACAGGACCCTTGAGCCCAAACATACCCAAACACTCTTATGCCTACATACAAAACACTAATTACACAAGTGTGAGGCCCTGGGCTCAAATCACAGTACCAAAACAATACAGACAGAAGAGCAAACACATGTACAAAGGTACAATGACTAATACACATATAACTCCCACACACTAACACATATACACAAACATTCCCAATACCTGAATATAGAGACCTCTCTCAAACACTGCCACATTCCACATCTTCAGAACACAACATAAACCTTATTCCCAAACATTTCCACACACATATAGACACCCCAGCATTCTCCAAAAATACACTTTGATATAACAACCACATTTCTGAAAATAATCTTACATTATTCATCCACCCCAGAGCTCAATATACACAGAGTAGAACACATGCCAAAGACACACAATATTCTCTAGCATACCACTTAAAAATACGCATCAAACCACTTATAAATTTTATAAACTTTTAATTTTTAAAAATGGAAACCAGCTCTTAAATCCCCCAAATACTAAGAAGTACTTGTAGCATATTATATACCTGTAATACCTACAAACATAATTCCTACTTTTGGGCATAAATGCACAAGCCCAGCATTCCATCAGATACAGACAGCCTTATTTCCCAGTTACATACTAGTAAGTCCTCACTTAAAATACATTGCCCCAGAAGATATTCACCAAAACTGCCAGACCCCTGGAATACTTGTACCCATGTCCCCTGCACAATCTTACTTCACGCAACTCTGTTCCTAAAACACCCCACAGACACCCAAGGAATGCTAGTAACTACAAATTCAATACACATGTAAATCTCCACAAGCATTAAATAGCTACATATAAATATGCAAATATCCTATTATTTCACACTACCCGCATATACAAAGTAACACCTTTCCAGATATTCATAAAAATATAAATTATCCATCTCCCAAAATGGAGAATAACATACACTTCACAATCACACATATTCATTCTGCCACTCAAGATTACTCATAGACCTGACCTCACACAAGGAAATACAAAAATCCATAAAACAACAACAAGCAAACCCACAACTATACATGATCTCCTGAATAGCCAAACATTCTCACTGCATTTCCCAAAATAGACTGTATACCCACGGAAAATACACCCAATGACTTACTTAACATTGCTCATATGCACATGCACATACACATATCTCTTCCAAATAACCCATGATACAAACAAAAATTGCAGCATTGCGGTATGGGTGGGCGGGGGCGTGGACTGCAGAGAACCACAGGTGAAATATTCCAAAGCCAAAATACAAACACCCACACCAAACTCCCTGAGTTTATATGTATTATTTCCCACACCCTCAAAACGTAACCAGGCCTACTCTCTCATTAGAGATACAACTTTCTTTCAATAATACATCCAGACACATACAAATCTCATATTCTCACCAGCCAACTTGAAACATAACTAACCCAAAACTATGAATGCAAATAACACATTAGGAATACCATCTTCAAAATGGACATGCAACCAAAAATTCATGGCCTCTAAATTTCCACAATCCCCAAGAAGGAAAAAAGTCTGCAATATAGTCAGATGCAACCATGCACCCCACAATTCTTACACAGTAGGCAAAGGCAAAATCAAAACGTATTAGCATCCCCAAAACCAAACTCTGACACCCCAGTGCCAATGAACATTTACAAAAAAGAACACATAACTTTACTCATGTAAAAGATGAGTACCACAAAATTTAATAATAATAAAACATGACTCTATTTATTGCACATGACTTGTGGTCACAGGGTTCTCCCATCATCATTCAGGTGCTCTGTCCAGAGGCTCGCACCAACAGCCAACCCAGGACAGCACGTCAGTCACAGTGGGACCACATCCCACTCAGCAAACTAGGCTCAGTATACTCCCTTGTGCAATGTCGCTAAAATCACGGGAAAAGAGCGTCCTTCAGCTAACAACCAGGATGCCAGCTGACAGTGTCCCCAACATTCACAGATTTCACAGGGAACAAGAAGATGATCATCACCACTTCCTCTGACATGGACAGGAGCCAAGTCGAGGACCTGCTGACTGGGACCTGCTTCTCAAGCACCGCACAGGTGCCCTGGAGTCCAGGCATCACACAGGCTTCAAAGGACATGGATGGACGACGCCTCGATGTGGGGTCGCACTGGACAACACACCCCTCACTTCCGGGTCTGGTGCAGATGGCCCGCGTCCTAGGGGAGGCAAGGCAGGCTCTTGGGCTGCCCTGGAAGCACAGGACCAGGCAGGGACACACTGGGGACAGGAGAGGTTCGCGGGTCCAGTACCTCAGGGCCTATGGGACTGAGTCTGGATGCCGCCATGGGAGCCCAGGCGGCCGTTGGGAACCCACCGTCCGTGCTCGCGCCTGCGCCTTGCCGTGCAGGAGCCCCAACGGAAGCCAGAGCTCCAACTGACACTGGAGGCCTTGGGTGGTGGCCCGCGAGCGCCAAAGCTCCTCCAGCTAAGGGCGTGCGCATGCGCAAAGGGTGCAGGGCGGACTGGAAGCCCTGAGCTGCCTGCAAGAAGAAATCCAAGGGAGTCTGAAGGCTTCTGGGTATCTCAGGAAAGGGGGCTCCTCGTCCCAGAGCTTCTGGGCTGGCCCTCCATTCAGCAAGTGCATCTACAAACCTGCCATCCCTGCATTAGAGACCACCCTGCTGCAGTACTTAGATTCTCTCTACCCTGAAACACAGGCTCATCTTGGGCCCGGTGATTTTACCCCTTTTGCACTCAGTCCTTTTGATTCGTGTGCTTTTCTCCCAGTCCATCTGTAGCTTGCAGTAAGAAACAGTTCTGCAGAGAATTATAGGTCTGGGCAACCTCTGAAAACCCCATTCCTTGAATTTGCCTATAGTAAATTTCTTGATTTACTGTCCTTCACATATTACTGCATAAGGAGAGCTCTCCCAATAGACACGGATGCTCAAATGTTCTCTTTAAAAGTTTTTCTTCTTCTACTTTTAATGAAGACTTGGCAATGTTGACCAATTTCAGCAGACAGCAAACTGATCCTCTTCTTTTTCTCCTACATGGCATTCTTTTAGCTGAAATTTTTTCGAATGTGTACCATGATTCACATGACCTTGGAACATATTGAAAAAGAAAATCCACTCCCTTGATGCTCTCTCTGGGGATTTGGGTAATTAGTATCACTCTAAATATAATGGCAAAGACATGTCACAGGTGACACTGCCAAAAGCACAGAACTAAGGGCTATACAGGAGGCAGACAGAGCCTTTAGCCATTGGGCCAATGTTCTTAATTAAGTAGACATCCCTGTTAAGAAATCTTTTTCTTTCATGGTAGGGCATAAGGACAATTCATGGCTTCATCTCATGGCCTCGTTGCACGAATTGGATTTGAGCTAGTTGGATTATATGCATCTGGGGTCTAGCATTTTGAAACAGTTCAAAACTGATTGCATGGGGTATGGGGTGAAGCTCAGTAGCAAAGCACTGATTATAGAGTTTGCAAGGGCCATGAAATTTATCTCGGTCTACCAAATCAACCTTGCTTCAAAACTATACTCTACATCATTAGTTACAGTATACCATTACTTAAAAAAGAAAAAAAAAACCCTGTGGAATGAGGAGAAGACATGTTTTTCCATACTGCACTATTATTTCACTAATTCAAAAAAAACTGCCTGCTATAATATCAATGACATGAATGTGGGCAATAATTAGAAGACTTCAAGTGAAATAAGAATGAAAGAAGCTTGTTTTCAGCTCCTGAGTATCAAAGATTTCCCCTCCGTTCCTTTGAAAAGGCTTATAAAAAGATGTTGAATATTTCATGAACACCAAAGTGTGCATTTTACAGACATGATGGGATGAAAAACCATTATATCCATAGAATGCCAGCCACAATCTAAAGCTTAGAGTATTGGCTGTTTATACCCATGATCTTGTGGCTGATGAGAGCCCTGCTCACTGGCCCTGCCCAGCAGGGGGCGAAAACAAAGATTATAGGTGAGGCATTGGAATAGAGGAAGCACATGGGGGGGTGTCCTTCTTCTTTCAGGATCAGGTTTGATGAATTCTGGGTTCTTTCCAAGACAAGAAGGAGAATAGCACCAAGTTAGGAAGGGGCCCTACTCATATTGTCACTTTAAGTTAGGCAGGGGTCCTGATCAATATATGCAAACGTGGAAGTGTGGTGGACCTTGCATTCCTTGACTACACTCTGCATGATGACCTGGCGAACAGGGATGTGCTCCAGACAACCTGGCCACACCTGGCAGCTGGTGCAGGCCTGGTTCTCTGTGACATTTTTCTTCCTGTGTTTGGGAGCTCAAAGGAAAAGGACCACAGAATGGCTCCAATTCCCAGGCCCAGTATCTACATAACCAGTGGCTGCGAAAATCTCTGAAATGCTCCAATCCACATCATCCCATCACCTTCCATGATCCTAAGCAGCTGTTACTGGTCAGGGCAGGAGAGGGTTTCAGGGAACTCAGTGTCTATCATACAGAACTCTTCCCTGGGAACAGAGCTTGTGTGTCATGGCAGGGACCAATGAACACTGGGGACACAGTAGGCCAGAATATGTCCCCCATTTAGTGTTTACTGTGGGAAATTCTGGGAGAAGCACCCACATTCTGGGCAGGATGTGCTTCTGTGTGACCTTCAGAGTTCCTCAGCCTCTAGCTATAAAGAGATTTTATTCAGGGGCTTTTTTGTTTATTTGTGCAAGTCTAGGAAAGAATGGGAGGGTTATACAAGGAGTATAAGCAAAAAGAAGAATAAGGAAGTGATGGAGCAATAATCTTTAGGACCTATCACCTTCACAAATGACCTTGGAGTGCCTAGAACTGCCCAGGAGAAAGTCCCTTACCCTGTTGGCGAGCATGGGGAGGGGCATGGTGCCACTGAGCAGAGTCAAACTTATCCATTGATAGGGAGTCACCTAGGAGGCCAATGGAGTGTCTGCAAAGGATGCACAAGGGGCCTCTCAGAGGCAGGGAAACTGAGGTTTCACGGTCCACAGACAGCGTTCAGGGAATCCTGGTGTACTGGGAATTAGTTTTCTCTGGGTAGAACTATGACAAAGGGAACACAGCATGAAATTTACTCAGAGACATTTGCAAACTGCACAGTTTCCCTCCCCGCAGGGCCCTTAGCTGTGAGCATTTGTCCTCAGATTCCCATTGACTAAGGAACTGGTGGGTGGGGGCTCAATCCTGCTGCCATTTCCACTCCTCCATTCTCCTCTTTGTTTTGCCTCCACAGCAACTGCATCACAGAGACCAGGCATGAACTTTAATCCTGTTGCAACATGTCCACATTCAGGGGCCTGCCCTTTCTTCCAGCTGCCCCTGTGCCAACACACCAGCTGTTCTGGGAGCTGCCCCTGGCACCATGGGTGACTGCACCCATCTCCCATGGGTAACCCTCTGGTGCTGTCTGCTTAACCTGGGCAACCATATGTGCGTGGGCTGTTCACTGTTGGTCAACATGGGCCAGAACTGAAGTTAGCAGGGCCTCCTCATATTCAGAACATTGCCCACACTCAGGCACCCCTCAACTGGTGGGTCCTGGGGGCCTCTTATGGGGGTGTGGAGCATCCTGCTTCATTTATACCAGCACCTTCTGGACTGAGAACAACTGTGCCTGCCTCAGCCAGTGGGCGGATCTGGAACCATGGGGGCTATTGTCACCTGGGCCTTAGTCCCCCAGCATCACCACCATTTGCACACCTGGCCCCCATTGCTTTCCCAATGAACGTCCAACAATCACCAGATGGAGTGTATGGGGAGGGCGAATTGCCCACCTTCGAGGCTACGGTGCCACCAGATGACTCCAGTGGACCTCAGAGCAACTATGAAGATTTCAGGCACTGGCAGCAATTCAAGATCCTAGTCCACAGGCACCTTCCTCAGAATCCAGATGTGGAAGCACTTTCTTGCTTCCTTGTGTGAGTGTTCTTCCCAGGGACCCAGAACTTTTCCTGGAGCTCTGACAGAGGAAAAGCATGGGATGGACAAAGGAGGCTGGGGTGTAGAGAACTGGAAGGGAGGTCCTGAGGGTAAGGGACAAGCTGAGAGACCGATATTCCCAGGAACATTGATCTTGCACCAGTAGATGAAATGTGCCTCATCTCAGGTGCCCATCAGAGCCCTGTGAGTGCATCAATCTTTGTTTCCAATGATCTTCTCCATCACATAGAAGACTCAAGGTTAGAGGAGGTTCTGGAGCTAACGTGAGCCAGGATTTAGAGTTGGCTGTCTCACTCCATAAGATGGTCCCTCCCCTAGCAATTTCACCTTCCACCATGGACCTGATTGTTCCTGGCACAAAGGACATCACAAGCAGAAGTGGGTTTAGGGGTACTGGCCCCAAGGGTGAACACTGCAAACACCCACACACATTATCTTGAAACCCCAATCAGGATCCTGTGGTGATGTGGCACTCATGGGGAAGCTCTCTTTGGATTCTGGATGGGGATGCTTATCTTTGCCCCAGTTTGTAACCATGCTCCCAGGCCATTCTTTGCATGGTCTCTGATAGCTTGGGTTGCCATACTGAATGCCATAGATTGGGTAGATGAATCCCTACATATTCATTTCTCACAGTTCTGGAGTCTGGAGTCCCACAGGAAGGGTGTCTGACCCAGAGTCCCATAAGGGCTTTTTCTTCTCCTTGCTAGAGAAAATTGCTAGCTCACCTATGTTCTCACATGACTGACATAACTTCAGTGTCTCTTTCTTACCCAGGAAGACCACTAATGCCCTCATGAACCCACCCTCAGGTTCTCATCTAACCCTCCTAAACACTAAAGCCAATCTCCAGATACCACCACATTGGGGGTTAGGACTTCAACCAGGTGTATTTTGGAGGATAAAAAGACATTAAGCACATAAAACACCACAGCACTGAAGAATACAAGTAAAATCACAAGGCCAATGCAGACCTTGGTGTTAATGTTTGGCATAAGGTATGGGTACAACTCCTGGAGTCCCAATGTGAATGTTTTGAGATGAACATGATGGGGCAGATGTAACAAAGGTAGGAGGGCACGTTGGGAAGAAGAGAATGGAGGGTGACCTTGTAGACCCTGATTGATCCCAGTGAATTCCAGCCCAGTGCTTTGGTCTCTGTTCAAACTGGAGCCCACCATAACCATGGAGGAAGCCCTGTGAAAGGGTTTTCAGGATGGCAGCGCACAAGCAACTTTGACCAGATGGACTTCTATGAGAGTGCAGAAAAGTAAGTCAGGTTTCAGGGCCCAGACCTGAGTGCTGGAGGATCATGGTTTGCACAGCAGAGTCTGGAAGGGCTTGTCACCTACCTATGTGTTGGTTCTGAGGCATCTAGATCTCCAGATAGCGGCTCCTCTAGCTGGAGGCCTGGACATTCTCTCTACAACAATCCCAGGAACTATAGCCTCTATACTCCTGATCCCAACTCTGCCTTGAGGATCAGGGTCAGAATGGGGAGGAGTAACCAGCTCAGGAAGAGGATCTCCTTCTGCTTTGTTGGCTCTGCAGAGGCAAAAAGTTGTACTAGCCTCACATAGGCCACCTGCCTGGTAACTGGTACCTCTTTACAGAGTGTGGTCGACTATAACTCATGAAAGTGGCCACTACTTCAACCTGATGTTCTAGAAGAGGGTGGAAGTGGGGATCAAAATATCATGGTCATTCAGCACCTCATGTCCCAAGAACAATTCTCTGGACTTTACTGCCCTTTCTCTATATAATCCCTGCCATTCTGACAAGGGAAGAGAAGGAAAAGAACAAGCCTTCATTGGAAGCAACCCAATGTCTGTTTAGTTTCCATTTTCACATGACCTCTCCTGTCCTTTGGTCTCTCAGGTGATCTTTCCAGGGTTCATGATCCCAGCCTCAGTATGCCTGAATTGGATAAGGACCCCTCGTGTTCTCGGACATAAATCGCATCCCTACCAGCTTCTGGCATTTACCTGGTCTGTGTGATTCCTGGCAGAAATAGAAGAGAGCTGGAACAAAGGTCACCTAGGGGCCCTACCTGGGTCCCTCAGTCTTGTCCCATCATCACATGGAAGTGGTGTACCTGAGACCAGGCCTGAGCCAGCCCCAAGGTCACATGATGCAGTGTCCTAAATGCCCATTGTCCCCCCAGCTCCTCTGCTTTCTCTCCCCACCTGCACTTATGGCCTCAGGGGGTTCCCACAATTAGAGGAAGAGACTCAGGCCTGGTTTGCAGAAGGCTCTGCACAATGTTTGGGCCCCGTGGAGAGCAGTAGATCTGTAGCCCGCTGAACATCTCTGGAGGAGTGGGAAGGGAACCCTCCTGGGCGGGGCACATAAGCAACCCCCAGCCAAGCTTCTGCTTGGCCACCCACATTATTTTCTTTGGGCTGGAGGCCTCTGTCCCAGAGGCAGGGCATCCCCAGGAGTCACAGCCATGGCTCCTCGAAGGGTGGTAGGACTCACCGTGTCACTCTGGGCCCCTCATGCCCTGAGTCAACAGGCTAAGAAGAGCCATCATGAGGTCCAGCTGACTGTTGCAGATCACCAGGAAGAAGAATGGCCTCCCTCCCAGGTGGAGTCGAAGACATGTGCCTGGAAGATGAGGTACCTCAGGTCGTCTCTGGTGACCTTTGCCCATGTGGAAGTGGAGGAAAAATGACAACAGTCTCCCTGCTCTCCTGGGCCATGTTCCCTCTAGTCCTGCTCCCCCAGGCCCTGCTCCCCTGGGCCCAGCTCCCACCTGGGCTCAGTTCCCCGTGGGCCCTGCTCCCCCTGGTCCTGCTTCCCTGGGTCCCGCTCCCTCTGGTCCTGCTACCCCTGGCCCTGTTCCTCCTGGCCCTGCTCCCCTGGGCCCTGATACCTCTGGTCCTGCTTTCCTGGGTGCTGCTCCCCCGGGCATTGCTCCCCATGGGCCCTGCTTCCCCTGGACCAAATCCCCTGATCCTGCTCTCCTTGGGCCCTACTACATCTGGTCCTGCTTCCCATGAGCCCGGTTCCCCATGGGTCCAGCTCCCCTGGGACCTGCTCCCTCTGGTCCTGTTTTCCTGGGCGCTGCTCCCCCTGGCTCTGCACCCCTGGGCCCTGCTCCATCTGGTCCTGCTTTACTCAGCCCTGCCCCCTCTGGCCCTGCTCATATGGGCTCTGCTCTTCCTGGCCCTAATCCCCTGGCCATGCTCCCCCTGGCCCTGCTCCCCTGGACCTAGCTCTCTTGGACCCTGCTTCCCCAGGCCATGCTCCCCTGGGCCCTGCTACTCCTGGGCCCTGCTCTTCTGTGCCCTGCTTCCCTGGGCCCTTCTCTCCCTGGGACCTGCTCCCCCAGTCTTTCTCCACATGGGCCTTGCTCTCCCAGGCATTTTCCCCTGTTCCCTGCTTCTCCGGGGCCCTGCTCCCCCCTGGTACTGCTGTCCCTCAGCCCTTCTCCCTCTGGCTCTGCTCCCCCTGGCCCTTTTATGCCTGGCTCTACTCCCCCGACTCTGCTCCTCTGGGACCTGCTCCCCCTGGTCCCTTCTCTCCCTGGGCCCTGCTCCCCCAGGCCCTTAACCCCTTACTCTGCTTCTCCAGAGCCCTGTTCCCCCTGGCCCTGCTCCCCCTTTTCCTGCTTCTCCTGGGACTGCTTCCCCAGGCCCTGCTCCCCTTGGTACTGCTCTCCCTGGGCCCTTCTCCTCTGACCCTGCTCCCCCTGGCCCTTCTATCCCTGGCTCTACTCCCTCTGGTTCTGTTCCCTTGGACCCTGCTCCTCTGCGACCTGCTCTCCCTGTCCCTGCTACCCTGGGCCCTGTTCCCCCTGAGTATTTCTCCCCCTGGCCCTGCACCCCTGTGCCCAGCAACCCCTGTGTCCTGCTTCCCCTGGCCCTGCTCCCCATGGGCCCTGCTCTTTCTGGCCCTAATCCCTTGGCCCTGCTCTCCCTGGCCCTGGTCACCTGGGCCCTGCTCTCCTGGGCCCTGATTCCCATGTCCCTGCTCCCCTGGGCCATGCTCCTCCTGGGCCCTGCTTCCCTATACCCTACTCCCCCTGGACCCTTCTTCCCTTGGGCCCTGCTCCCCTGGTCTTGCTCCTCATGGGCCCTGCTCACCAGGCCCTGTTGCCCCTGGCCCTGTTGCCCCTGGCCCTGCTCCCCTGGGCCATGCTCCCTCTTGTCTTTCTTTCCTGGGCCCTGCTCTCCCTGGCCCTGCTCCCTGTTGGCCCTGCTCTTCCTGGCCCTAATCCTCTGGCCATTCTCCCCTGGGCTTGCTCCCCTGGGCCCTAGGCTACTGATCCCTGCTTCCCCTGGGCCTGCTCTGCTGGGCCCTGATACCCATCAGCTCTGCTCTTCTGCACCATGCTCCCCCTGGGCCCTTATCCCCCTGGGCCCTGATCCTGCTGGTCTTGCTCCCCATGGGCCCTGCTCCTGTAGGCCCTTCTCTCCATGTTCCCTGTTTCTCCTTCCCCTGCTATCCCTTTCTCTGTTCCCCCTTGCCCTGATCTCTGAGCCTGCTCCTCCAGACCTGCTCCCCCTGGACTGCTCCCCCTGGCCCTTTCCTCCCTGGCTCTGCTTCCCTGGGCACTGCTCCTATGGGACTTGCTTTCCCTGGCCCTACTCCCTGTGGGCTATGCTACCCCTAGCCCACCTATCCTGGGCCCTGCTCTCCCTGGTTTTCCTTTCCCTGGGCCCTGCTCCACCCGGTCCTTCTCCTCCCCAGCCAGGCTCCCCCTGTCCCTGCTCCCCTGGGCCCTACTACCCCCAGTCCTGCTCGCCTGGGCCCTGCACGCCTGGCCCTGCTCTCCTGTGCCCTGCTCTCCTGTACCCTGCTCTCCTGGGCCCTGCTCTCCTGGGCCCTGCTCCCCTGGCCCTTCTCCCCTGGGCTCTGCTCCCCCTGGCCGTGCTCCCCCTGGCCCTATTCTCTGGCACTGCTACCCCTGGCTCTGCTGCCTTGGGCCCTGCTCCCCTGGGACCTGCTCCCATTGTGTCCTGCTCCCCCTGGCCCTGCTACCCTGGGTTGTTCTCCTTCTGGTCCTGCTCCCCATGGGCACTGCTCCTCCTGGCCCTGCTACCCTGGGCCCTGCTCCCCTTGGGTCCTGCTCCCACTGATCTTGCTCCCCATGGGCCCTGCTCCCCTGGCTCAGCTCCCCTTGGCCCTAATCCTATGAGCTCTGCTCCTCTTAGCCCTGCTTCCCTGGGCCCTGCTCCCATTGGTCCTCCCTTCCATGGGCCCTACCCTACCTGGTCCTGCTTCTCCTGGGCCCTGCTCCCCCTGGCCTTAGTCTCCTGGGCCCTACTCCCCCAAGTCCTGCTCCACTGGGCTCTGCTCCCCCTGTTCCTGCTCTCCTGGGCCATGCTCTCCTGGGCCCTCTTTCCCCTGGCCCTGCTGCCCTTGGTCTGCTCCCTCTGTTCCTGCTCTCCTGGCCTTTTTCTCCTGGCACTGCTCCCCCTGGCTCTGATCCTCTGGGTCCTGCTTCCTGTGTATTGCTCCCCCTGGCCCTGCTCCCCTGGGCCCTGCTGTCCTGGTCACAGCTCTAGTCCTCCTCTCTCTCTGGGCCCTGCTCACCTTTCCTGCTCCTCCCAGGCCCTGCTCCCCCTGGCCCTGCTCCCATTGGCCCTGCTCCCCTGTATCCTGCTCCCCCTTAACCTGCTCCCTCTGGCCCTGCTCCCCTGGGTCCTTCTCCCCACTGGGCTTTGCTCCCCCTGGGCCCTGCTCCCCTGGCCCTGCTACCCCTGCCCCTACTCTTTGTGTACTCTGCTCCCCTTAGCCCTGCTCTCCTGGGCCCTGCTCTCCCTGATCCTCCTCTCCCTGGGCCCTGCTCCACCTGTTCCAGCTCTCCCCAGCCCTAGTCCCCCTGGCCATGCTCCCCTGGGCCCTACTCCCTCCAGTCCTGCTCCCCTGAGCCCTCTCTCCCTGGTTCTGCTCTTCCTAGGCCCTGATCCCCTTGAACTCTGCTCCCCTGGGCCCTGCTCCCTCCTGGCCCTGCTCCCCTGGGCGCGCTCCCTCTGGCCCTGCTCCCCTTGGCCATGTTCCTCCTGGCCCAGCTCCCCTGGGTCCTGCTCTCTCTGGTCCTGCTTTCCTGGGCCTTGCTCCCCCTGGCACTCCTCCCCATGGGCCCTACTCCCCCTGTCCCTAATCTGCTGGTTCTGCTCTCCCTAGGCCTTGCTCTGCCTGGTCCTGCTACCCATGGCCCTGCTCCCCTGGGCCCTGCTCATGCTGGGCCCAGCTCCACTGCACCCTGCTTCCCCTAGGCCCTTCTCCCCCCGGGCCCTGCTCCAAATGGGCCGTGCTATTTCAGGCCCAGCTCCCCCTGTTCCCTGTTTCTCCTGGACCCTGCTGTCCCTCGTCCTGCTCCCCCTTTCCCTGCTTCCCCTGTGCCTGCTTCCCCAGGCTCTGCTCTCCCTGATACTGCTCTCCCTGGGCCCTGCTCCCACTGTGTCCTGCTCCCCTGGGACCTGCTTCCCTAGGCCATGCACCTATGTGTCCTACTCCCCTTGGTCCTCATCGCCTGAGCCCTGCTCCCCCATAGCCGTGCTCCCTGGGCCCTGCTCCCATGGTTCTGCTCCCCCTGGGCCATGGTTTCACTTTGCCCCTCTCTCCCTGGGCCCTGCTCCCCTTAGGCCCTGCTCACCCTGGTTCTGTATCCAGGGGCCCTGCTCGCTGGCCCTGTTCCCCCTGGCCCTACTCCCTGTGGGTTCTGCTCCTCCTATCCTTGCTTTCCTGGGCCCTTCTCCCCTTAGGCCTCCTCTCATTGGGCCCTGCTCCTTCTGGTCCTGCTCCTCCTTGGCCCTGCTCCCCTGGCCCTGCTCCCCTGGGGCCTACTCACCCAGTCCTGCTAACCTGGGCCCTACTCCCTCTATCCCTGCTCCCCTGGGTCCTGCTTCACCTGGCCCTTTTCTCCTTGCTCTGCTACCCTGGGCCCTGCTCCCCTGGGAACTGCTCTCCCTGGCCCTGCTCCCCTGGGCCCTACTCCCCATGTGTCCTTCTCCCCCGGCCCTTCTCTACCTGGCCCTGCTCCCCTGGGCTGTTCTCCCTCTGGTCCTGCTCCCCCAGGGCCCTGTTCCATCTGGCCCTGCTCTCCTGGGCCCTGCTCCCCGATGGGCTCCACTCCCACAGAGCCCTGCTCCCCCTTGGCCCTGCTCCCCCTGGTCCTACTATCCCAGGACCAGCTCCCTCTGGCCCTGCTCCCCCTGGCCCTGTTCCTCCTGGCTCTGCTCCCCTGGGTCTTGCTCCCCTGGGCCCTTCTCTCTCTGGTCCTGCTTCCCCGGGCCCTGCTTCTCCTAGCCCTGTTCCCCTGGGCCCTGCTCCCCTCCCCCCCGGGACCTGTTCCCCCCCGGCCTTGCTCCCTGGGTCCTGCTCCTCCCTGGCCCTACTCCCCTAGGTTCTGTTCCCCTGGGCCCTGCTCCCTCTGGTCCTGCTTTGTTGGTCTCTGCTCCCCATGGCACTGCTCCCCATGGGCTCTGCTCCCCGTGGCCCTAATCCCCTTTCCTTCTCTCCTTGTGACCTGCTCCCCCTGGCCCTAATCCCCTTTCCTGCTCTCCTTAGGACCTGCTCCACCTGGTCCTGATAACCATGGCCCTAATCCCCATGGTCCCTGTTCCCCCTTTCCCTGCTCTCCCAGGCCCTGCTCCCCCTGGACCTCCTCTCCCTGGGCCCCGCACCCCTGGGCCCTGTTCTCCCCTGGCCTTGCTTCCCTGGGCTGTGCTCCCTTTGGTCCTTCTCCCCCTGGGCCCTGTTCTTCCTGGCCCTACTCCCTTGGGTCCTGCTCCCCCTTGGGCCCAGCTTCCTCTGGGCCCTGCTCCCCCTGGTGCTGCTTCCCCGGGCCCAGTTCCCTCTGGCCCTGCTCCCCCTGGCCGTGTTCCCCCTGGCCCTACTCCCCTAGGTCATGCTCCCCTGAGCCCTGCGTCTATGGTCCTACTTTCCTAGGCCCTGTTACCCCTGGCACTGCTCCCCATGGGCCCTGCTCCCCCTGAACCTAATCCCCTGGTCCTGCTATCCTTGGGCTCTGCTCCACTTGGTCCTGATAACCATGGCCCTGCTCCCCATGGGCCCTGCTCCCCCTGCCATAATCCCCTGGCTCTGCTCCCCCTGGCCCTGCTCTCTGTTTCCTGCTTCTCCTGGGCCTTGCTCGCCTGCCCCTGCTAGCCCTGGCCCTGCTTCCCCTGGGCCTAATCACCTGGGCTCTGCTCCCCCTGTTCCCAGCTTCTCCTGGCCCCTTCTCTTCCTGACCCTGCTTTCCTGAGATATGCTCCCCTGGGACATGCTCTCCCTGGCCCTGCTCCCTGGGCCCTACTCCCATTGTTTACATCTCCCCCTGTCGCCGCTCCCCTAGACCTTGCTCCCCCTGTGTCCTGCTCCCCCTGGCCCTGTTCCCCTGGACTGTTCTCCCTCTGGTCCTGTTCCCCCCTGGGCCCTGCTCCACCTGGCCCTGCTCTTCTGGGCCCTCCCTGCTCCCTGCTTGGGCTCCATTCCCCCTGAACCCAGCTCCCCCTTGGCTCTGCTCCCCCTGGTCCTGCTTCCCCGGACCCCATACCTCTGGCCCAGCTCCCCCTACCCTGTTCCCCCTGGCCCTGCTCCTCTTGGCCCTGGTCACTCTGATCCTGTTTCCCCAGGCCCTGCTCCTCTTGGCCCTGCTCCCCAGGGCCCTGCTTCCCCTTACCCTGCTCCCTTGTGCCCTGCTCTCCCTGGTTCTTCTCCACCTAGGCATCGGTTTTCCTGTGCCCTGCTCCCCCTGGGCCTTGCTCCCTCTGGTCCTGCTTTTCTGGGCTCTGTTCCCCCTGGCACTGCTGCCCATGGGCCCTCCTCGCCCTGGCCCTGCTCACTTGGGCCCTGTTCCACCGTGCCTTGCTCCCCCAGGGCCTTGCTCCCCCTGGGCCCTTCTCCCCATGGTCTTGCTCCACATGGGCCATGCTACCTTGGGCCCTGCTCAACCTGATCCCTGCTTCTCCTGGGCCCTGCTCCTCCTGGCCCTGCTCTGCTGGGCCATTCTCCTCCCTAGGCTCCACTCCCACTGAGTCCTGCTCCCCCTTGGCTCTGCTCTCCTTGGTCCTGCTTCTCTGGGTCCCGCTCCCTCTGGCTCTGCTCCCTATGACCCTACTCCCTGGGCCCTGCTACTCCCGGTTCTACTCCCCAATTGCCCTGGATTCCCTGTGCCCCACTCCTCCTGGGCCCTGATACCCCTGGACCCTTCCTCTGCTCAGTTAAAAACCATTAATTGCTCCCTGTTGCCTGCAAGTCCTTCTCAGCCATCGGGTCTTTACAGTCCATCTCCCTTAACTTTTAGCTTCTCCTGCTGTATTCTGTGTCGTGGTTTCTGCAAACACCTCCTGGAATGATCCTTCCTTTTTCCCTACTAATCTTCTCCCAGTGTGGCAAGCTTCTATAATTGTGACCATTTCAAAGATCTTGGTAAACCTGGTGGAATAACTTCTAGCAAAAATAGGGCAAATAAGCAAATGTATAGTGCAGAGTCATTCATGATACCTACTTCTTCAGTCATGACATTTAGATTGTCATGTCTTACCAAGTGTCTGAAATATTTCATGTTCTTCTTTATCTATGTTATCTAAGCCAGCCTTATGGACTGCTACAGAGATCTGTAGTTGGTCTCCCTATGCTACAGAGGTCTGTAATTGGTTTTCCTATTTCTACTTCCTTTTCTTTTTAAATTTGTTCTAATTAGTTATACATGACAGTAGAATGCATCTCGACACATTGTACACAAATGGAGCACAACATCTTCTTCCTGTGGCTGAATATGATGCAGAGTCACACTAGTAGTGTAATCATCCACGTATATAGGGTAATAATGTCCATCTTTCCTTTTCTTTTTAACAGGTTGATTCATTTCGTGTTTTTTCTATGTTTTAAAAAATATATTTTGATATTTTTTATGTAAAAATAAAAAAGTAAAGATATATTGATATATGTATATATTTTAACTTTTTATTGAAATAATGATTCAAATAGCATACCATTTAATATTCAAAATGGATAGTTGCTTTAGTGTATTCAGTTATGTTTTAACTATCAATACAATCCAATTTTAGAACTCATTTTAAATCAAAATAAAAATAAACCCTATTGTCTTTGGCAGTGACTCTTCAGTCAGCCTCTGTCTCCTAGTCCTAAAACAATGTTTATCTATTTTCTCTCTCAGTAGGTTTGTCTACTTTTAAGTCTATTCCTAGTATTTTTTTGATGCTATTGTAAATGAAATTGTTTTCTTAATTTCACTTTTAGATTGCTCATTGCTAGTGTATAGAAACAGTTGATTTTTGTATAATTAATCTTGTGCAATTTTGATGAACTCATTTATTCTAATAGATTTTTAGTGAATTTCTTAATAATACCTGTATATAAGATTATGTTATTTGCAAATAAGGTAATTTTACTCCTTTCTTCTGAATGTGAGTGTTTTAAGTTTCTTTCTCTTGCCTGATTTATATGCTTGGAGCCTCCATGACTGTGGAATAAAAATATTGAGAGCAAACATGCTTGTCCTGTCCCTGATCTTGCTGAGGAGAGGGGAGGGAACATTGATGTTAGTGATTAGTTGTGATGTTAGTAATTTTTTTCTTGGTATATTCCCTTTATCAGTTGGGAAACTTCCTCAAATTTGTAGTTTGTTGAGTGTTTTGAGTTGAATTTTGTCAAATGTTTTTTTCTGTCATATTGGGATAATCATGGTTTTTTTTTATTTAGCCTATTGTTGTGATAACTTCCACTAAATGATTTTCAAATACTGACCCAGACTTACATACCTGGAGTAAATTCTATTTATTTGTGTTATAAAATTCTTTTTATAGATTGTTGTATTTGATTTGCTTATATTTTGTTTGAGAACTTTTATGTCTATGTTTGTGAGAGTGTATTTTGTTTGAGAGTTTTTATGTCTATGTTTATGAGAGAGTAGTCTTTAGTTTTTCATTCTTGTAATGTCTTTCTTTGTCTTTGGTATGTGGATAATGCTAACTCGATAGAATGAGCTTGGATGTTTTCTTTTTGCATCTGTTTTTTGGAAGCGATTGTAGAGTTATGATATAATTTTCTTGATATTTTGATAGTGGGATTTACCTGCAAAACTTTCTGGCTCTGATACTTTTGTTCTAGAAGCTTATTGCTTATCGATTCAGTTTCTTTAATGGATATAGGCTTTTTCAGTTCTGTTTGTCCTTGTCTGTATTTATATCTTCCAAGGAGTTGGCCCATTTAATCTAAATTATCAAATTTGTGGTCATAAAATTGTTTATAACTTTCTTTTATTATGCATTTAATGGGGGGAGGTCAGTAATTTGTATTTTCTCTTTTTTTATAATATGCCTGGCTAGAGGCTTATCAACTTAGTGATCTTAAAAAAACAAAACAAAACAAAACAGAAACCAAACAAAGCAGCTTTTGGTTTGTTCACTTTTCTGTATTGGTTTCCTATTTTCACTTTTATTGATTTCTGTTAATTGAATTTTTTTCTGCTTATTTTATTTTCAATTTATTTTACTTCTAGCTGATTTTTGTTTTTGGTACTAGAGATTGAACTCAGGGTGTTTTACCACTGAGCTCCATTCCCAGCCCTTTTTATTTTTTATTTTGAGATGGAGGTCTCATTAAGATGCTGAGTATCTCATTCAGTTGCTGAGGATGGCCTTGAACTTGCAATCCTTCTGCCTCTATCTCCTGAGTAGCTGGGATTACAGGTGTGCGCCATTTGCCAGACTGCTTCTCTTCTAGTTTCTTAGGGTAGAAGCTTAAATTACTGATTTTAGTTTTATTTGTCTAATGCTATAAATTTTCCTGTAAGCTCTGCTGCATGTCATTTGTTTTGATAAGTAAATTTTTGTTTACTTCTACATATTTTAAATTTTGTCTTGACACTTTTTTTCAAGATGTATGCATTATTTAGAAGTGCCTTATTTAATCTCTAAGTATTTTGGAGCTGAGCTTTCTGTTATTGATTTCTAGTTTCTTTCCATGGTGGTCTGAGAGCACACTTTGTATTATTTCTGTTCTTTTAAATTTGTTAAGGTGTGTTTTTGGCACATAATGTGGTCGTTCTTGGTGAATGTTTCTGTGAGCTTGGGAAGAACATGTATTCATTCTGCTGTTGTGCGTTATTCTATATTCAACTAGTTTTGTTATTCAGTTTCATTTAGTTGATCAGTGGTGGTATTCTGTTCAGCTGTACCCTGATTTTCTGCCTGCTCTGTCACTTAGCAGAGAGTTGATATCTGCAGCTGTAATTCTGGATTTGTCTATTTTTCCTTGCAATTCTTTCAGTTCTTTTTTTAAAAAAATATTTTTTAAATTGTTGATAGACCTTTATTTTTAAAAATTTATTTATATGTGGTGGCTGAGAGTTGAACCTAGTGCCTCACACATGCCAGGCAAGTGCGCTCTGCTGAGCCCCAGCCCCCTCTTTCAGTTCTTAATTGACATAATTTGATACAAATATCACAGGATCATTATGTCTTTTTAGTGTGGGTTGTTACAACTTAGTGTAACATTTTCAGGGGGCTTGGATTATATATGTGGTTATCAAACGGTCTTTTGGTCACTACTTTTCAGTGGCTTATTCCGTATAATTTATTAGTAATGATGATTGAGGTTATTGAAGTTGGCAAAATTTTTAGAAGTAAAAATATACTTTCCCATGGTGAAATATAAAAGGCAGCATTACAGAAAGGTGCCACTTCACTTTCAGTCTCTTTATCAAAATTGAAGACTTTAAAACATCTAGAGTCTCTGCTGTGAATAACAGTAATTTTATTTACTGCCTTTCTGATTTGTGTTAACATACATTATTAATTTTTATAGACAATATCTGGCCTCCTTTTGATGTAAGATAAGAGAAGGTTTGCTGCTCTAGTTTGTCTTCTGCCTTCCAATTTCTGGCATTGATAACACTCATTTATATCATCAAAATTTACGACAGTTACATTTTGTTCTCTTATCATAATTGTTATGCCTTATCTACACGTTGAATATGAACAGTGCTTATAATATTACTGATAATATTTTTGTTGATAATACCTTCACTATGTCTCTGGAATCAGTCTACTTCCTATTGTGACTACTGCAGATGAAATCTGTGTAATTGTCATACTTTATATAGATCTCAGAAGTAGTGTCTTGATTGGTCTCCCTAAGTATATTCACCCTCTTTTTTTTCTTTTGTAAATTGAGATGAAATTGATATACAAAATTTATCATTTTAAACTTTTTAAGTGTATAATTCAGTAGGTTTTAGTTTGTCTACCATGTTGCACAATTGCAACCATTATCTAATTCCAGAATACTTTCTTTAAACTTTTTTACAAACTTCTACATCCCTGTCTTCTGATTGCCTTCTCCCCTCTAGCCTTTGGAAACCTCTAATCTTTTTTCTGATGGTATCGATTCACCTATACTATATGTTTTGTATAAATGGACGGTACATGTGGGATTTTTTTTGGAGGGGGGGTGGTTATCTGACTGCTTTTCAGATTAGTATTTTCAAGGTTTTTCCATGCCATAGCTTCATTCCTTTTTATGACTGAGTAATATTTCATCATATGGATACATCACATTTTGTTTCCACTATTTGGATATTATGAATGTTTTTGAATATTTGTGTATGATTATTTGTTTGAATATATGTCATGTGATAATTTTATGTTTTTTTTTTAAGAGGAACCATTGAACTGCTTACTGTTAACATATCAGATGTGTAGTTTGCAAATATTTTCTCCTATTCTGTGGATTTTTAATTTTTTAAATAAAGTCTTACAAGTTTTTTTTTCTTTTGTTACTTGTTTTTTTTTTTTTTGGTGTTTCTTAATTATGAAATTTACCTGGTAATTCAAGATTGTGAAGGTGCATACATGCACACACTCATACACACACACACATGCATACACACAGACACACTTCTAATAATTTTGTAGTTTTAGCGTACATTTGTATCTTTGATCCATTTTGAGTTAATTGCTGTATATGATGTGAGGAAGGGGCTCAACTCCATGTTTTTGTTCCATGTCAGAATTACTTTTCCTACAATAATTGTTGATAAACTTTTTTTATTTTTATATTTTGCCATTGAATTGTCTTAGCATCCTTGTCAAAGACCAGTTGACTTGTAAGTAAAAGGGTTTATTTCTGGACTCTGAATTTGTTTCCACTGATTTATGTGTATGTCTGTCCTTATGCCAGTAACTTCACTGGTTTTTTATAGTTTTGAAACAACTTTTGAAATCAGTAAATATAAGTCCTTGAACTTAATTCTTTTTTTAAATTATTTTTGATTCTTCTGGGTCCCTTGCTTATTAACTTATTCATTTCTGCAAAAATGGTAGTTGGAATTTTGGTAGAGATATGTATGGAGATCAGTTTGATTGCCATTTACCAATATTAAATCGTCCACGAACATGGGACATATTTTTATTTATTTAAGTCGTCTTTAATTTCTTTCAGTGATATTTTGTTGTTTTCAGGATACAGTCTTGAACTTTCTTGAATTTATTCCTAAATATTGAGTTCTTTGAAAATGTGTTCTTTTTTCATTATGTGGCACCCCTCCCCTTTTTACCCATGTAACTTTTCCTTGGTATGAAGCCGGCTTTTTATGAAATTAATGTAGCTGTTCCTGCTTTCTTTTGATTATTGTTATCATGGCATATCTTTCTCCTTACATTTGCTTTTACTCTTTTACTTTGCATCTTAAATATTTTAAGGTGTCTTATAGACAACGTGTAGTTTGGTATTGTTTTTCTTGGTCTGCCTGACAGTCTGTCTTTGTTCAGAGTGGTAGTGGTTTAGATCGCTAAGTTGTCATTCTAATTGATATGGTTGGATTAATATCTACCATATTTATAGTTGCTGTTTATTTGTTGCCTTGTTCTGTGTTCCTGTTTTTGTCTTGTTTCTTCTACCTTGTGTGTATGTGTTTTTTCCCACTGCTGGGAATTGAACCTAGAGTCTCATGCATGCGAAGCACGTATTCTTCCACTGAGCTACATTCCTGCCCTATGACTTTTGTGGTTTTAATTAACATTTCTGTGATTCAGTTCCCCCCTTTTTGGCATATTTAGTTTTTATAGTGTTGCCAGTATTAGTTATCTTCTTATTAGTATATCCTATAAATACATAACTTTCTAATATCCTTATTAGAAATATTCTATAAAAAGAAAGGACTTAATTTGGCTCAGGGTTTGGAGGTCCATGATCAAGTGGTCCTGTATCTTTGGGCCTCTGAAGCGCATGGTGGAGCAAACTGCTCACCTGCTGAACTAGGGGGCAAAGAGATGGAGAGCAGGGTCCGACAGTCCCCTTGAGAGCACTGCCCCAGTGACCTAAGGCCTGCCTCTCAGAAGTTCATGACACTTCTCATAGTGCCACCCTGGGGACCAAGCCTTTATTTATTTATTTTTGGTACCAGGATTGAACCCAGGGGTACTTACACTGAGCCACATCCCACATCCCCAGCCTCTTATTAAGTAGCTTAGGGCCTTTGCTAAGTTGCTGAGGCTGGCTTTGAATTATGGATCCTCCTGTCTCGCTGGGATTTTAGGTATGCACTACTGTGCCTGGCCCCAGGTTTTTATTGTATGAACATTTGCAAACATTCAGCATCGCCCTACAGTTCATGATATACATTTAGAGGTAATCCAAGTCTATTTTCAGATAACACTGGTATTTCAAGATTCATGGGTATTTTGTAATAAAATATTGCTAATTCCTTTCTCCATTTTACTTATACATAAACACACATAATTGAACATGTTGCTGTTATTATTTTGAATAAATTTTTATCTTAGACCAATTAAAATAAGAAAAACAATGCTTTTAATTCTACCTTATTCCTACTCTGATTCTTTACTTTCTTATGTAAATCTAGAATACTGACTTATATAATTTTCCTTCTCTCTAAAAAAATTTTTGTTCTATTTTTTAATTTGTTCTTTTTAGATATACATGACAGTAGAGAGTATTTGGACATATTATACAAGCATAGAATATAAGTTATTCTAATTGGGATCCCAATCTTGTGATTGTACATAGTGTGGAGTGACAGAGGCCTTTGGATAGGTGGATAGGGGAGGTTGGAAGCTCCTCCCCCAGCAGGAGGGGCGTCCTGGTCTGTCCCAGTGGAGAAGGATTCCTCAGTCCTTTCCCTTCCGGCCCTCTGCTCACCCCCATTTTACTTCCTGTGCTTCTCCATTTTCTCCAGGGTCTTATTAGAATTCTTTACACACTTGCTGAGCTGCCAGCAGCGTATTCTTCCTCGTCGCCATCTCATTTCGCCCTCCCAGGTGAGGCCTGGTTAAATATTCAGCCACTGGCTTACTAGGAAACTCCGCTTCACAGACGTCCGCAAAGTCCCGGGCCAAGTGAACAGCTTCGCCTTCCACCAAGGATGTCAAGAGGGTCCAAGCGGCGGTAGGCATCCCTGCGGGCGCCCACGGCACCTCCCTCCAGCCCGGAGAGGTGGGGGAGCAGGCTGGCCGGGCGCCCGTGGTGCGAAGGCAGAGCGGCGCCCTCCTGGCTCTGGCGGCTGGGCCAGGCCTGCTGCTGGCTGCCGGCGGCCGCAGGCTGGTGCAGGGGGTTGATGGCCGCAGCGTAGGCTTCGCCCGGATGCGAGTAGGGATCTGCCGACTGAGAGTAAGCCAGCTGCTGGTAGGGCGGTGGAAAGTAGGGTGGCGGCTGGTATTCGGCGACTCCAGTGTGGGACAGCGGCGGTGCGGAGCTGTAAAGATGCTGCCCGGCCGAGGAGAGGTGGGGGATGCGCGGGTTCCCGTTGCTACTCGCATCGTGGCGATCCTGGGGGACTGAGTCCGCCGAGCTCAGCGGCGAAGGTCTGGACGCTTCGGTGGCCACGACGCTCAGAGGCGCCTGCTCAGGACCTCGGGTCCCAAGCCAGGTAAGTGCAGGATAGAGGCAGCAGCCTGCGATCCGGGGTGAGTGGGCCTGCGGCAAACGCCTAGCCGAGCGGCTCGCTCTTCAGCCCGCACATGTTGGAGTTGCTACTTATATTCTTGATAATTGCCATTCTGACTGGAGTGACTTGGAATCTCAGTGTAGTTTTAATTTGCATTTCTCTAATTGCTAGAGATGTTGAACATTTTTTTTTCACATATTTTTTGACCATTTTTATCTCTTCTGTGAAGTGCTTGTTCAGTTCCTTTGCCCATTTATTGCTTGAGTTTGTTTTTTGGTGTTAGGTTTTTGAGTTTTTTGTGTATCCCGGAGATTAGTGCTATATTTGAGGTGGAAGTGTCAGATTCTCTCCCATTCTGTAGGCTCTCTCTTATGTTCTTGATTGTTTCTTTGCTCTGAGGAAGTTTTTCAGTTTGATCCATCCCATTTGTTGGTTCTTGATTTTACTTCTTGTATAAATAATTTCTTCTACTAATTTTTGCAGGCAGATCTACTGGCAATATATTTCCTCAACTTCTTTTTTTTTCTTTTAATCTGAGAAAGGCTTACTTCTGTTTTGCTTTCAAAGGATATTTTTACAGTTTTAAGAATTCTAAGTTGGAGGGTCCCCCCCCCCCTCAACACTTTAACTATAGTCATATGTTGCTTAATGGGGCACGCATTTTGAGAACTATGTCATTAGGTAATTTTGTCATTGTGTGAACATCACACAGTGTACATAAACGTTGATGTTATAGCTTACATAGCCTGCTGTTTATAAGATGTATTGTGTGTGTGTGTGTGTGTGTGTGTGTGTGTGTGATTTGCTTGTAGCTCCTAGGGCCATGATGAACAAAATAATTAGAGATTAAATTAAGCATGAGAAAAAATGATGGAAATCATGAGATGTGTTAAACATGTGATATATCTGGTTACTGCCATTGTAACATAGTGTGCTGTTTTACAACAAAATTCTATTAGTAGAAGGAGTGCACTCTAAAATAATGATTAAAGAAATAGCATAGTAAATACATAGACCAGTAGCAGTCACTTATTACTATTATCAAGAATTTATTTGCTATACATAATTATATGTGCTATACTTTCATATGACCAGTGGCAGGGTAGATTTGTTTATGTCAAAATCATCAGAAATATGTGAGTTATGTATTGTGCTGCAATACTGGGATGGATTTGACATCACTAGCTGATAGGAAAGTTTAAATTAGTTATAATCTGTGGGACCACTGTTGTTTATGTGATCTGTCATTGACTGGAATGTTCTCACATGGTATAGGCATGACTGTATTTCACTCCAGTCTCCTCTTGCTTACCTCATTTCTGAGGATAAGTTGTCTATAATTTTTTTCTTTGCCCCTTTTAGTTGAAATTTTGATTCTCTGACCTCTTTCAGGATTTTTTTTTCTTTGTCTTTGATGTTCTAGAATTTGAAAATGATGTGTCGGGATGTAGTGTTTTGGGTATTCATCCTCCTGATCTTCTATGCCTTTCCTGAATCAGTGGGTTAGTGTCTGTCATTAATTTGGTATTATTGATCATTATATTTTCAAATATATATGTAATTATATGTATATTTATGCATATGTATATTTATATTTTGCACTGGGGATGGAACCCAGTATAAAGTGGACCACATCTTCAGCCCTTTTTATTTTTTATTTTGAGACAGGGTCTTGCCAAGGCTGGCCTCAAATGGTATATGCCACCGCACCCAGTTTGGTTAGTTTTTTCTTTTCTCTCTTTTTCTTTCTGGAGTTCTCATTGTGTGTGTTACTGCTTTTGGTCTACAGTTCTTGGATCTGGTATCATTTTCTTTCTTTTTGTTTTCCAGTTTTGGTGATTTCTGTTGTGCTATCCTGAAGCTCAAACAATCTTTCCTTAGCTGGTGACTGGATTTCTCTGGAGTTTTTCTCTCTCATACTTGTCCATATGAAACTTCAGCAGTTTGCTCCAGTTTCCATACCTCAGCAGTAGTTCTTGTGGAGATTTATGCCTTTTTATTTTATGTTATTTATATATTTATTTTATTTTTTGTAGTGGTTGATGGACCTTTGTTTTATTCATTTATTTATATGCAGTGCTGAGAATCGAACCCAGTGTTTCACACATGTGAGGCAAGTGCTCTGCCACTGAGCTACAACCTCTGCACTGAGGTTTATACCTTTGAACTTCTGCTCAGACAAGCCACAATTCTCTGTCTCATTAATTTTGGGGGGCAGCAGTGAGTCCTGGTAGGCCTCTCTTTTCTCATAGTTCTACGATAAATTATTGTTTTTTCAGTTTCTTCAGGTTTTTTTTTTTTTTTTTGGTTAGAATTGAGTGACAATTTCTGGCTTCTTATGCTGGACTGCAAAGTGGAATTCCAAGTTCATTGTTTTTGATTTGTTGCAAATTGTGTTTTCTATTTTCATTTTTGGGTTGTTCATTGTCAGTCTGTAATTATGTGAACTTTCCTGAATTCCTTTATTAGCGCTTTTTTTGGATCTGATTTTCTCTTTATAGGATTATGTCCTTTATGAGTGGGAATTACTTCTTTCTTGCAAATTTGTATGATACTTGGTTTCTGTTTCCTTTTCTTTCCTTTTCGCCTAATTGACTTGGCTAGAACTTCCTGTACCATGTTAACGTGGCTGTGGTGAAAATAGGCATTCTTCTCATTCCTTATCTTTGAGAAAGACTTTCACTTTCATTGCTGAATCTGGTGATGTCAGCTGTGGTTTCTCATAAATGCCCTTTATCAGGTTGAGTTAAAGTTTCTATCTCTTACTAGTTGTTGCTTTAATTATTTAATAATAATCCAAGAGAGTTAGGCTTTGTCATATGCTTTTTCTACATTAGTTAAGATGATCATATGATTTTAAGAATTTTTTCTTTATTCTATGGATGTAGTGTATTACTTTGATTTTAGTATGTTGAACTTCTCTTGCATTCTTGGAATAAATCTCACCTGATCATGATGTCTAAAGCTCCTATTATGCTTTTGGTCTACAGTTCTTGGATCTGGATTGGTTTGCTAGTACATACTGAGCATCTGTACTCTGAAAATCTGAAATCTGAAATGCTTCAGAATTTGTAACCTTTAGAGTTTTGGGCATGTTGCTATGAATGGAAAATTCCATGCCCTACCTCATGTGACAGATGGCAGTCAAAATGCAGGCAAACTAAAAATAGTGTGTAAAATTGCCTTCAGAATACTTATAGAAGGTGTATGTGAAACATACATTAGACTTTGGTCCTGTCCTGAAGACATCTCATTATGTATATGCAAATATTTTAAAATCCTGAAAAAATTTGAAATGTCTTCTGGCCCCAAGCATTTTGTTTTTTGTTTTCTTTTTTTTTTTTGGGGGGGAGGTGGAGTGGGAAGGTATGTCTTTATTCTATTTAAATTAATTTTTCTTATATATGACAGCAGAATGCCTTACAATTTATATTACACATATAGAGCACAATTTTTCATATCTCTGATTGTATGCAAAGTATATTCATGCCAATTCGTGTCTTCATACATGTACTTTGGATAATGATGTCCATCACATTACACCATGATTTCATCCCCCTTCCCCCCCTTCCCCTCCCACCCCTCTTCCCTATCTAGAGTTCGTCTGTTCCTCCCATGTTCCCCCTCCCTATCCTACTATGAATCAGCTCCTTATATCAGAGAAAACATTCGGCATTTGTTTTTTTGGGATTGGCTAACTTTACTTAGCATTATCTTCTCCAACTCCATCCATTTATCTTGCTTTTTTGTGATCCATTCTTTGTATTGTGGCCTAAATGACCTTTTTTTAAAAAAAATGTTATATATGACAGCAGAATGCATTACAATCTATATTACACATATAGAGCACGATTTTTCATATCTCTGGTTGTACACAAAGTAGAGTCACACCCTGAATGGCCTTTTTTAAAGCAAGTGTGAACTTAGAAATAAATTTTTACAACTTGTTAAAAGCCAGTAGAAGAAACCTGTAGCAAGCATAACAATTGATGAAATGGCAGAAGCATTCTCATTAAAGATGTTGATAAAATAAGGAAACTTGTTATCTTTGCAAATCGTCTGTATTTGTTTTGTAGTTCTAGTTAAAGTAAAATGGTAAGAGAAGGAAATTTAAGTCACCACTGGAATAGAAAAATGTTACTGCCAACATTTCTAGATGATGATTGATCATGTCCTTGGAAGATTGAAGATAATCACTCATTAAATCTGTTAACTGTTCATAAATTTTCTAGGAAAATACTAAAGATGATACCACAAAACTTTTCATATACTTATAATATGTGATTAGAAATTATAACTGAAATAGAAATAAAAGCCTTCACAAGAACAAGTAGCCTTCCAAAACATGTGCTAGAACTATGCCTGAAAGCCTACAGGTCCCCCCAAAAAGAATGAAAGACCTAAAAACGTGGAACATTACACCATGTCCTGGAAGAAAATGATTTAATAGGCAAATAATAAAAATAGGTAATTCATAAAAGAGCTAATGAACATTTAACTTAGTTAACTCAACTTTAGTTCAGAAAATTGGTGAAACTTATTATAAAAGGACATTATTTTCCCATATATTGTCAGAGATATGATATTCAGTATTGAATGATAGTCCAGGGATTCTCAGTTAACGTATTTTTAGGAGGCTCCCTTTATTGTCCTGCTATAAAGTATATAGATAATGCAAGCTCCTTAAAACATACTTTTAAAAAAATCTCTAAATATAGTATGGAACAAAGGGGACATAAATTATGGTAAAAACATCAATTTCATAATGTAAGTTCAAAAACTGCTGGAATTAACTATGGTAGAAGCATTTTGATGGAATTTTTAATAATGATATCAGCAGTATCTAGCAAAGTTTATGATAAAACATTAGTAACTTAATGCACCAAAAATGTTTGTGCTAGAAGGAGAGATAGTAATTAGGTACTTGTGCTGTAAGTTTTAAGTGTGTCATATCATTTGGTTCTTGCACCATGTCTCTCCATGGCATTTGGAATTATTTGTATCTTAATGAAGAAACTGAGGGTCAAAGTGGTTAAGTAACTTGCCCAAAGTCAGATAGCTAGTAAGTGATAGACTGGGATCTGAGCCCCAGCTCAGAGTCTGCATTCTTAGCTTCTGCCCCTGGAGTTCGTACCTCAAAAGACATTTCAGCTTCCCTTTAATTCAAAACCGAACTCAGGAGCTTTACCCCCCTCCAGATCTCACATTGGTCATTTTTAATTGATTTGTTTTATTAAATGTCATTTCCTTCTGTCCATTTGCTGAAGCCAGGAATCCCAACACTTCTCTTCAGTTCAGTTAATCCTTAGTCCAGTCATCAGTGACTCATTTTAAATTGTACCTTGAATAGCTCATGAATCCTTTCAGTTCCCTTTATTTCTACCACTGTCAGCCTCAGCCAAACCTGACATCTCCTGACTGGACTACAGAGTGTGCCTTGAGCTTCTATCCTGTGCACTTCTGGCTGATCCCCTTTCTTGTTTTGTGTGTGTGTAGGTGTGTGTATATCTGCTCCAGAGGTTACTCCTTGTTCTTAGGATAAAGGCCAGATTTTTAGCAGGACTTGAAGGGACATTGAGTCCCTCATTGAAGACATTGAGTCTTGTACTCTCTTCTCCATTCTCCTCTCTGTGGACTGTTACTGGTTTGTGCTTTTTCCTGTGGGGAAAAATGGGACCAGGACTGATTTATGCCTTCTCCTGTGTTTCCTCTGCCTGGAATTCAGCCGTCTTCCGGCCTTCCCAACTTAATGCATTCTTCTCAGCTCACCTCAAATAGTGGGTAAGCTTTTGTTAGCCATCTCCCTTTGTCCCCAGATCATATCAGTTCTGGCTATAAGTTACTATATAGCATATCTATAGTAACACTTGTATACAACATTTTGATTAAATAGTCTGCTGATTATTAATGTTTATCTTTCCCTCCTAGACTCTAGTTCCTTGAGGGCTGAGTACCAAAATGCATACTCAATATAGTTTAACGAACACATCTCCTTCACAGTTAGCTACTAAACTGAAGCTTGAATGGTGAACCATACTCATTGAAATGTGGAGTTTGATTGCTCCTTACTGGCTAAAGGTTCTTAACCTCTTCAAGTCTTTCCTTATCTGTTAACTGAGAATAAAAGTAGTGCCTACCTTTTGGATTGTGAGGATTATGTGAATTAGCAGGGATAAGGCACTGGAGCAGTGCATACTAATGTGCTCAGTTAGTGGAGCCGTTGTCATTCCTGTTGAGACCTATTCAGGGTCACGCAGTGTTTAACATACAGCCTGTTGTAGATATCAGTTCTCATGTTTTTCTCCATCAACTGAGATCATTTGGAATTCTTAAAACAACGGCTTTGCAGTTTCTTGAACAGACATGTGTACATTTCATTGTCTTCATTTTACTCAGTTAAAACTAAGGACCGTATTCAGCCCAGTAGAAGGGCTGATATATAGTGCAAGTTTATGCTTACCCAGGAGACAAGAAGGCTGAGTACAGGTTGCATAGGATTTTGATTATCCATTTATGGTCTTTGAATTCATGTAGTTTGAAATAAATTATTAAAAAATTTTAAGGAGAGATGAATTCTATGCATAAGAATTGCTTTTAGAAACTTGATCTGCTGCAGTTGGAGTGGGGGACTGTATTTAGGTGATAGTCTTTGATAGAATTAGGAGAGTTAGGAGGGAGATATCCATTTTTATAAGATGATGATCTTTGTTTTATATAGATTGAATTGAATTGCTCATAGGTTTTTAAAATAGAAATACCCTCAGGTTTAGTGTGTGGGACAGAAGTCATGAGAAAAGCCTGGGGTTGAAATAAAGAGAATTATAACAAAAAGCATTAGTGAGCTGTTAACTGGTATATCAGCAGAAAAAACAGATCAGGTAATTTTTATATGTGACAAGGTTTTGTTAGCTGTTATTTCTGTGTACTGTATGCTTGAAGTGATGAAGCCACATTTTAAGTAATGTCTTATAATCCAATTGTTCACTAATAAGTGACCTTCTCTAGTGTGTCTGATTTAGTGATTTAAAATTTAGTAAAATGTTACATTTTATTTTGATGATGCTTACAGAGATAAATTGAAGGGTCATGAAGTTCTTTCCTAAAAGTAATGAACATTAAGCTCTAGTTTGATTTTATAAGTTCTTTAACTATCATAGTTTTTAAAAAAACTGTTTATCTTATATAATGATGAGATACAAGATAAACAGTTTTTTAAAACTATGATAGTTATACAAAATACATGTATGAAGATGTGAATTTGGTATCAACATATATAATCAGAGATATGATAAATTATGGTATAATGGTGTATTAAGAATTGTAATGTAAAAATAAATTTTAAAAGGCATAATTTGATGACTATGCTAATTAGATTAACAAGGGCAAGCATTTTACCATGTATACACATATCAAAACATCTGGTTGTATATTTTAAATATATATCACTTTATTTGTAAATTATACCTCAATAAATCCAGAAAATAAAAAAAAAACTGTTTATCTTATAAAGGAAACTAAATATGAAAATAAAGATGAATAAAGTCTTGCAGGAACCTTAAGGAGATGGTAGGTTTGTTAAGTCCCAAGGTAGCTAGGTGTACTAGAGTCTGTGTTCTCTGAAAATCTCACTAACTCAAGTGTTATGCTTTTCCCCCCCTTCCCTTAACCAGGAATTGTGGTGCTTGGAATAAACAGAGCTTATGGCAAAAATTCACTTAGTAAAAATCTTATAAAAATGGTGAGTGTAAAGATTAAACTGTTTGCTTCTAATTTTAAGATATAGTATTGATATCAATCTGAAAATGATCTTTTTTTCTTTTTCTTTCCTGTTCTTCCTATCTTGGTTTAGTTATCAAAAGCTGTGGATGCCTTAAAATCTGATAAGAAAGTTCGGACTATAATAATCAGGAGTGAAGTTCCAGGGATATTCTGTGCTGGTATGTAAATGACTTTTATTGTGAAATTATATTTAAGGATTAGTGTGTCCTCAGTAGTGGCCCATTTTTCATTCAAATGTTCTGTGGTTTGGTTTAAACTTCATTACTGGCAGCAACTCGGTCTGTTTTTCATGAGAAAAATAACATGTTTACTCTGTCAGCATTAGAATATTTTGCAACATGTGGGTTTGGTAAATTCTGTATTTACCAAAAAAATATTTTGAGTCATTAAAATTTGCTTGTGGTGCATACATAAATCATATTTATGAAACATAATTGGGAAGGAAAAATTAGGTGTCCAACAAAACATTATGCCCTGTATGTTAGTTGTTCAGAAGATGCGCGAAATTGACTGGCAGTTGCTGCCTCATCTCAGAGTGCCAAGTATAGATAATTTGCTTTGAAAATGGGTGTTTATGGTAGTATCCAGGTGGGGGCTGGACGTGTCTGTGCTATCTGCGGTAGCAAAAGATAACTAATTCACATATACATTTTTGTGTTTGTGTTGCATTTCTCAAAGCTAAACATCAAGTTATTTTGCATTTTCCCTATGTCCTAGTATTTCTAAGCCAAGATATTAAATGAATCTGTTTCAACAAGTGAAAAATGTGTGTGATCAAAATAAAAAGCTCATAACATGCAGCATCATTATTATTAATTTATTTATTTACTAATAATCAAATAGAGACAGAAGTTGATTGAAGCATAAAACTATTTTATTTCAACAAAAATATAAATAGGGTAATTTCCTTGAAGTAATCATACATTAAGTCATTGCAGTGTTTTATTCATTGAACAAATTTTTATTGAGTGCTTAGAATTCTATATTTGGAACAGTTCTTATAACATGAGGGTATATTTGTAGACAGATGTTTTTAGAGGTGCCTAATTATGGCCTGTATTCTTTAGTTACTCAGTCTTTTTAGGTTTTAATCTATGGCTTCCACTGTAAAACATAGAATTTTAAAGTATTAAGAAATATTCATTCCAAAAGTTTTGGCTGTGGTAAGGTTTCATTGTTTTCTTATAATGTAATGTAGCATACCTAAAAAAGGATTGCTTTAACTCCATTTGGGTCATTGAAGAACATAGAATCACTGTCCTCAGATGCTTGGGTGATGATGTTAGGCATTCAGGCTTCTGTTTTCACATTTGTCAAAGTTAGTGCTATCTGCCTAGTAGGGTTGGTGGAGACTTTGATGTGACAGTGTAGAGAAAGCACAGTGCACTATATTTGTCCCTTCCTACCCTTAGGGGATTGGTTTCAGGACTCCCTGAACCTTCGCCCTCAATTCCCTTCGTGCTCCCAATTTCCATGAGTACACAGATCAGCAGGTGCTCAAGTCCCTTATTTAAAATGGTGTGGTGTTTGCATAACCTACCCACATCTTTCCATATACTTTAAATCATCTCTGTATTACTTATGTTACCCTGCTGCAACCAGTGTGGCCAAACTAGCAGTTCCGGCAAGGGACGATGGGAGATTAGAAAAATAAAGACTCAAATACGCAGATTTTTGAAGATAACAGCTGGGATTGGGTGGAGCACTGCTCTCTGAAGGAGAAGCAGGTCTAAAGAATCATGCTAGCAATCTTTATTATATATGGCTCATTCAGATTCAAGATATTCTTTGCAAGCATTATTCTTTGTATTCATGAAAGTTAGCAACATTATGCATCTTATTCCTCAGTTACATTCTACATTTGCAATGTGCAACTTTAGGAGGTTTGTGTGTCCCTCAAGAAAGCCCATTGTCTAAAGTTACTGTTAATGCAGGCAGGTTCAGGAGCAGCAGAGTGGTGAAACATTGTGGTTGTCCCAGGAACTGGATGCCTGAGATCAAGGTCTAGACTGATAAGACTCTTGCACAGAGCTTCCTCATGGAATGCATTACCATAGCAACTAGGCATCTTGCACCTTTGCAGATTAACTTTCCTAGGCACTAAGCATGCCACAGCCATGAAGACATCAGGGACCCCAATTTCAGACACTGCTCTCCCATCTACTTGTCACCGCTCTTCAATGCCGAATACAATGTAAATGCTATGTAAATAGTTGTAATACTATATTGCTTAAGGAATAATAACAAGGATACAAGTCTGTACATGTTCAGTACTTATGAATCCCCCCCCCCCCCCGCAAGTATTTTCTGTCTGTGATTGGTTGAATCTGAGGATGAAATTAATGGATACAGAGAGCCAACTGTATCCAATAAGTGATAGCTGTATGTTTCTTATAAATGTTTTACATTTATTTTCAATTCCTTTTCTTGAGCAGTGTGAGGAATTTAGACCAAGAGAATTAGGATTCTTATATGTGTAACTTTTAGCACAGGGTTAACATGGTTTTGAGGTAAAAGGCTCTCATACCATGAGTGGTGGCTGTGAGGTTCTTTTGGGGCTGCAGGGTAGCTTATTAGAAAGTTGTAGTGTTAGGATTTTTAATGCAGCCTCAAATAAAAGGTATAGTGTTAAGTTTTAAGGCAGGCTCAAATATATGAATATACATGAATCTCTGAGGAGTAATGGTGATACTGTGAGGGAAGAACAGCACCTAAAAAAATAAAAATAAGTGTTGTCGTATATAGTGGTGCACCCCTGTAATCCTAGCATCTTGGGAGGCTGAGGCAGTGGATGCATGTTGAAAGCCAGCCTCACCAATTTATTGAGACCCTGTCTCAAAGTAAAACTTAAAAAAGGATGGGGATCTAGCTTAGTGGTTAAATGCCCCTGGGTTCAACCCTTGGTACCAAAAGGAAGAAGAAGAAAAAAAAATAGAAGTGTTAACATTCATCTAACTGTTCTCTTTCTGTTGGTAATAGATTTGTAATTATCACACTGTAATTACTGGTAGAATTTAAAAATTTTTAAAATCTATTTCTTGGTCTTGGTAACTCATTTGTTCTTCATCTCTACATTAGTAATATTGCTTGAAAAAGGCTTAATACTTCAGTACAGTTTGAAACTGTTAGAGGTTGCCCTTTCCCCCCAAAGGGCACATTAAATAATGTACCAGATGCTGTTTATCAGTTGAGTAAGAGCTTTTGAGTACCATCCCATCTACTGTCTTTGCTTTATGTACTTTTAAATTTTTACATGATCAGGGTCATCTTTCATATTTTAACTTATGACATTTGTTACTATATTCTGCCCCAAATCAGTGTTTGATTTGTAGAAAAATTGGGCCAAGTCATTTATTTTAGTTAGTGTATCTAATTGGACCATTTGATCAGATTTCTCTGAAAGGTTTTCTTCTCTTACATGTACTTTAAATAGGTAGGCCACTGGGGTCTGTCTGTATATATTTGTGTGCATGAAATATAATTCCTGTTAAATAAAGTCTCTTTACCATTAAAAGAGTATTTAAACTCATCATAGCCTATATTTGTCATAAATATCTTAATTTTAATCAGGCTGTATTTATTTGTTATTGTTGAAGAATTCAATCTTTCACGTCATAAAATCTGTAATTTCTTTTCTGAAGTAGCAGTAATAGTCTCTTGACTACAACATCCTCAGAAACTGTATATTCATTTATTGGTTATTCTTGTGGAAGAAGAATAACCTTCCCTGTCCCCACAAAGTCACTCATTTTCCCTCTTCCCTCTTGGCTTTCACAAAGATTTCTGTATACATCAGCATTCCAGTGGTACCTTGTTCATTTCTAAAAACCTAAAGTGTGTGAAGTAGTTGTGCCTCACATTTCTTTTTTTAGTATTGGGGATTGAACTCAGGGGGTGCTTAGCCACTGAGCCACACTGCTAGCCCTTTCTTGTATTTTATTTAGAGACAGGGTCTCACTAAGTTGCTTAGGGCCTCGGTAAGTTTCTGAGGCTGGCTTTGAACTTGGCATCCTCCCATCTCAGCCTCCTGAGCCTCTGGGATTACAGGTGTGCGCCACTGCACCCGGGTTGCCTCACATTTCTTGAGCATATGAGCTGCTCTCATTCTTTGAGAATCATCTTTTGTCTCCTCAGAACCTAACACCTAATCCTTTAAATAAAGCATTGATTTGCTGATGCTGTTGTAGTGTTGTTGGGATGAGTTTTAAGTAGCTTCTTTCAGTAGTCACAGACCACTTTTCTTTTCACTGATAGTGTTTTGATTTCTGACTAGATTCATTTCCCTATATCCTTTTCCTAAAATGGTAGGAAAATAGATAAGATTCCTGCATTGTATTGGAGGTTGGATCACATGATTTCTAATTTCCATTTAATTTAATTCTAATTTCCATTTATTTATAATTGATAACTATATTTCACTTACATTTTTAATTTTTAATCAAATTTTACATTAAAAACCATTAGATCAAAATGTATAGAAAATTATACTGAGAAATCTCCATTATTTCCCTAAGAATAATAATTTAATAATTTTTGTCCTTTAGTATTTTATTGTGTTAATATATATGTCTATGGATGAATATAGACATGCACTTATCAGAATGTTAAGCAACTCTTTAAAGCAATACATATAAAGGCTATGTATGATGGTGTGGAAAACACCTAAGAGTAGACAGTTGTATATAGAATGTTATGCCCATTGTTACTCTAATTGTGTGAAATGTCTATAAATAAAATCATGATTTAGGGTGGTATTTCATTTTCTTGAAACGTTTCTGAAATGATAAATTATATTAACAAATTATGTTAGGCAACTACATATAAAGTAATAACTTCAAAAAATTATAAAGTATGTTCATCTATTTTTCTGTTTTGGTAACTTAAATTGTAACATCAGCTGAGTTCCAGAATTATTATTAAAAATTTGAGAGGCAGAATTTTAGACTGAAAAGAGATGTCAAAGAACAATTCTGATCCTTTCAAGTTGTAGAATTTCAGTTTGTAGAATCTCTGTGAAGTGAAGGACCTGATTAAAGACCCTTAGCTTAGTTACTTCTCTTGATTCCAAAGGCAGGGCAAGCACTCTGCTGCAGAGTCATCCCCCTTGGCCCTGCCTGTCAGTTTCCTTTATGTGTTTTCAATCTAAAATAAAAGAAGTATGAAGACTTCTTTTTAAAGAAATTTTTGCAATTAAAATTTTACACACTTACCTATCTTAGTGGCCCTGTGGCTTGGGAATCACTTTTGTATACCTACTTGTAGATTAGAAGACTGCTTCTGGGTTCATGGCCTGCGTTTAATTCTCTCAGATATTGAGAAATAGCATTTTGATAGTCAACCTTGAAGCATTGGCTACATAATGATGAGAGATTGACTTGAATGTGTGCTGCTGCCCCTGTATGTTGTAGAGATTATTTATTTCTTCACTTTAAAAAAGTTTACTTTATTTTTTATGTACACAAAAGATAAAATAATTGTCACTTTGAAATGTTTAGACGCTCAAAATTTTAATGCATTTTACCTATAATGAAATTAGAGGAGAATTCTTTTGCTTATGCTATTGCCTTAGATGGAAACTGTAATCACAGTCATCTGTTTATTTTTGTTCAACTCTTCTAATACTTCCTATCAGAGTGCATGTGCATTGTTTTTACCATAACATTTAAAATGAAATTTTATGAGAAATTACTGAGATTGAGAGTTTTTTTTTTGTTTGAAATTCCTCAAATAGCTGATAAATAATTCTTGGTAATTGATTACTGTATTTAGAACTCTAAATTGAGTGTTTCACTGAATTATATCAGTGTGGGCTTTTTTTTCCCCTCTCAAATAAAGTAAAGGTCGTTTTGCTTCTGCTTTTGAATTCTAGTAAATTGTGTTATGACTAAAGACTTCTCACTAAAATTGTCAACATGCATTATTGAATACTTGTGCATTGTTTAAATGAATACAGATGTCATGACAGGAATAGTTATGTAGGAGCCTGTGATCTGTTAAATATTGTTTCAGATTCTTAATTGTTATATATTTGCCTAGTAGTCACTTTGAGAGCAAGTAATGTAAAAGGGACATACACCATGAATATATGTTAGTTCAGTATGTCAGCATAGAGTTTTTATTGTTGTATATGATTAAAAATTATTGAGATATAACTTACTTGCAATGAAATTTACCATTTTTTAAGGGTATTAATGAGTCTTGACCAATGTTTGAACCAAGATTACACTCATTATAAAGATCATGTTCATAACTTTAAAAGCTTTCAGTCCCTTTCCCTTACTCTGAACTCCTATTAAAATCTAGGTCTTTGTGCTGCTGCTGTACTTTCGTCTTTTCTAGAATTTCTTATAAATGAATTCATATTCTAGGTGGTCTTTTGTGTTTGGCCTCTTTCACTTAGTGTAATAATGCTTTGAACTTCACCCATGTTTTATGTTTCAGCAGTTTCATTTATTTGCTGAGTGTGCTTTTTATTTCCTTGCTGAATATTTATTTTATATGCTGAGTAGTCCATTGTATGAGCTGCTTTTTTTTTCTTCTGTTCACCAGTTGATAGTTGTTGATAGTTTCCATTTTTTTTGGCTTTTGTCTTCATTACTTCTGTGTTAGCTTTTATTTACTATAACAAAATACTTGAGTTAACTTAAAAAGAGGAAAAAAGGTTATTTTGACCCATAGTTTTGCAGGTTCCAGTCCATGATCTATTAGCCCCATTGATTTGGGTAGCATATCATAGAGAGAGTGTGTGGAGGAGCAAAACCACGCATATCAGGAGCCAGAGAGCCAAGGAAAAGGAGAGAAAGGTCCAAGGTTCCTTTCTAGAGCAGGCCTCAGTTGGATTAGGGACCTCCCAAAGCCTCTACCTCTCAAACTTTGTCCTACCGTCTACCAATACTGCTACCCTGGGGACCATTCTTTAACACATGGACCTTGGGGGAGCTTTCAGTATTCAAACTGTTCCAGCTTCCGTGACCATTCGTGTACAAATCTTTTTGTGATTGTGTGTTTTTATTTCTCTTGGGTAAATAGGAGTGGACTGACTCAGTTTTATCTTAACTGTGTGTTTAATTTTGTAGGAAAATGGCAACTGTGAACAAGGCCCTGGGTTTGATCCCTAACACCAAAAACCCAAACAAACAAAACCCAAGAAACTTCTAGCTCTTTTCTGTATAATTTTGCATTTTCATCAGCAGTGTATTAGAGGTCTAGGAGTTCCACATGTATTCCCACACTTTATATTATCAGTCTTTTTAATTGTGAGCCTCCTAATAGATATGTAGTCAGATGTCACTGTGGATCCAATTTGCATTTATCTAATGATGTGAATTTTGAGCATCTTTTCTTGTACCTGTTTGTCATCTGCATATATTTTTTGTGATTTGTGTCTTTATTGCATCTTCTAGAATTGTAAGGGTTATTTATATTATTCTTGGCACAGGTCTTTTATAGAATGTGTGCAGATTTTTCTTCCTGCTGATTGGCTTGCCCTTTTCTTTATAGTTTAAGAACAAAGATTTTTCATTTGGAGACTTTCTTATCAATTCTTTTTCTTTATGATTGATAACTTTCTTATGAATTAAGTAATGTTAGTCTATCTTAAACTCAGAAAAACTTTCTCTGTGTTCTCTTCTAGTACTTCCCTAGGTTTTATATTTTACATTGAGGATGTGATGTATTATAAGTTGATTTTTGCATATATCATGAGATAGAGATTGAGATATGATAGTATGATTAAAAAATGTATTAGGAACCTCCCAAAGCCTCTACCTCTCAAACTTTGTCCTAGAATCATAGCAAAGACTCCTAAAAGCCCTGAAAATTTTCTGAATGGTGAGAAGGCGTTCTCTTTGATAGAGATGATATAAGGTGTGGCCGCCAGATGGCTTCAGGATGGAAATTTCTAGTTAGGAAAACAATTGTGGGATCAGAGGGTTAGAAATTCTAGCATCCTTGCTCTCAACCACTGGGTTATAACGAGGGGCCAGAGATTTGAGTTCAGTCACCAGTGACCAATGATCTAATTAGTCAGGCCTGTGTAAGAAACCTATGTTAAAAACAGTGGGATTCAGAGAGCTTCCAAGTCGGGAAACACATTGATGTGCTGGAGAAGTCGGGGGAGTGCTGCATCCCTTGCCCTATGAATCTGTTTCTTTATAATACAGCTATAAAAGCAAGAAAAGGGTTTTCCTGAATTCTAAGAGTTATAGTGAATTAATGAATCTGAGGAGGGGCTTATGGAAACCCCCAATTGGTTTCCATAAGTTAGTCAGAAGTATCAGTTGCCCTTGGGATTTGTGGTTGTTATCTGAAGTGAGGACAGTTTGGTACACCTGAGCCCTTAGCTTCTGGGGTTTGTACTAACTTTGGGAGTTAGTATTAGAATTTAATTGGATTGTTGTATACCCAGTTGGTATTGGAGATTTGGGATAGACGACCCCCCCCCAAATTTGGTATTAGAAATTAGTATTAGAAAAAATAATATTGTTGATGAAAGCTCAGTCCTTGTCCCTGATGCCAATCCAAAAACGTGGACACGGTTTTGAAAGAAAAGGAGAAAGAAGGTTTATTGCTTTGTTATCAGAGGAGAAACACAAGGTACTCCTGTCCCAAAGGCTGCAGTTCTCCCCATCAGCAGGAACAGGGGGTATTTAAAGAGGTGACTCAAAGGCTACATTCCACAGGTTCTGTCTAGATGTCTAGAGTCGTAATTCACTTGTTAATTTGGGAGATAGTCATTTCTGAGGTCTTTTGGTGCCATCCCCAAAGCCTAGATGACTTTGTTCCTATGGTGGGTGTCTACTGCGGACAAATAACTCTGCCCAGGATGGGAAGAAAGGTAATCCTGTTTCCCTTGATTTTAGGGATGGAAAGAGAGATTAGGAAGGAGCAGGGAGAGAGGAAGAGAAAGAAACATGTCCATTTAAAAAATAAATTGTAGTATTAGAGCAGCAAGGTGTATATTCAAAGCATAAAGTGGACACTGTTGCAGTATCATGATTGGTGTCTGGCATGGAGTTTGCTAGATGGACTCACAGAAGTCAGAAGAGTGCCCTACTTAGCTTGTTACCATTTCTAGTTTATCCACTGGCTAAAAGTAAGGAAGAACTAAATATTGTCTGTAAAAAAGTAAATAATAATGGATCACCTCATTGTCCTATTCAGTCCCCAGGAATACAGTGTACAGGAGGCAGAATCCAAGGCTCCCAGAGCTGCTGTGTCTGAATCCAGGAGCTTGTGAACATGTGACCTTACATGCTAAAGGGGACTTGGAAGAGAGGAGTTTTCTTGATTTACCCAAAGGGCCCAGTGTAAAATCAAGGGTCCACATGAGAGGAGACAGAAGGAATCTGAGGAGAAATGACGAGAGAAGCAGAAATTATAGGGATGCAAAGAAAGGGCTCTGGGCCAAGGAATACAGACAGCCTGGAGAAGCCCAAGAGGCAGAGACGCGAGTCCGGAGCTTCTGGGAGGAAGGCAGCCACGCCAGCCCATTTCAGACTTCTGCCTAGAGCTGCCAAGTCGCCCCTCTGAGTCTGTGGTTGTGGTCCAGCAGCGGGGGGAAAATGATGCCAAGTGTGCGAGGTGTCTTCTACTGCGGCTGTCACCTTCTTCCCAGGCTCCCGCTGCTTGCTGTCTCCTCCTGTCCACTTCCCTTCTTACTCTGTTCTAACCAGAGCTCATTCTCCTCCTGGGCTCATTGCTCTGTGTTCCCTCTGCTTGGAAAAGCCTCTGCTCAAATGTCATAGAAAGTGGTTCTCATCACTTTTGCTGAAGCAGACCTCCCTGCTTCCCCCACTTCTGTCGTGTTTTTCTGTATTTAGAACTTCATCTTTGAACTTTTCAGTTCCTCAATTTATTTTTCACGGTTTATTATCACTATTATTTTCACTACTTATTTATAACCTTCACCCATAGTTAGGCTTCTTCCCTGCCTTCAGGGGAAGGCCTATTGCCAGAACAGTGCGTGGACCATAGAAGGTAGTTTAGCAAGTAGTTCACAGGACGGCTGTGTTAACAGTTTTGAATGGTGAGGAGTAACATTGGCAAAGTGTCATGATTAAATAAAATGAGCTTTGTTACACAGGACATGTGTAGGTGGCTTGTGTGGTTAAGAAGAATGACTTGTTCTTGAAATAGTGTCAGTCTCACAGATGGGAGATTATAACTAGGGTACCAGTAAAAGCTGACCCCTCTCTTCCCCTCATGAATTTGAAGTGGGGGACTGGTGTGGATTAAAGTATCAGTTTAATTACTTACTGTTAAAACGATTTGGAAATGTGATTTAGACACAGGTCCAAATGGATTCTCAGTTCTTTCACTGCCTCCAATAACAGAGATGCTTTGGAAGAGCAGAGTTGCTTGGGGGTGAGCAGAGAATAGGCTGCTCTAGAAGGTGGACAGGTGATCAGAAGACCTGAGCTATTTTCCCTTAGTCCCCTCACTCCAAGGAGGGTCTTGGGGCAACGAGGAGCAAGAGGGTCTTCCGAGAAGCAGGCTGAGCCAGCTCTTGAGCTGGGTCAGGATTGGGAGAGCTCCAGCTAGAAAAGCAGAGTTAAACAACTTAGAAAAAAGTGAGCTTTTTATTAGTCGATTCTTGGCAGTTGATCTTGAGCAGCGGCATTTGCTTTCTTAGGGGTTTCTCTGGGAAGTGGCATTATTCTGGCTATCAGCAAACATTTTTCAGTCATAGGCCAGATATTTTAGGCTTTTGGCCACCTTACAAACTTCGTCACATATTCCTTATTTTACTTTTAAAACCCTTTAGAAAAGTGAAGACCATTCTTGAGGGCTGTATTAGTAGTCCATTTTGTGTTATTGTAACAAAACACTTGGGTCAGGATACTTTATAAAGAAAAGATTTATTTTGGCTAACAGTTCCGGAGATGCAGGGTCTAGGAGCCTCTTTCGATGATGGTCTTCTTGCTAACAGCGTGCTGAGGTAGTGCAGAGCATCTCATGGCAAGAGGCAGGGAGTATGTGTGTGTATGTATCTTCTGGTCTTTCTCCATCTTCATGTAAAATTATCGGATTCATTAAGTGGCTGCACCCTGATGACCTTATCTAATCCTATTCACATCCCAGAGGTCCAGTCTCTGAACCTTAAGTTAGATTAAATTTTCACTCTTTTCATACCTCACGCTTGGGTAAGACTGGCCTGTCTCGGCTGCTGTTTACTGACCCATGGTCCTGACTCAGTTATTTTCTCTCCTCTTTGCTTAAACCAGTCCATTCCCTGGAACCTGGCCCCTCTGCAGCTGCAGGAGCCAGGGTGAGAGACATTGGGCGGAGGGAAGAAGCCAGAGAGGCCTGGCTGTGGAGGTGTTATGTCTTGGCCTGTAGTAAAAGTGTTCACTGATCTGCAAACAGCTGGACTACTCATAGTTCAAGAAATATTTTGTTGAGTGACAGCTCATGTGGATGAATGTTAGATTGGAAAGTGAGTACCAATTAGAATGATCTTGAGGTTTATGGTTTCCAAAACCGCCCTGAGGAGAATTTCCATGTGAGTAACTTTGGACTTTTGGGGACAAAATAAGATTGAGATAGATGAAGGTAGTCAGTATTTTTATATTCTCCATAAAAGTAAAGGCAACATGGTTATTAAATGCCAATCTAGAACTGGGGTTGTGGCTCAGTGGTAGAGCGCTCGCCTCACACACATGAGATCCTGGGTACAATCCTCAGCACCACATGAAAATAAATAAAGAAAATAAAGATATTCTGCCCATGTATAACTGAAAAAATATTTTTTTAAAAAATGCCAATCTAATTTACTCACGTTAAAAGCAATCCTTTCATGTGTTTGGAGGAGATGGTCCAGTGCCATTACTCCATCTCAGTCCAAGTTGCAGGTGTCTGGTTTTGTTTAGTGGGGAATGGGGTTTGAGGAATCAAGGTCTAGGTGCTCCATGTGCTCATTATTGTTTCATTGTCTTTGCTACTAGGCCCTTTCCTGAGACAGAGCTAAGAAATAGATAAATTCTATATTATATACATACACATGTATTTAAATCAATTCTTTATTTATACATTGAAAACCATGAGTTCATATGACACCTGTGTTTCTAGTTCAACACCGCAGAGTTCGAATCTTCTCTTCTCCCGTTCCTTATTTGTATTGCCAGCTCAGTCCTGTCATACTCAGAAGGAGTTTCAGAATTGCTGATCCAAACCACTCTGACAAACAAATTGCTGATCCAAAACCCTCTAACCAGAGCTTATTATTTATTTATTTAGACTGAGAGTATATGATCTGTAATCATAGGTGATACTAGCAGTATTGTTTTGAAAGTTACTTATGTTATTTCTCCTTCATTGTAGTTGTTTTATTTATTGAAATTAAAGTTAGGTGTATGTACTCTTGTTAATTTTATTTTCAATACATAAAATATTAACTTTGGTTTCAAAAGTCAAAACTAGTTAGAGATAAGAGAAGTATCTTGCTCTTTCCAATCCCTTTCCTCTAGTTCTCATCCTTAAGGGAGTTAATGGATGTCATTAGTTTCTAGATTATACTTCATATGCTTCCTTTTGCAAAATTAAGGATATATCCACTTATTAACCTACTTACATTCTTTCTTACATAAGTTGCAGTGTGTGTGCATATGTGTTTTGTAGTTAGCAGTACCTCCTGGGCATCATTTCATATTCATAGAAATGTGATGATACCTAGGTGTGTATGAGTGGTTATTGAGGCATTTTCAAGATGGAGAGGTTACCACAGTTTGCATGTGTATGGAATTGATCCTGTCCTTGTGGAGAGGGAGAACTGATGTCACTTTTAGTAGAGAAGCTTTGAAGTATGCCAGTGAGGCTGGGGTGCTGGACAGAGTGGGAGATTTTGGTTTGGTTGGTAAAAGGATACTTTATTTTAAGGAAAAAAAATGAAGTCCTGTTTATTAGAGTCTTAAATTCTGATAGAATTCGATGACAGTGTTCTTTTACCAACTGTGGAGGTACTATAAAAAATTTACTTGATAATTTTTAAAGATTCAAGTTTTATATTGAATGGGAGTTAAATGTGACTTCGGATCCTAGATGAGGAGGTGTGTGTTAATTTAGTGCTCGAGAAGCTGTGAGGGTAGTCATGTCTTACCAAGAAGGCAATGCTCTTTGACATCACTTGGTTCCTCCTAGTCCAAATTTTATCCTGAAATTTCCTGTAATAATTGAGACTAATAACAGTCTCTACCAATCAAGATCCGTTTATTGAGAAGAGATAAGAATTGAAGCAGAACCAATTTATCATTCATAAATCATCATCTAGGAGATGGTGAGTTCTCATTGTCATAACAGAAAAAATGATCAAAATTGACTTAAACTGTAAGGCTGTTAGGATTGCCTGAATCCAGAGAGTCTGAATTTTTCTGTAATTCCTTTGTCTTTCCTCTGTATTTGAGCTTTATCCTCAGCTTGGTAGCCTGAAGCTTCTGCAGTTCTGGGCTTTACATCCACATATGACCTTGTTGATGGGCAGAGAATACTTCCAATCTGAAACCTGTAGCTCTCAGGCAGATCTTGGTCTGACTGCTTAGGAGAATGGACTATCCTGATTAGCTCAAGTCAACTGGGGCCCACCCCTAGGGGTGGGGGGTAGGTTAATTTTTCCAATATGTGGATGAGGAAATAATGAGGGCAGACGCCAGAACAAAAATAAGGCAACATTAGGAAACATAATAAGAGGCATAGATGCTAAGTTGAAGGTCATATTCAATAGATGGTTAGTATTTACGGATTTTAAAAATTTCTGCTCTCACCTGTTTTCATTGGGGCCCAATTAACAAGAAAACATGTATTTCATTCATTCTTTATTTTTTTTGAAGTGCCTTCTACATGTCAGGTACAGTTCTAGGATCTGGGGATGTAGCCATAAATAAGTCAGAAATAACCTCTGCTTTTGTGGAGCCTCCAAAGGCAATGGGAAGGACCTCATGGTTTTGCTAAGAGGATGTGTACAATAGTATTCCTAAATCTTCTGTGGTGTCTGCATGAACATTTACATTATGTAGCTTGTAACTTACATATAGGAAGGCAAATGTGTGTACAAAGGGGATGGGAAAGAAATAGATGGCACAGAAATAAAAACTAATCATTGGCTTGATTATTCTGACTTTATAAATCTAACAGTGAAAATATTTTGAAGTCAGGGATCAAAGTCTTCCACTTTCTTCTCAACAAAATTGAGCCATCATCATTTCAAAAGCACTGCATTTCTACATTGCAAGTGCAAGATGAACCAAGAGTAAATATATATCTATTAGAGATACATTTGAAATATATCTATTGAAATATTTATAAAGTCAGTCTTTATAAACCTGTGTATTCCAGGTTCATGCATGAGTTAAACAGTTTGATTCAAATGACTCATCCCTTTATGTGTGTTTGGGTATATTTGTGAGCATATACGCGTATATTTGCATATGTGTATGTATATGTAGGGTGTGTGAATATAGATTTACATGCATATACCAGGAAGGTGTATAATAAAATACAGTTTTGCTGTGTTTAATTTTTTGTTATGTTTACTAATAATTTTCACCTTCTTTTTACTTTTCCTTACATTATTTGTAAAATGAGTAAATATTAAACAAAATCAAGAGTCCATTGGCCCCTTCTTCTAGAGTGTTGGCTATTTTGCCTAGTCTGCTGAGGGTTAATGTTAGGCACGTATATGGTTCATTTTTCGTAGTGGTTGATGACAAGGAATTCTTTTCAAGTACACATGGAATATTTATGAAATTAACTGTCTGCTAGGCCATGAAACAAACATCCACAGATTTCAAAGAACTGCAATCATTGGAGCACATTCTGTCACCCTAGGCAGTTATAGTATAACTCATTTAAAAAAAGATAATTAAGTACAGTCTCTTACATTGGGAAATTTTAAGATAACTTGGAAATAACTTGCAGCTCAGCAAATGAATCTAAATGGAAATTAGAAAATATTTAGAACCAGTTGCCTACAGAAACACTTTAAAAGTTGTGGAATACAGTTACAGGTGTGATACACTGTGTTTTAGGAAAGAAGAAAGGCTTACATGAATAAACTAAGCATCCAATTTCAGTGACAGAAATAACTACAGAATAAACTCAAAATAGTGTAGAAGGAAGTGAAGTGAGTCTAAACTAATGACATGGAAAACACAAATTCAGTAATCAGGAGAATAAAGTCTATCTGATTCTTTGAAAAGACAAATAGACATTTGGCAAGATTAATCATGGGTGAGGGAACAAATACAAAATAGGTAAGATAATATTGAGAACGAAATTATTCTAGTAAATATTCAGGATTTTAGGTGGGATGTATAAATTACTAGAAAATAAAACTTGCCCCAAACTGACTTACTAGAAAATTTTAGTAATCCCAGAACAGTATGCTGTGGTTAAACATCTTTCCACACAAAAAGCACCTGGCTTTGAGAACTGTTTTAGTCAGCTTTTCATTGGTCTGATCAAAAGACCTGATAAGAACAACTTAGAGGAGGTGAAGTTTCTTTTGGCTCACGGTTTCAGAGCTTATGTCCATGGTTGACCGACTCCATGTCTCTGAGCCTCAAGTGAAGCAGAATATGGTGGAAGCACGTGGCAGAGGAAAGCAGTTCTGAGCTGAGCTTGGCATCGAGGAAGTGCGGAGAGAGAGCTCAACTCACCGGGGACAAACTATGAATCCCAGTTTGTGCTCCCAGTAGCCTACTTCCTTCAGCTGCAACCTATCTGTCTACCGTTGCCACAGTGAATTCATATCAGTGTATTAATCCAACTCATAGTCTAATTATTTCACTTCTGAACGTTCTCACACATGAACTTTTGGGGGACATCTCATTTCTAAACCATAACGGTGTTACCCAAATGTTCACGGAAGAGATTGCACTTTTTTATACATAGAGAAGAAGAGGATACTTTCCCAGCTCATTTTATGGGACCAGGAAAGCCCTGATACAATCACCTCTTAGGAGCAGCACAGGAAAGGAAAACAACATACTACTTTCCTGATCTTAGGTGGGCTCATCCTGGGATACACAGAGCATATGCTCTATCTAGTGCTCTATCTAGTTGGAAATTTAGCTGTGTGAAAGTCATTGGTCATCTTATCTTGATCTTTGGTTTGAATGGAGGGAATAAAACCCTTGTGGAGTGGGCTCAGGAAAGACCAGGGTGCTCGAATTAGTACCAGATGTATACAAACACTGGAATGATTGAGAAGTTATGACTTCACTCACAGCACCATAAGGCTCACAAACTTGGGAGCAGTTTCATCTTTTGCTACTGTGGAAAATGTAGCTAATTTCTCATCCACTAGGTTGGCCCAGTTTAATAAGTCAGGATTCAAGAGAAACAGAACCAATAGGATATAAAAGGAGATTTATTATGAGGAATTGCTCATCCAATTATGCAGATGGAGAAGTTCCAAAATCTACACCTGCAAGCTGGAGACCTTGGAAAGCCAGGGGTATAGTTGGTCCAAGTCTAAATGCCTGAGAACCAGGGGAGCCAACAATGTAAATTCCAGTCCAAAGGCAGAAAAAGATGAAATGAGTTCAAGCAATAAAGCAGGGGGAAAGAGGGCTGAATTCCTTCTTCCTCTTCCTTTTCAGGCCCTCAATAGATTAGATGATGTTCAACCACATTGGGAGCACGGTTCTTCAAACCCCAAATTGAAATGTTCATCTCATCCTGAAATGCCCTCCTAGATGCACCCTTTGATCTGCTTAATCATGTTAACACATGAAGGTAACCATCACAGTAAGTATGGCAGGGCCACGTACTGGAGATCAGGTGGAGCAGTGCACTGCTGGTGGCAGTGTGCAGAGAAGACCACTTTGGAAAACAATTTGGTATTAGTGGCATCATTATCCATGGGTATATGAAGTAATGGGAAGAGAGGAGATGGTAATTAATTCCGATGCATTATTGGTAGATGTTTACACTCAGCATTTAATAGCAGTTTCACAATATATTTATGCTTTAGTCAACTCTGTGCTAATAATGCTTGTAATGAAAGTTCAGTCTGGAAAAAACTGCCACTTTATAGTTACAGGAAATTGAATAAAAACTAATTCAGTTATATACATATGTGGATGCAAGAAACTGACAAGGCTAACAAACGATTTTAAGATATCGACACTGGTTATATGAGGAAAAAAGTTACAGGAAAGTTGCTGTGGTTTGAATATGATTTATTCTAAACATAACATTGAAATTTGATTGTGGTGATTTTGGGATTTGGTCTTTAAGAAATGATTAAGTCAATAAGGGATTATACTATTTTGTCTTTTTCAGTATTGGGGCTTGAACCCAGGGTGCTGAGAGAGTCTCTCTAAGTTGTCCATGCAGCCTTGAACTTGGTACCCTTCTACTTAAGCCTTGAGAGTACCAGTGTCCACCCTGTGCTTGGTTAAATTATGCCTTTCTTTTAGGACTGGGTTAATTCTTGTGGTAGTAACCCAGGGCTCAGTTAACTGCCTTGAGAGTAGGTTTTTATACACTGAAGCTTCTCCTCTTGTGTTCTCTTCCCTGACTCTCCCCTTGCTTTTCCCCTTCCCTGCATGAGTTGAAATAGCATGAAGCCCTTGATAGTGCCATGGTCTTGGACTTCCTAGTTTTCTCTATTTCTTTCTTCCCTATTTTTTATTTCTTAATATTTGATAAGGATATTTGCCTGCTTGTTTTGTCAGTTACTAAGAGAGTCTGTTAGAAATCTACTGTGATAGTGATTTGTCACTTTTTATTTCAGGTTCTATAAGTCTTTGATTTATGTATATTGGGGGCTGTCTTTTGTCTATTGGTAATTTAGAATTTTTATGACTTTTAGTAGATAATCTTACTTATTACTATATAGCGACCCTCTAGCTTGAGTTATGTTTCTAACCTTAGATTTACTTTTTCAAAATTAGGATATCTTTACAGGTTTCCATTTGGTTAGTGTTTGCATATTTTTTTTATCCCTTTACCTTAGCCATTATGCACCCTTGCATTTTAAGCTACAGCTCTTAAAAATAGTGGACCTATGGTGAAAAATTATGTGTGTGTGTGTAAATGTCTTTATTTCATTATCATTTTTTTCTTTTTAAAAATTCTAATTAGTTATACATGACAGAATCCATTTTGACACATCATACATAAATGAAGTATCACTTCTCGTTCTTCTGGTTGTACATGATGTCGAGTTATACAGGTTGTGTAATCATCTCTGCACATAGGGTGATAATGTCCAATTCATTCATTCCCCTCGGCCTAATCCAAAGTACCTCTCTTCTTCCCTACCCCAACCCCTTATTGTGGATTAGCATCTGCATATCAGAGAAAACATTTAGCCTTTGGTTCTTTGGGATTGGCTTATTTTGCTTCACATGATATTCTCCAACTCCACCCATTTACCTGAAAATGCCATAATTTCATTCTTATTTAAGGCTGAGTAATATATCACTGTATGTGTATGTATGTGTGTGTGTGTGTGTGTGTGTATATATATATATATATATATATATATATCTCACAATTTTTTATTCCATTCATCTGTTGAAGGGCACCTAGGTTGGTTCTTTAGTTTAGCTAATGTAAATTGAGCTGGTAGAAACGTCAGTGTGGTTGTGTCACTGTCGTATGCTGATTTCAAGTCCTTTGTGTATAACAAGGAGTGGGATAACTGGGTAAAGTGGTGGTGGTTCCACTCCCAGTTTCCCAAGGATTCTTCATACTGCTTTCTAGATTGGCTGCACCAATTTGCAGTCCCTCTAGCAATGTTCCAGAGTGTGCCTCCCCCTCCCCCATCCTCGCCAACACTTACTGTTGCTTGTATTCCTGATAATTACCATTCTGACTGGAGATGAAACCTTAGAGCAGTTTTGATTTTCATTTCTATAATTACTAGAGATTGATTTTTTTAAAATATATTTGTCCATCAATTGTGTATCTTCTGTGAAGGGTCTGTTCACTTCCTTAGCCCATTTATTGATTGGGTTGTTTGCTTTTTTGGTGTTGAGTTTTTTGAATTATTTTCTCTTAAACATTTTTTTTAGATGTTAATGGACCTTTATTTTATTCATTTATTTGTATGCTGTGCTGAGAATTGAATCCATTGCCTCAAACATGCTAAGCAAGTGCTCTACCACTGAGCCACAATTCCAGCCTGCAAGCTCTTTATATATGCTGGAGATTGGTAAAGATTTTCTCCTATTCTGTAGGCTGTCTCTTCACGTTATGTTTCCTTTGCTGTGAAGAAGCTGTTTAGTTTGATTCCATCCTGTTTATTGATTCTTGATTTTACTTCTTGTGCTTTAGGAGTCCTGTTAAGGAACCTGGTTCCTAAGCCGACATGGTAGAGATTTGGGCCTTTTCTTCTGTTAGACACAGGGTCTGTGTTTTAGTGTCTAAGTCTTTGATAAACTTTGAGTTGCTTTTGTGCAGGGTGAGAGATAGGGGTTTAATTTCATTTTGCTACATGTGAATTTCCAGTTTTTCCAGCATCGTTTGTTGAAAAAGCTATCTTTTCTACCATGTCTGTTTTTTGGTGCCTTTCACTATTGGTATTTTGTTTTGGTACTAGGGATTGAACTTGGGCACTGAGCCACATCCCCAGCCCTATTTTTGTGTTTTATTTAGAGACGGGGTCTCACTGAGTTGCTTAGCACCTTGCTTTTGCTGAGGTTGGCTTTGAACTCACAGTCCTCCTGTCTCAGCCTCCAGAGCTGCTGGGATTACAGGTTTGCTACCACCATGCTGGCAAACTATCATTTTTGAAGGATGTTTGCTTAGTTGAGAAGCCTAATTTTAATATTTCTTCTTATCCAAAGAAGAATCATTTCCAGATCCTCACTGGAGGCCTGAAGCTGTGGATAGTATTGAACCCTGTGTATACTGTTTTTTTCCATATTGAAACCTCTCACTTTTTCACTTAAATGTAGCCCTCATAGCTTACACCTTCTCTTTGGAACATTTCAGTTGCTAGCATCACAACTTTTATACTTTGGGACCATTATGAAGTAAAATAAGGGTTATTTAAACACAAGCACTGCGATACCAAGACAGTTGATCTGATGATGGAGATGGCTACTGAGTGACTAACAGGCATACAGTGTGGATATGATGGACAAAGGGATGATTCACATTCTGGGTGAGATGAAGTAAGATGATGTGAGATTTCGTCTTGGTACTCAAAATAGTGTGCAATTTAAAATGGAGAAAGTATTTTCTTTTTTCTCTGATTTTGTTCAAGTTGGATTGAGGCCAACTGCATGTAACTAAAAGTATAGAAAGCAGTTGTGGGAAAGAGAAACTACTATATTCTCTTTACCCATGTTAAAAATGTCATCCATTTTCCATTAAGAAGTCAGCAGTCTTATTCTTTTTAAAGATATTTGTCTTTTTTTCTTTGTAAGCTTCTGCGATTTTCTTTTTTCTTTGTCTTTCAGCATTTATTCTTGGTGTGCTTTCTTCCCCCATTTCCCATTCTTTATCGATGTGTTATAATTATATCTAATAGTGTGATTTGTTGTTACATATTTGCAAATGTACATGATATAAAACGTAGTTTGGTCAGTATCCTTCTCCAGTATTTCCTCTTTCCCTGTCCTTCTCCCTCCCCAGTCCCTTTCATATACTTTACTGATCTCTTATTTTCATGAGACTGGCACCCTCCTTCTTTTTTTTTATTGTGTCTAAGTTCCATATATGATCTCCATATGACTTTTGCCTTTCTGAGTTTGGCTTATTTCACTTAACATAATATTTTTAAGTTACATCTGTTTTCCTGTAAATGATATAATTTCATTCTTTATGGATGAATAGAACTCTGTTGTGATGTATATGCCACATTTATTTTGTCCATTCAAACATTGATGGACATTAGGCTGGTTCGATTATTTGGCTATTGTGACTTGTGCTTCTATCAACATTGGTATGCATGCATTATTATAGTATGATGACTTTAGTTCTTTGGGACAGATACCAAGGACTGTTATAGCTGGGTCATGTGGTAGTTCCATTTTTAGTCTTTTCAAGAACCTCCATACTGATTTCCATAGTGATTGTACTAATTTACAGTCCCATTTATAATGTAAAAATGTTCCTTTCCTGCCCAAATCCTTTCCAGCATTTATTATTGCTTATGTTCTGGATGGCTGACATTCTAACTGGAGTGAGATGAAATCTCAGTGTAGTTTTGATTTGCATATCCCTAATTGCCAAAGATGTCGAATATTTTCTCATTTATTTGTTGGCCATTTGTATTTCCTCTTTTTGAGAAGTATCTGTTTAGTTCATTTGTCCAATAATTGATTGGGTTACTTCTTTTTCTGGTGGTAAAGTTTTTGAGTTCTTTACACATTTTGGATGTTAATCTTTTAGCAGAATAGCTGGCAAAGATTTCCTCCTGTTCTGTAGCCTCCCAGTTCATGCTCTGAATTATTTCCTTTGCTATGCAGAAGCTTTTTAATTTGATGCTATCTCATTATTAATCCTTGGAATTATTTCCTGAGCTGTAGGAATCCTGTTGAGGAAGTCATTGCTTGTACCTGTATGTAGGGACTGTTCATCTTATGTCTTATTCTAGGAATTGTGAAGTTATCTGTTTTAACATCTATGTCTTTGATCCATTTTAAGTTGACTTTTGTGCAGGATTAGAGATAGGGATCTAGTCTTATTCTTCCTAGTATGGATAACCAGTTTCCACATCAACATTTGTTAAAACTGCTGTCTTTTCTCCAACATATTTTTTCATGCCTTTGTCAATAATTGGTTGACTGTATCTATATGGATTTGTCTCTGTGTCTTCTACTTTGTCCCATTGGTCAGCGTGTCTGTTTTTATGCCAGTACCATGCATATACCTCTGTAGTGTAATTTGATGTCAGGTATTGTGATGCTTCCAGTATAGTTTTCTTAGAATTACTTTGGCTATTTTGTCTTTCAATAAATTTTAGTAGTTTTTGTCCCTAGTTCTGTAAAGAAAGTCACTGGTGTTTTGATGGGGATTGCATTGAATCTCTATATTGCTTTGGGTAATATGGCCTTTTATCAATATTAATCTGCCTACCCACAAACATGGGAGTTCTTTTCATGGTTTACTATCTTCTTCAATTTCTTTCTTCAGTATTCTAAAATTTTCAGTGTAGAGGTCTTTCTCCTTGTTGCTTAGATTATTCCTAGATATTTATTTATTTTTTTAGGTTATTGTGAATGGAATTGTTTTCCTAATTTCTTTTTTAGCTAATTGTTGTATAGGAAAGCTGTTACTTGTTTTTCTGTGTTGATTTTGTATCCTGCTACTTTGCTGAATTTGTTTATTAATCTGGAAGTCTTCTGGTGGAACCTTTCAGATCTCCTAAGATTAGGATCATATTATGTGTAAACAGTGATAATTTGACTTATTTCTTTCTCGTTTGTATTTCTTTTATTTCTGTCTCTTGTCTCATTTCTCTGGCTAGAACTTCTGGTACTATATTGAATAAGAATGGTAAGAGTGGAGATCCTTGTCTCATTCTAGATTTTAGAGGAAGAGCTTTCAGTTTTAACCTGTTCACTGTGGTGCTGGATTTGAGATTATTGTATGTAGTCTTATGATGTTGAGGTAAGTTCCTTCTATCCTTAGTTTTTTTTTCAGTGTTTTCATCATGAATGGGTGCTGAATTTTGTCAAAGGCTTTTTTTACATCTTTTGAAAATGACTGTGATTTTTGTCCTTAATTTTATTCATGTGGTAAATTATATCTATTCATTTGCATATGTTAAGCCTTGCATCTCTGGAATGAAACCATCTTGGTTATGATGTGTAATCTTCTTAATGTGTTGTTAAATATGATTTGCTAATACATTTTTAATGATTTTTACATCTGTGCTTATAAGGGATATTAGTCTGTAGTTTTCCTTGCTTGATTTGTTCTTATCTGGTTTTGATATAAAAACTGGCTTCTTTGAATGAAATTGGAAATGTTTCACTCTGTTTCATGGAATAATTTGAGGACCATTATCATTAGTTCTCTGAAGGTTTGGTAGAATATAGTGGAGATCCATTTGGCTCTGGGCTTTTTATCTATTGGAAATCTTTTAATTTCTGCTTCTGTTTCATTGATTGTTTTTGGTCTGTTTAGGTTTTCTATATCTTCCTGGTTCCATTTAGGCAGGTCATTTGTGTCTAGAAATGTATCCATTTCTTTTAGGTTTTCCAATTTATTGGCATATAAGTTTTCAAAGTAGTCTTTTATGATTCTTTAGATTTCTCTGATACCCATGGTGATTTCTCCTTTTTCATCTCTAATTTTATTAATTTGGATCTTCTCCCTTTTTCTTTGGATCAGTTTGGCTAAGAGTTTATCTATTTTGCTTGTCTCTTTAAATAACTCTATTGATCCCATGCTTTTTAAGAAATTCAGCATATCATTGATTCTTTCTTGATTTTAATTATTTCCTTTCTTCCACTGATTTTGGAATTCTTTTGTTCTTTTTTTTCCCCCTGTGGTCTTGAGGAACATCATTAGGTTGTCTATTTAAGGATCTTTTGGATTCTCTCATTCAGGTACTCACAGGAATAAACTTTCCTCTTAGACTTGCCTTCGTAGTGTCCCAGAGGTTTTGGTATGTTTTATCACTGATCTCATTTCTTTCTAACAATTTTTAATGGTCTCCCCTGACTTTTATCACCTATTCATCATTTAGAAGTGTATTGTTCAATCTCTGTGCATGTGTTTAAATAGTTTCGGTGCCGTGTGTGTGTTTGTGTGTGTGTGTGTGTGTGTGTTGATTTCTAACTTTATTCCATTATGATCAGATGAGATGCAAGGAAATATATATATATATATATATATAGAGAGAGAGAGAGAGAGAGAGAGAGAGAGAGAGTATTTATTTGCTTAGAGTTGCTTTGTAACCTAAAATGTGATCTGTTTTGGAGATTTCATGAGTAGCTGAGAAGAAGTGAATACTGCCATTATTGGATGCATTATTCTATATATGTCTATTCATTTGATTTATAATTTTTAGTCTGATGAGTCTTTACTGAGCTTGTCTGGATGACCTATTTGTTGGTGGGAGAAGTGTGTTGAAATTACCTGGTATTATTGTAGTGGAGTCTCTGAATCCTTAAGTTGAGTTGTATCTGTTTTATGTAATTATGTGCATAAATATTTACTATCATTAGACTTTGTTGGATTGTTCCCTTTACCAGTATGAAGTGACCTTATTTGTCTCTTCTGATTAATTTTGGCTTGGAGTCTGCTTTGTCAGATATAAAAGTAGCTATTCCTGCTTGTTTTCAGGCTTCATTTGTAATATATGTATGTCTGCCTATAAGGTGAGTCTTGCAAAGAACATGTAATTGGATCTTGTTGTTTCAGCCATTCTGCCACCCTATGCCTCCTAATTGGAAAGTTGAGACCATTTATCTTCATTGTTATTATATAGAAAGGTTTATTAATTCCTGCCATTTTGATTTATTTTTGATGTTTAATTTGGTCATGTTTCTAATTTGCTTAGATGTTTTTCAAGTGAGATTTGACTATTTGAGTGCTTTGGGGTCTGTTTTTTATTTCTTTTGTTTGTAGTATGTAAGAATTTTCTGTAGTGGTGGCTTAGTAGTCATGGATTCTTTTAATTTTGCTTAACTACTTCATCTTCAACTCTGAAGGACAGCTCTGCAGGATGTAGTAATCATGGTTGATGGTTATTTTATTTCACATTCATTCCACACTCTCCTTGATTTTAGAATTTGCTGAAAAATTAGAATAATTATGATTGACTTTCCTCTAAATGTGACATTTTCCTCTGAGGCTTTCAATATATTTTTTTATAGTTTTTTATTTGTAGATGAACACAATACCTTTATTTTATTTGTTTTTATTTTTTGATGTGGTGCCAGAGATTGAACCCAGTGCCTCACACATGCTAGGCAACCACTGTACCACTGAGCCCCAGCCCCAGCCCCAGCCCCGAGGCTTTCAATATTTTATTCTTGCTCAGTATGTTAGTCATTTTAATTATAATGTGTCTTGGGGAAATTATTTTTGTGTGGGGCTGTACTGGTGATTGACCTCAGGGCACTTGACCACTAAGCCACATCCCTAGCTCTATTTTTTTGTGTTTTATTTAGAGACAGGGTCTCTCTGAGTTGATTAGCACCTCACCATTGCAGAGACTGGCTTTGAACTCACGATCTTTTTGCCTCAGCCTACTGTATCCTCCTTGGGCTGCATAATAAATTTTTGGTTAGCAGGCATCAGCATCATTGTACATTTCCATCAGAGCTCTTGGGTGACCATGTACATTGTCAGTGAGTAGGAATCTTTTTTGTTTTTAATCCTGAGCAATAGTTCTTAACAGTAGACTGGGTTTAATGATGTTGTAGACAGATGTGTTGTCATTCAGACTTTGTTGTTCTATTTATAAAGCACAGGCAGAGATTTAATATAATTCTTCAAGGGCCCTAGGAGTTTTGAAGTGATCAAAAGTGAGCATTGGATTCGACCACCAATTGCATTATTCCCTAACAAGAGAGTCAGCCTGTCCTTTGAATCTTTGAAATCAGAAAATGACTTTACTTTTCTATGAAAATCCTAGATGGCCTCTTCTTCCAGGAGAAGGGTGTTTCATCTGTGTTTGCAGACCTGCTGGCAGTGTAGCCACCTTTCTGAGGGGTCGGAGCTGGATCTTCTGGGTAACTTGCAGCAGCTTCTCCATCAACACTGGCTGCCTCACCTTCATGCTGTGGAGATGTCTTCTTTCCTTAAACCTTATGAACCATTCTGGGCTAGTTTCAGACTTTTCTTCCAGAGCTTCCTCACCCCTCAGCTTTCAGTGGATTGAAGAGAGATAGGGCCTTGCTCTGGATTAGGATTAAGGATTGTTGTAGCTGGCTTGATTTTTTTTTCCCCATCCAGACAACTAGAACTTTATCTATGTCAGTAATGAGGCTCTTTGACTTTCATATCGTTTGTTTATTCATTGGAGTAGTACTGTGACTTTCCTTTAAGAATTTTCTCTTTGCATCCACAACTTTTGTCCAAGAGACCTAACTTCTGGTTTTTCTTAGTTTTCAACATGCCTTCCTAAGCTGTGCTTCAGTGTAAGCAATGTGTGTATGATTCGTATTTTCATTTGAATGCTCAGAGGGCATGTTGTGTCCCAGTTAAGTTTGCTTGTCTTATAAAAGCTTGTTTTGTGGTGACCCAATAATAACATCAGAAATCACTGATCACAGATCAGCTTAACAGATATAAGTGCTGAGAAGGTTCAAAATGTGATAATTACCAAAAGGTGGCACAGAGACACATAGTGAGCATATGCATTTGAGAAAATGGCACCGATAAGACTTTTTGGCACAAGTTGTTACAAACCTTCAGTTTGGAAAAAGTGTGTTGTTTATTAAATAAAACAGTGAAACAATTAAATAAGACTGTATGTAAATATATATGAATACGTAAAAACAAATACATGTATATTTTTTCCTATTTATTCATACTGTGGATCTTAGGAACCTCAGTATATGATTTTTTTTTTAATTGAGAACTTTCACCTTTCACTTAAAGGGAGTACTTTATGGCTTTTCTGTGGCATATCTGAATTGTCAGCATCACTTTTCTTATAGTTTGTGGCCATTGTTAAGTAAAATAGGGGCTACTTGAACAATAACAGCTTGTCTGTAACAGTTAATCTCAAAACTGAGCCCCTAAGTGACTAATATTGTGTTGTGTATACAGTGAGGTTACTCTGGGAAAAAGGGAATGTGTTAGAACCAGAGTTAGGTCTTCATGTCTGGGGTGAGATGGAACAGGACAAAGCAAGGTTTCATCATACAACTCAAGTAGTGCATAATTTAAAACTTAGGAATTCTTGTTTATTTCTGGAATTTTCTACTTAATATTTTTGGACTGTCATGACTGTGGGTAACAAACAGTGCAAAATGAAAGTGTGGATTAGGAGCTATGCACCTGCCCAGTACTGGGATTGCTGGGCCTTGATAGTTGTTTTGAGGAACCTCCCTGTACTTCTCCATGATGTCTGTACTAATTTGCATTCTTATTCATAGAGCTCAAGAATTCCCTTTTCTTCATTTGCTATCATTTATTTTTGATAATAGCCATTTTAACTGGTGTGAGGTGATACAAAATTATAATTTTGTATTTTCCCTGATGATTAGTGATACTGAAAATTTTTTCATATACTTGTTGACATTTTATACATCTTTTCATGAGAAGTTTTTGTTAACATCCTTTGCCATTTTTTTAGATTATTTATTCTTTCGCTATTGTTTGCGTCTCTATATATTTTGCACATTAACCCCTTACCGGTTATATAGTTTACACATATTTTTGCCCATTTTGCAGGTTGTCTCTTTACTCTTTTGATTATTTTCTTTGTTATGTAGAAGCTGTTAGTCTGAAGTAATTCCATTTGTCTATTTTTCCTTTAGGTAATATTCTTGTTTTAAAAACTTAGTAAGTGGTTATTATCCTGTGTATCTTTCTGTAAATACATGTTTTATTTAGTGGATTTATCTGTATTTATACTGTTAATTCTTTTCTTTTTTTTTTTTTTTTGTGTGTGTGACTTTGTTGAATAACTGTTGCCTAATTTTATTTTTTCTTTTTGATGTATATTTAGAATACTTACAGTTCTTTGCTGTTCTGCATATGCTCTGTTGAATGCTGTCTTGAGTATTTTTTGTTACATGATAGAGATTTTCTGTACACCTGAGAACTGATGGACTGTATGATATGTGATTTGTTAGCCCCAGTTCTCACTCCCCTGGGAAGTGGGTGAGTTCACGTGCCCCAGCTCTAGCCATACTTGATATCATGTGTGGTCATAATTAATTTATTATGGATTAAAAAGAGAGTAGATAGCCACATGTATGCCTTGTATACTCCCTCATTTATGAGTCTAAGGTGGTGGTGGGAAGGTAGAATGAATGTGAGAACAAAGGTGCTGGCACCACTCTGTAGTCATTTATGCTTATATGACTGTGTTTATTTGTATTTTTAGTGAATAATTACGTTCAAATTTCTTAGTTTTCCTTTCTACTAGAATAACTGCTGGTATCATCCAAACACGGTCTCTTACTTTAAGAAAGTGAAGGGGTCCTGAAGCTAGAAAGCTTGAAAAGTGTTGCTTTAAACATGTAATAGCTGTACAAAAAACCAATATTTTATTCTTGTAGAGAGTGGTCATCGGGAAGGAAAACAAAGGTAATTTAGTTCCTTTAATAGATGAAAAAATTAGTTGACTTTTAAAGTTTTGTATTAATTTTAAATAAATTTTCAATTCTTTGCCTTAAAATTTGTTTAAAACAAGATTATATTTGTAAATAAAATACTTTGCAGGTGCTGATCTTAAAGAAAGAGCCAAAATGCATGCCAGTGAAGTTGGACCTTTTGTCTCCAAAATAAGAGCGGTGATTAATGACATAGGTAAGCATAATTAAATTCTCCTTTTAGCATGCCAAAGATGATCTTCAATGTCAGACATAAATAGTTGCATATTGTCTTTATGTATAAACTTTGGTCATATATTATTACTCATGGCTAATAACTGGCTAATTTATTTGTTATTTATTTACTTTTAATGTTGATAGCAGCTTTATTCATAATTGCCAAAAATTGGAAATAAATGATTGAACAGACACACAAACTATATATCCATACTAACACAGCATCATTAGCAGTTGAAAAGAACAAACTGATATGTGCAACAACATGGATGACTGTCAGACATTATGTTGAGCAAAATGAGCTAGATACAAAAGATTGCATACAATATGACTATATGCATAAGAAATTCAAAGGCTTGTGAAACATTTTACTGTTAAATCAAAATGCTGGTTATATCTAAGGGAATTGGTTACTGACTGAGAAAGAAATGAGCAAAATCAGTTCTAAAAAAATCTGATTAGTGCCTTATAGTTATGCATAATGGTGAGGTTCATTTTGACATATTCATATATGTCATGTTTAATTTAAAAAATTATGTGAAATATTTTATAATTACAGATACCTCGTATGTATATCTTTTAAATAACTGCCTACACAAAAAATTTATGGATTTGTATTTTTTTGTTTTTTATATAAATATGGTCATACTATTTCCTTAGAATTATAGTACATGTAGCAGTGTACTTTATTGTTATCAATTTTTAATTTTACTATTACATATTAATGTAGTCTTAGCTAAGATTTTAAATCATTTCTTCATTTAATGAACATTGTAGGTTTTAAAAATTTTTTCACTGTTTTTGTTATTTATACTCAATCAGTGAATGACCTTTAATGTGGGGACAAGTGCATCAAGTACTGCATACATGGCATATGTTAAGGGCATTGGAGTGGCAGGCCACTCTTCTCGTGCTGGGCATGTGAGTGGCAGACCGCTTACTCACTAGGTGCATCTCTGGGTGTGAAACTGTGTTGCGGTCCCTATGCTTATTCCACAGCCTGCTCTTCGATTGGTTGCTGCAAAGACAGTTAGCAAAAATTGTATTGGTGGCTGCCTGTCATCTGCTTAGCTACTGTCTGAGTATATATGCATGGTAACTGCGCAAGAAAATCAGACCTGCTTCCTGCTTGGTCTCTGGAGGGCTTGATCAGGGACTTCGTAGCCACTCTCTCCTCTACCCTGTTCTGTGTACCTCCTCGCTAGACAAGAGAGAGCTTTTACATAAGAGACATTTTTGCATAGACACAGAGTCTTAAACATGAAGTTGCTATTCCAAGTATCATTTGTTCATTTTTTATTTTGTAAGTCCTATCAAATTGTATCCCACAAATATAATAATTTATTTATTACAAATTTATTGGTACATAATTATATATAATAGTAGGATTCATTATGCCATATTCTTACATATGCATGATTTGATCAGTCTCATCCTCCCTAATCTTCCCTTCTGTTCCACTCCTCCCGCTCCCTTCTCTTTGTCAAGAGAAAAGGTCAGCTAAACATATTAACTTGAAATTTTTCAACTAAGACATGCTTTCCCCCTCTGTAAGTTGTCTTTTCACATCCTTCATCCTTTTGTAGGATTATTAATAAATATTTATTTTAAAGACTTTTCAGGACATGTTGCTGGGGATCAAACTGGGTCCTCTGGTGTGACAGGCAAGTGTGCTACCACTGAGTTATAACTCAAGCCCTAAAAGAATTTTGTCTGTTAATCTTTTGTTCAGTGTGTTACAGATAATGTCTTTTAATGCACCACCCTAATTTGAGTTTATTAGCTTTAAATTTAAAACTTTTAGTATGTTGACAATACAAGGTTCCCATCTTTATTCTTTTTCCTTGAAGATTTTCTTTGTTGATTCTCATACTTTAGTTCTTCCAGATGAATTTAGTACTTAATTTTTTTTTAAAGCAAAGCAAAGAGGGAAAAAATACTCCGTTGGGTCTTTGATTGGAATGCCACAAAACTTGGACATTTTTATGATACTGAAACCTTTCCAAACATGGTATGCATGGCTCCTGTTTTGGAGCTTCATTCATTTGGGGTGGTGCTCTCATTCATTTTTAAATGACTTCAAGGAAGTTTAATGGTTTTTTTTCACATTGGTCTTGTTCTTCTCCCCCCCACCCCTAGTATTTATTTCTAGTTATTTTTTTAAGCATTTATGCCTTTAAATGTGATCTTCCTCCTACTTTTATAGCAATCTTATTATCATAGGTCCGTCCATAGGACAGTTACTGAATTTTTATGTAGTTATTTTATATCAGTCCAGCTTAGTAATAACTTGCATTATTGTTCTTCCTTAATTTGTATTTTCCACATGAAGTGTTCATTGCCTTATCAATCATTATCAATGAATAAAGCATTTTTATCTTTTATTTTCCCACATTTTTATTAGTGCCTTATAATTAAACGTAATAGTGAGAGTCATTGTTACATATTTGTACATGCACATGATCCCAATAATTTAATCTTACATATTTTAATACATATATATTTTTACATTGGCTAAGACCCTTTAAAATATTCATTTGTTGCAACCTTATCTGTTTTAATTTTGGTGAGATTGTTAATGTTTTTTAGTTGAGGAAAAAATGTCAAAGTTTGCCAAATGCTTTTAAAATGTCAGTTAGTATTTATTAGAATATAGCTCAATTAGCCTGTAATATACAGAGTAAAATCTTAATAATTGACTTACCAGGGCTACGCTGTCCTGGTATGACTAGAATAAGCCCTACCTGATCATTGTGATTAGGGGTGGAAGTGGTTTTTAATATGGATTCAATTTTGAATATTTCTGGTGTAATTACAAATGAGATTGTTTTAATTTTGTTTTTTTGGTTACTCTTTTCTGGTTTGTTAAAGTTTATTTTGTTCATAGAGCATGGTAAAGCTTTCCATCTTTTCCTGTGTGGTGTAGAGAAGTACTTTCTTACTTAACTGGCTGGTGGAATTTGTTTCCTCTTGGGGCCCAGTGTGGTTTTATTAGTGTCGTTACTCTCTACCCCCTTTTTTTGGCTAAAATTTAAAGTTTTTTGTGTTGATTTGCATAGTGGTCATGGACTTAATTGCCTCTTCCTCCTGATCTGTGTCCTGTACTGGTTTGGTCTTAGGCCCCTGCTTCTCTTTCCAGCTTAAACCTCAGGTTCAGATTCTCCTGAGACAGATAATGAATTTAGTTTAATGTCAATCAGAGAGCTCAGTCTTGGAAGTAAAATTTCATGTTCCCTGTAACTTTTTAAGTATTGGGTTTTAAATTAAGACTGGTCTCATTGTTTAAGTCACCCTAATGTTTTTTCCAGAATCTCTATTTATGGTTTCTGATCTTGGAACTCATCTTTGCAGCAGCATTTTTCTTTTCTGTGATATAATATAGCTTTTTTCCTCTACGTCTTGATCTAGTCTCCTTTTATTCTCCAAGAGCTCCTCAGTATTTCTTAATAATAATTCATTATTGCCACATTTTGGTAGATTTAAAAATTTTAAGGCATCTGTTGTGATGTTCAGTGAGATTTTGAAAGGCATGTAGAAACTTAAGTATCTTGCTCTAACCTACTTTTTTGATACTGGGAATTGAATCTAGGGGCTCTTAACTACTGAGACATATCCCTAGGGATGCCCCCCTACCTTTTTTCCCCCTAGCCCCTTTTATATTTTATTTAGAGTCTCACTAAGTTTCTTAGGGCCTTACTAAGTTGCTGAGTCTGGCTTTGAACTTGTGATCCTTCTGCCCCAGCCTCTTGAGCCACTGGGATTACAGGAAAGTGGCCACTGTGCCCAGCCTAATATGTGAAAACTAGAGGCAGGCGAACTTTCTTAAAAGAAGTAATACGATAGGCTCTGCAGGCAATGTGATCTCTGTTGCAGCTACTCAACTTTGACATTACAGTGTAAAAGGAGACTCAGACCATCTTTGAACATTTGTATAAGCAAATGTACATGGCTCTTTTTGCAGTAAAGTTTTATGCATACTGAAGTTTTAATTTCATAAAATTTTCATGTGTCATGAAATAGTATTTAAAATTTTTGTTAGCTATTTAAAATATAAAAAGCATTTTTAGCTCATAGTGTGTACTAGAATGAAATTAAGCACTGACCACCCTCCCTTTTTAAATCTCAGTTTTCTTCTTTTTTTTTTTTTTAAGGGAGAGGGAGAGGGAGGGAGGGAGGGAGGGAGGGAGGGAGAGAGAGAGAGAGAGAGAGAGAGAGAGAGAGAGAGAGAGAGAGAGAGAACTGTTTAATATTTATTTTTTAGTTTTTGGTGGATACAACATCTTTATTTTATTTTTATGTGGTGCTGAGGATCGAACCCAGTGCCCTGCACATGCCAGGCGAGCGCGCTACCGCTTAAGCCACATCCCCAGCCCAAATCTCAGTTTTCTTCTAATTTCTTTATTTTTCCTCATTTGAAATTAATTCTACCTTCCATTATTTTAATTTGTTTAGTTTTAAAATTGACCCGTTTCCAGTTCTAACTTGGACAGCTTGCTTCATGGTTAGCTCAGGAAATTTTCATTGTTATTTGGAGACTTAAGGGTTTTAAGTCCTTTATATTCTGTGGTAAGGAGCTTAAGATATTACACTTAGGGATTTGCATTCTTGGTAAGATTTAGGAACCAGAATGGAGCATAAAACTTGCTAATGAGTAGAGGGATAGAAGGAGTAGGAAGAAAAAACAAAACCACAAGTTCCTATAGTCTTAAAAAATGGAAGGACAGGGCTGGGGATATAGTTCAGTTGGTAGAATGTTTGCCTACCATGACAAGGACCTGGGTTCAATCCCCAGTGCCACCAAAAAACAAAAACAAAAAAATAGAGAAGAAAGAAGCATACAAATTAAGAACAAACTAAGTAAGATGCTGTTGAAATATGGCTAATGGTTACCATTAATATCAGTCAGTTAAACTTGCTATTAAAGTTAAAATCCCCAGTTATGTGTTGTTAATAATGGCAACATCTTGTGTAGCTATTTTTTTAATTAATATTTATTTTTTAGTATTTGGCGGACACAACATCTTTGTATGTGGTGCTGAGGATCGAACCCGGGACACACGCATGCCAGGCGATCGCGCTACCGCTTGAGCCACATCCCCAGCCCCAGTGTGTAGCTATTTTTGTACCAGAAGATTGCTAACCAAAAGAAAGGGATAGGTAAAAAAAAAAAAAAAGTCATTATTAATGAGTTACTATATATGATAAAAGGTTATTTTTCAGGAAGCATAACCCTAAGCCTGTGTATATACAGATAAAATGATATGGAAAAATTGACTAATTTATTATCATCAGTGAAATTATAATCATTGTGGATAATTTTAACTCATCTCCTTCAATTTATCATGAGGTTAAAACCACAAAGTTAATAAAGATAATGATTTAAACATGGTTGCCAAGTTTGGTTTAATGAACTCTTAACCCCAGATCAGAGAAAGCTATTGTTCTCATGAATACAAAAAATGTGTTATCCGGCCCCCAAAGTTTGTTAAATTTCAGAAAATTGATACACAGAGACCACGTTTGCTGTTCACAATATAGGTAAGTTAGAAACAAAATATGCCAACATAGAAAACCAAATATTTGTCAATTTAAAAGAAACTATTAATTAGCTCATGAGCCAGAGGAGGAACTGTAGAGGGGGAAAAAGAATTCTAAGCATAAATCATTAGGCCGAGCATGGTGATGCATCCTGTAATCCCATTGACTCTGGAGGCAGAGGCAAGAGGGATGCAAGTTTGAGGATAGCTGTAGCATCTTAGTGATACTGTGTCTCAAAATAAAAATAAAAAAGAACTGCGGTATAGTTCAGTGGCAAAGGACTCCTGGGTTAAATCCCCACTACTGAGAGAAAAAAAGAAGGGGAAGAAGAGGATTGATTGTTGTATATTCAATACATGAGATTTGGCCAAAGAGTTACTTGAGGGAAATTCACAATCTTGAATTCATATGTTAGTAAGAGAAAAATCAGTGACAATAAATAACTAAGCATTACCTTAAAAAGTTATTTTTGAAAAGTTGTAAACCCAAGAAAGTTCAGGGAACTTTCAGAGGCAAGAAGACAGATAAAATAGAGAAGAACAAATTCTCAGCCAAGCCCTTTCATGGGAGTACAGTGCATTTAATAATACATACACTGCAAATGAAAAAAGACAAGATTATAGACACTGTAGAGACTGTGAAGATAAAAAGAAAATGTCTTGAGAAAATTGTGCCAGTAAACATGAAATTTTGGTTTCAGTGGGCTGGGAATATAGCTCAGTTGGTAGAGTGTTTACCTAGCATGCACAAGTCTCTGGGTTCAACCCCCAGCACCAGAAAACCAAACCAAAACAGAACAAAAGCAAACAACAACAACAAAAAAAAAAAGAAGAAGAAGAAATCTTGGGCTAGAATAGTTTTAAATGTTGAAGATGTACATTTCAAGCATTTTGCTGAACTTGCAAAGAACAGATCATTACCATCTTATATAAATGATTCTACAGTCAAGTCTAGTGAGAATTTACTTCTAAACTCATCTTTTCACATCCGTATCATCATTTTATACCTGTGTACCCTTTATACCTAAGTATAAAAGAAACAGTGGGAGAAAGGAATATGAGGAACTCATCTATATGAGTATAGATGAAATCTAGCTGGTTGTCAAAAAAGACCAAGGAATGTAAGGGTGGTTTCTATTTGAAATAATTAATTTTTATTTATGATATTTAGCAATTAAGATAAAGCATAGATTGAGAAAAAGCATTTGAGAAATATCAACAGGTATTCATGAAAAAAAGCTCACAGTTAATTAGAAATAGAAGGAAACTCATTAGCCCTGTGAAAAGCATCTGTGAAATGTTAGAGGCCATTTTCTAAAATCAGTAATGAGGTAGCAGACCACTCCCATCACCATCTCTGTCCAGTTCTGTTCTGAAGTCCTGTCTGTATAGAAAGGTAAGTAAAGATTGAAAAAGAAGAAGTGACACTGTCCTGAGTCCTCTACATCAAAAAGCTAAAAGGATCAACTGGATACAGTGGGACACACCTGCATTCTCCTTACTCAGGAAGCTTTGGCAGGAGGATTGTAAGTTTGAGGCCAGCCTAGGAGACTTAGTGAGACCCTGCCTCAAAATTTAGTTTAAAAAAAAGAACTAGGAATGTGAGGTTCTGGGTTCAATCTTTGACTTCGCAAAAACAAAAAAACCCTGCAAATTCTCAGCATTGATTTAGTGAGGAACATGAGCAAAAAGCAACCCCAAATAGCCAACTACTTCTGCTAAAGTAGGAGGAAATGGGGAGGTCTTATCTTATTAGTACTCAAGACTTATTTTAATGACATAGAAATTAAGGTGACACATTATTTGCATTGTGATAGACAGGTGGCCCACTGGGGTGGAACACTGTCTGATTGAAGCTCAGGCCCTGGGGAACAAATTTGGGATCTGTGCAGGTAAAAGAAGATGAGAGGCACAGTTGGGGAACAAATTTGGGATCTGTGCAGGTAAAAGAAGATGAGAGGCACAGTTGGGATTATTCAGAGGCAGCGGCCACCCCCAGCCTGAGTCTTTGCATAGGCCTTTATTATATGCAGGCCAAACAAAGAAGACACAGCGCCAGCAGGTTACATCTGCATGCTCATGAGCAGATGTTTGTGACCTTGGGTCCATATTGCTGAATGGAGGTGTTATGACCTGGACTGTATACTAAAACATAGCTGGTCAGAAATCTCAGTAAAGAAGCCTAACTGTGTAGCCATCTTGGATCTGACCCACAAATATAGAACTCCAAAACAGATCCACCCAAGTAGGGAAACTTAGATATGACAGAGGTAGCGATGTGGATTGCTAGGGAATGGCAGACTTATTAAGTAATTAATGGCAAAGTTATTAAATAAATAATTAATTATGAAAAAACACATAAAAGGAAACATTGATAAATTCTACCAAATTAAACTTAAGAAACCTGTTCTTCAAAAATTACTGTACATAAAATAGAGTCACAAACTGGGAGAAAATACTTGAAGCAGGTGCTAAAGGATTTGTGTATATACATTTGCACAGAGGAATGGACACTCAATGAGACCACAGCCTTGTGGTCAGTACGAGGGCACCACAGAAAAGGACTTCACACTAGAGCAGGAGAAGGGGGTGAACCTGGAACGATGGTTAGCCTCATTAGTAATTGTGGAAATGCAAAGAAAGACCACAGTGGAAGGCTTTTCTGTCCGTAGCATTATCCAGAAATGTTTAAACTTGGTACTGCTAAGAGCTAGTGAGGAAGCAGATCACCAGGAAGAACATTTGACACACTTCCAAAGGGAGATAAATTGGTCAAGTTGCTTAGGGAACCAGGTTGATATTGCCTTACATATTAGAATGTCCACATTTCATGAAACTTTATAGTTTACTTTTTAGGGGGCATTTACCTAGAGGGGTGACTTTAAGCCTTTTTGCTAACCCCACAGTGAGAAAGAAATCTAAAGTTTGGCCCCTTGAACACATAGTGCTGGGTGAGTATCAAAACTCATGTTCTTTTCTTTGTGTACTACAGTTGATGCTACCCTATGCTATTTTTTTAAAGCCTAATTTTGATCTACTAATGAAGGCTTGGTATTTGGATTTGAAAATACATTGGTCTATAGACATTTTTGTATATGTGTCCTAGGGACGCTTACATTGTTAAAAGCAGAAAGATGACACCATCCAAATCTCGATGACTGGAGAATGGGTGAATGTTTTTTGTATATTTATACAATTAGATACTAGTCAGCATTGCATATAAATGACTAATATACCCTGTAAGAGTATGGATGAATATTTGAAGCAATATGATTTTTTTTATAAACAGCATGGAAAATTAAACAGTTTATAGTTTGTGGATGTGTAAATGAAATCACACTTGAACATAAGAAAAATTCAAAAAAGATGAACACGGGTTTGGCAAGTGTTGGTTTCCTTTGGGTTTGGGAAGGCAGGTGAAGAGAGCAAATGGACAAAAAAGTATTAGCTCTGACCTTGATGTACTTGGAGTATTAATTATATGGGAGTTGTTGTTGTTATGCTTCATTATGTGTATGTGAATATATTCTTCATATGTGCCAAGTTAGATCAAACAATTTTTTAAGATTCGTATGTATTGAGTCCTGAAGACATTTCTTATTTATTGAATAGTTTTATTTTTCTTTTTTCTTATATTTTTCTTATTTTCAAGGAAAGCCAAAATTCTACATTTTCAAAAATATTTTCTAGTTTTAAGGCTTTTCAAGGGAGAGAAAAAAATCCATTTTCAAGCTTAATAAAGCGAACTAACAGACCAGACATTGTAGGAAGAACATTTGATACACTTCTTATTTCTTGGTCCTTATTTCACTAATTCTTCTCATATTATTTGTTCATTTTCTGAGAGAAGAGCTTGCTAGATTAATTTTTTCCTTGAAGAAAAGGTGGCTTGGCTGGTGGATGGTCATGAATTTGGTGGCAGAAGATCCTGCCTATTCTTATGGGGCTCCTTCATATTCAGACCCAGTGGTTAAGTACCCTGAGTATGTGTTGCTGGGGCCTGCCCACTCTGCCTCAAGGTGGGTGTTAAAATTTCAGGCTGTGAAGCTATAATTTTATTTTGCAATTGTAGTATCAGTTATGGGACAAGTCAGGGTTTATCCTGCCTTTTGGACATCACTTCCCCGTCTTGTCCTGTGAAGTTTACATTCCCACAACTGGAGACTCTCTCTGTGGGTCTGAGGGGCAAATAGCCATTGTAATTTCCTGTGCTCTGCTTGTTTTTAGTGAAAGTTTCTGAGGAACTTAAAGCTGCTGAACTTACGTGAAAACTAGTTTATTAAAATACAGATCAGAAAGAAGTTCCTTATTTTCACTTACATTTTTTGTTAGTGTTCCTAACTTCTTAGAAAGTCTGTTCTTTCTAAACAGTAACTCCAAAATCCTAGAAAAAAATTCATTTATTTTGTTTTTAAAAAGAAAAGTGATGTGGCTTTTTTGACATGCTTCATTCAGAGGAAATGGAGAGTTATCAGATTCCTAAGACATTGATTATTGTTACAAGTCTCTTCCCCTCTTCAAGTATGAAGTATCTCTGTTGAAAGTAACAAATCCATTATTTTGAAGTATTAGGCATCAGCAAGGAAACACAGATATAGAATGATTAGAGTCTACAAACATTGTAGTTTCCAGGGCTTCCTGGTGTACACCTTCCTTGCAGGTTTTCCTGGTTGTGGCAGGATGTGCATCACAATGGGGACCAAAATTAGGCAGATTAGCAGTATAGAGTCGACATGTTACTTGTGTGTCCACTGATGGCCATTCTTATGTATTTACTTCTTTTTTGTGGCACTCTAATCTGTGTTAGGCATGTACCCTCTATCACTGAGCTACATCCTGGTCCTCCTCCTTATCTTTAGCAAGGATTTAGATTAGTTGATAGTTCATGCAGAGCTAAGAAACATGTTTGAAATTCTGTCTTAGATACAAACTCTGAGGAGTTGGGCCCAATTCTCTCTTTTTGAGGCCTTCAACAATTAGTACTTAGTAATGAAGATATATTTATAATAGTTTTTCACTCAAATATTACATTGTAGATTCTAATGTGAGGTAAAATGTTGTTTTTCTGAGTGATCTTGCACAGTACTCCTTCAAAATGTCAGGAATTTCCAGCGTCCTATTCCTTTCTCTGATGAAATAAAATTGCAGAAACTTTCATTTAGCTTTGTAAATGTAGGCTGAATTTGCTTTGAAATGCAGATAATTACCTTAAAAGGGGCAGATTTTGAATCCTCTACCTAACTAAAGTCTTTTTTCTAAAGATTTTGGTAAAAGGTTTTATAAAAAGAAATAATTTTTGAAAATTTTGTATTCTCTGGTTATATTTTCTTCATGTGATTGAAATTCTACAATTCATGTACATTTTTTTCCTATCAGAAAAAGTTGTATTTCTTTGTCAAATACAAAAAAGATATTTTTGTGCAATAGATTAAAAAATCTGTATGAAAAATCTGATGTAAATTTTATGGGATAAATCTCAAGAAGTGCTTTTCATTTTATTTTTGTTATTGTGTTTTTGAATTTTAGAATTGGGATATATTTGAAGTTTAGAATTGAAAGGCTTAAAGTAGCATGAAGTAAGTCACTAACAACTTAAAACAAATTTACCTTAGTGTAGTAGATGCACACACATATCAAACTTATCTGGGCTGCCCTTGGCAGAGATTTTTTACTAGAATCACTCTCTACTTATGCCTTAGCCTAGCTGTGTTTGTGCAAGAAAAATTTCTTTAAGGTTTTGTTATCTATATGATCTTTCCTCCTACTATATTTATATTAAGCTTGCAGTTACATTATATCTCACAATATAATGGGACTCTCAGGATGTCAAAAGATCCCCTGGGCTTAACATTTTTCACGAACATGTAAGAAGTTTATTTTCTTGTAGAAAAATTGCATTTTACACATTATTAAACTGAACTCCTCTGAATTGTTTTGTTATAAGTTTACAGAGGCATACTGGTTGAACAGAATCTCTTCATATGGATTCTAATCTTCTGCCATCTGGTACTTTCCATATCTCCTCCCTTTTGTAAGAAATAAGTGGACTTCAGTTTTTGCAACCCTGCCTGGTAACTAGCATGGTAACTGGTACATGGTAGGCAGACCCAAATACAAGGGCAAATGGGCTGGGATCCAGCTGGGGCAGACATGGGAGCCAAAGGGTAATTCTTTCTTCCTGTCTTCCTATTGGACTTTCTCCTGGAGTTTCTTTCAGTTTGCCTTTAACTAATATTCTAAGAATCATGCTGAAACTTGCCTGCATCTTAATTTCTCTTTCTACCCCCGCTCCCTTTTTTTTTCTTTTTTAAATTTTTATTGGTTGTTCACAACATTACAAAGCTCTTGACATATTTCATACATTAGATTGAAGTGGGTTATGAACTCCCAATTTTACCCCAAATGCAGATTGCAGAATCACGTCGGTTACACATCCACAATTTTACATAATGCCCAATTAGTAATTGTTGTATTCTGCTACCTTTCCTATCCCCTACTATCCCCCCTCCCCTCCCCTCCCATCTTCTCTCTCTACCCCATCTACTGTAATTCATTTCTCTCCTTGTTTATTTTCCCATTCCCCTCTCAACCTTTTATATGTAATTTTGTATAGCAATGAGGGTCTCCCTTCATTTCCATGCAATTTCCCTTTTCTCTCCCTTTCCCTCCCATCTCATGTCTCTGTTTAATGTTAATCTTTTCTTCCTGCTCTTCCTCTCTGTTCATAGTTGCTCTCATTATATCAAAGAAGACATTTGGTATTTGTTTTTTAGGGATTGACTAGCTTCACTAAGCATAATCTGCTCTAGTGCCATCCATTTCCCTGCAAATTCTATGATTTTGTCATTTTTTATTGCTGCATAGTACTCCATTGTGTATAGATGCCACATTTTTTTTGGCGGCGGGCCCGGAGAGATCAAGTCTCTGACCTCTTCAGCTGTGCAGGCATAGGGAGTCGTAAACAGCCTAAATCTGTTTGCTCAGGATCACTAGGCAATGCTGAGCTGACGTGGATCTGGGGCGAACAGTCTGGGCCTCTCAGAACACACACTGAGCCCAAATCGGCTGAATTCAAGCTCCCGTTCGCCTGCTTCCTGCAGACAAACAGCTGCGACTCAGCACTGATCCATCCGGCTGAAACAACTGGTCGGCCCTTCTGATCCTACGGAGGTAAATGCCTACCGAGCCTTCATAGGTAGCGGCCACAGGTTTGAAACGGGGCTTGGGAGAGACAGTCAGGACCCACCCGTTGCATTGGTCACCCGGCAAAGGGAAACGAACTGTCGCCATTTGCAAGAGATACCACCGGCAGAGAACTGACGTCATCACACTGCGGCGGAGGAGATAACTTCATTGAATCCTGCGGCTACAGGTGTGTAATCCCCTAGCCTTCCCTCTCCACACATCGGGGAAACCTTAAGGGCCCCTCCCAGCTCTCCCGTGAGCGCAGAAGCCAGACCGAGGGAATTAGAGGTGGTGCGGGACCGCGGAGCGGAACTACCGCTCCCACCAGTGCTGAGAGCTGAGGTCTCTTGCACCAGCTACTGGGGGCATGGCTACCGGAGGGGCAGTAAAATTCCCTGAGGATTCTCAGCCCCAAGCTCTACAAACTTAGGGTCTGAGGGAATGGCAAACAGGGAGAGTGTGCCCAGTCATTCATGACAACAGGGCCCCTGGGAGCAGCAGACCTGGTATGTACCCAGTATTGTGGTGAGCGGCACCCGTGAGAGGGGCCTGGCTAGAGGAAAAGTGGGGAAGACACAAGAGGAGGCCCTAGGCACTCAGGATTGGAGACTCGCCCAGTCTGGGAGGAAGAGCTGCTGCACAGTGATTGGTTCCCGTGTATTGACAGGAGAAAATTACCCCCGCTCCCTTTTAATCCTGTTATGTGAACCAGGATGACAGAATGAACATGCATGAAGCAGTTCTTGGATGGGGTCTGTTGTTGGAAATTGGGACAAACTGCTCCTTATCTAGATAGGGGTAGCAGGTGTAACTTAAGAGTTAAAGTTTACATCCAAGTGGAGATTTTAGACAAGTAGTCAGATTTGAGAGGCACATTTGGGAGTCATCAGAATGTTGATGCTATGCAGAACTGTGGCCCTGGTTAAGGTACTCGGGGAACTACTGTAGAAAGAGGAGAACCAGAAAGATAGTCCCACCAGAGTATGGAGGGAGGAAGAATCCATTTATTTGAAAGAAAATGTTTTAAGGGGAGTCAAATCAAATGCCCCTGAAAGGTCAAACTAGATGACTGGTAAGACTTGCTGCTAGATTTTGCATCATTGTTTTCAGTGACATTAACAGGCATTTAATTTTTTTATTTTTATTTTTTTGTAGAAAGTTGTTAGGAGTTTGGGACAGCTGCTTTCTTACCTGGGAAATTATAAACGAGCTGCATTTCTTGGGCAGTTTTGGGAGTGTACTCCCCTCTCCCTGACACTGTAGTCTGATTATTGTTTTTTTTTTTTGTTTGTTTGTTCTAGGTCCTATTAAGAAAAAACAAAAATCCTAGTTATTTTTAAAATATCTTGTTATAGATGAATATTTCCCATGAAGTATTTAAGTATTATATAAATACAATTATTTGATAAGTTTTCTCTAAAAGATATGTATGTACATTTCTATGAAGTATAATATCTGATTTATTGTGGCTTAGAAATAATAGTTTCTGACATAAGATCCAGTATTTCAGCATGAATAAGGCATGAATAATTTTTGACTGAAGTTTCAAGTGTTGTATTTGTCACTTAACACATTTAGTAGTTGTAATCACTTTAATTATATAAAAAGTTACTAGGAAATATACTTGTAAAGTATAAATCTACTTAAAAATTTTCCTACTTATTAGCATTTAGAGGTTTATGAGTAGTGAATACTGAAGAGTGTGCACAAATTTGAGGTATATCCCTTTTAAACTGTTCATTTGATTTAGTGTATCTAACACTAAACAGAAGATATAGAGATGACTGATTTTTTTTTAAGATTTTGGTGATTATCACCATTTTATATAAGTCATAAGTTTTTTCAGGCATTTCACTTTTATTTCACTTTATCTGAAATAAAGTATAGCTTATTCTGAAAATAACTAGTACCACAGTAACTGTTGTCATATCATTTGGGAGGTTGTATTTTATATTTATATATATTATATTTTCTTTCTCTAAGTGATTGACTTTTATTTTGTGTATATTTTATTAAGAATTACTTAATTTTAGAGATTGCAAAATTGACCCATCTGTGAGATAGACAGTATATTTATATTTACTGTGAATTTTGCATTTGTTTGAGGGTCAAGAAAAAGTTTTAAAATATTAAGTAATGTAGTTAAATTATGTGCAGTACAGCATATGTTTTACTTCTTCATTTTCCTAATTTGAAGTAAAGACTGGAAATGCAAAGTGCTGAATTATGGTGTTTGAAAGATTGGTTAATAGAACACGGCAGCTAATTGCCTTGATTTGTTTTCCACATAGTGAGTTACAGATCTCGATTTTAATTTTCTTTATCCTCTTGCCAAGAATGTTGGAAAATGAAAGCAAGTGTCTAGAAGTCAATTATTTTCTGAGTTGTTAACATCTCTGCCTTGTTGAATCATAGCTAAGTTTATATTTAAACTTGACAATTTATGATTTACGACAGTCCTTCCTTGTTTGCAATTTACTCACGTTGTGACTTTTGCCAGTTTGGGGAAAAATTGTACTTTTTAAGTAGGAGCAATGGCTTAAGCAAGCTGTGTTGTTCCAGAATATTACTCTAGAATTGGACAAGACCAAAAAAAGAATTCACTAATTATTTTTGGTTCTTTTTCCTTTTCTCCCCTTCCTCCCTCCCTCCCTCCCTCTCTCTCTCTCCCTCTCTTCCTTCCCCTCTCTCCGTGCCCTCCCTTTCCTTCCCTCCCTGCCCCCCCTCCGTCTCTTTTTCTTTTTTTAGGTATTGGATATGGAACCCAGGGATGCCCTATCATTGAGCTACTTCCCTAACCTTGTATTTTTATTTTGAGACAGGGTCTTGTCAGGTTGCCCAGGCTGACCTTGAACTTGAATCCTTTTCCTGTCTCACCCTCCTTAGTAGCTGGAGTTTCAGGCACACATCATCATGCCCAGCCTTTTTTCTGTTGATAGTTTTTAATTCCTTAGGAATATTTGAATGTATGTTTATTATAAACATTTAAACTCTTCATTGCCGTTTCCTGCATCTTTCTCTTACACATAAGTAATCATTGCTAATGTGTGCATTTTTAGACCTTTCCTTGACTTTTGCATGAAATGTGTATATATCAGTAGATAGGAGGCTCTCTTTTCCCTCCTGTTACCCTTGTAAGGATTGGGAGTTGTTTTCTCCGTACTTGTGTTAACCTTCCTGTCATTATGATTTTCTGTACTTTATGATTTTGCTTACTTTACCTTTTGAAAATTATTTTAATTATGTTCTATATTTTCTGTTTATGGGTTTTATTTCAATAACGTGAAAGAGTTATATTTTTGTACTACCTTATCTTTATTTTATGAATTATACTTGATCCATTGTTTTGTTTAGAAAGTTCTCTTGACTTCCTACTCCAAGTGATGACAAAATAAGTATATTTCTGTTTTTAAATTTTTTTCCTCCTTTCTTTCTCCTATTATTTTTTCTTAGCTTTTAAAATAATTTTTAACTGACACATACCTCTGTTACGTGATTTATCCGTCTGAAATTACATCTTTCCATCAACCCTTATTTACAAAAGATTATGAAATCAGTATACTTTTCTTTTGTTGGCATTAGAATTTTCTTATCAAGTAGGTCAATTAATTTTTAAAAATATTTATTTAGATATTGACATGCCATGAATTATACATTGACTTATTAAAAACATATATCCATTCTCTGCAGAAATTTTATCACCCTTTGTAATCCCTTTCTCTTGCTCCTCTCTACCTTTATCCACGTGTCCCCAGCTGTCTAATAGAATTTGCTTTGTCTCTATCAATTAATTTCCATATTTTAAGATTTTATAAAAATGGAAGATAGAGTTCATTTCTGTATGTCTTTTTCACTAGCAGAGAGTTTTTTTTTGTTGTTGTTGTTAAATTCATTGATTTTGTAGCATGTCGATAGTTTCTTTACTGAGTAGTGTTTCATGGTACAGACAGACATTTGGGTTGTGACCAATTCTGGGCTGTTATATAGACATTTGTGCCTAAGTGTTCATCATCTTTATATTTATGAGTCATACCCCAAGAATTAGGGCGCTTCTGGCTTCCTCCTGTTATTGGTGCTAATCTGAGTGAAGACAGTATGTTATCCTGTGGGATTATGAGACTGTTCAGGTTCTCTGCATAGTCACCCAGAGCTCCTTAAATTTTAATCCACTTATAAGTCACCTGAGGGTCTTGTTAAAATGCAGATCATGGTTCAGCAGGTCTGAAGTGGGACTGAGTTCTACATTTCTAAGAAGTGTACAGGAGTTGCCAGTGCCACTCTTTGGGTAGCAAGGGAAAATAGAACTCAAGAGGTACTGAAGCAGAAGTTTGTGCATATGTATTTTTTTCTGGCTAGGTCAAAGTTAACTACGTACAGTGTTTTTATTTATTTATATATGTGTGTGTGTGTGTGTGTGTGTGTGTGAGTGTGTGTGTGTATGTATGTATGTATGTATGTATGTATATGTATATATTTTATCACGAAATAGATATAACTACATTTGCCATGTCAAGAAACATTTTAAAAAATGCTAGGAGTTGGAACCACAGGTAAAGTTATTATATTACTCAGTTACATTACTGAATAATAACTGTCAAGATAAGTGGAAATGTGTGGTGACTTAACCCCACCCTGGCCTCTCATCTCTGCATTTACCCCAGAGAGGCTTTACTTTGGGGGAATTTTGGTAGGGGGGAGATGCTCTGGCCTTGACCTTTCCTACTCTGGAGGCCTATACTGGGACACTGACACAGTTCTCTTTTGGGGATACCCAGAGAAAACTCAAGGCAGAACTCTTTATAAGTCAGCTGACTGGTGCTTTGTATCCAGTTTCCCGTGTTCCCCAGTTGGACCCGGTGAACAGAGATTTTGATCTTAGTACCTACAGAGCCAGTGTACTGGTCACTTCCCACAGCCTCAGCATTTCCCTGTTCTCAGGGCAGAGATCCTTAGAGGAGGGCGGAAAGATGGCATATGATGTGGATGCTTTTCAGGGGCTCTGGGTCTGGGCGGTGAGAGGTAGTGACAGGCAGTAATGGGGAAGAGCTGCACTATCTGTGCTCAAATTTTAGTGATGCCAGGCGAGTAACAGCAGCTCCCCTGTGCCTTGGTGGCCTCATCTGCAAATTGAAGGTCTTTGTTCTTACATCATAAAGCTGATGAGAGGTTTAAATAAACTTTAAACTTTATTTGTAAAGTTTTTAGGACAGTGGCCACAACATAGTAGGCACTTTATATGTATTTGGTAGATTAAAAGGTACATACATAGAAAAGAAGGGGAAAGTAGGCGGGTTAGTGATAGGCTTAGAGAAATTAAGCAATATTTCTCATGTCTCACAGTTGTCTCAGTGACAGATTGACCTGAAATTCAGCATCTGAACTCCCCACTCATGGCTGCATTCTGCTGCTTGTTGCCTGGCATTTATGTTGATGACCCAGTGACTGAGTTTAGACTTTGACAGTTTCCTCATTTGTTAGCAACGTAAAGTGAGCATGAGCTTATAGTACCATCCTAAACACTGCTGAACTCTCATCCAGGACTCCATCTTTGATGTTCCAGCTTGGCTGTTGTCAGTAATAAAGCAGTGGATCTCATTGTAGCTTCATTATCAACACTCACTTACAGGAAAGAATGGGTTCTTTTCAATAGCTGAATTGCTTTTTTAAAAATTATAGGAAATTACCATTTATGTCATATTGCGTGGTTTTATAAACATTGTATCAGGTTTTTCTAAACATGCTGAGGGAAACAGGGTGCAGTGGCACAGGCCTGTAATCCCAGTGGCTCAGGAAGCCGAGGCAGGAGGATGGCGAGTTCAAAGCCAGCCTCAGCAAAAGCGAGGCACTATGCAACTCAGTGAGACCCTTCTAAATAAAATACAAAATAGGGCTGGGGAATGTGTCTTAGTGGTTGAGTGCCTATTAGTTCAATCCCTTGTACCAAACTAAACCAAACCAAACCAAACAAAAAACCCCCAAATCACCAAACAAACAACAACAACAACAAAAACACAAAGATGCTGAGGAAATAATGTCTTTTTTGTGGTATTATATTAATGTATTGCTTTTTCCAACTCTACTTTTATAAACTTTAGATACAGCTATGCTATTACGAATTAAGGAAGATACCTTTTGCCTTAATCACTCTGCGTAAAATCTGAAGTACTGTGGCCAGGTCCTCATCTTGTTCCTGTACCTGATCATCGTATCCTGCAGCAATAGCAGGATAGAGGCTGGCCCCATGCCATTTTGCCCTTGTTCCTCTGGTTTTTATTAAAGGCAGGAGTAATTATTTTATCATACTGTTACTAGGCATTTTTCTCCAATTTTCTTAGTAAAAAAGTAAGTTTATTTTCTTTTTCTGTGTGTATCAATACAGCCTGGAGATTCTATGTTGAGCCAGTATAAACAATGTATGTAGAAGGGAATGCTGTTCTTTAGCAATTTGTTATTAACATAATGGTACCCTCTTGTAAGGAATAGCTTACCTCTTGTAAGCTGCTGTTCAGCTGTTTTTCATCACAACAGTTTGTTGAGTTTTTCCACTTTATTTGGATTTTAACCTAGTGCTAGAACAGCAGTGTTATAAATACTCTTCCTTTTGGCTTTTGCTCTAAGGTCCGTGGCACCTGGGATGTCTCCCTCTTGTAACTCCTGTCTCCTGCCTGCTGGCCCTAGCCCTCGCCTCTGGTGTGCATGTCAGTACCCAGGCTGCTTCTTTGGCAGTGACCCTGGTGTGAGCCTGTAGGAGAACTGAGGTACAGCCAGCCCGCAAACTTTGCTCAGGGATTTGTGTTGTGTTGTTTTTCTGATTTCCTTAAAACTTGATTGGAATGGGAGAATGCACTTTAAACTAGAGATAAAGTTTTAGCTGAACTTAAAGGATAATTAGTAATTTATTATGGTTTTTAGTTGTTTTTATTTTATTTCTATCTGTGAAAGATTTCACTATTTGGAGTTTCCACATAATTTATGGGCATTCCCGTTGAAATACTTGGATTTCTCTGTTTTACACAACAACACTAGTCTTCAGGCAAAACCCAAATTTAAAAATCACATGACTGACACTGTCATTTCTCCTTAATCAGATTGTTTGTGTTTTTATAGAGCCTTGTAAAGAAGCTACATCATTTATTATATCTCCTTAAGGGTTGAAAGTAGACACATGGTTTCCCGTGTTTTTGCCCTGCTCTCATTATGGTTGCCCTTGGGGATGCTGGCCTGGAGGCTGCTGAAGGGTACCAGAGGCCTGCCTTACTGCTCTTTAAATAGCTACACTCTGTAATTGTGCGCTTTAATTATATTTTTAGGAGAATTTCAAAGCATTATTATCTTCTATGTCATACCTGGCTCATTTCCTGATACTGCACTCAAAATAGTGTCTGATGCTGATGGTTGGATAACGCATTGAGTCATCATTGCATCCTGTTGCTGTGGGAATAGCTTGTGCCCACTGGATTTCAGTTCCTGTTTCATTCCGTTGTACTCATGTACAACTGCCATTATGATATTCCTTCAGATCTTTAAACTGATAATCTGCCTTTCTAAAGGTGGGTTTTATTGTTTCCCCTGTGTTTACTCACAGGTAGAAGAAATATAAGATGTAAAAACAGGCATATCAGATAACTGTGAAAGTGGCATTCCCTTTGAGATGATGCATATTTTCCTGAAAAATAGGACAAATGTCTTGGGCTGGGGTGGGGGGAACAAGAATTATATATAGTTTTAAATTTATCAAGATGTGAAATAGCTAATATGGAATAATAAGTAAGCTATTTTACCTAAATAATTTTTGAGTAGGAAAATTTTATAGACAGCTTTCCACAATGCTAAAATATTAATTTTGAAAATCTCAAGTAGTTAACCTTTTCAGTGATTTGAAGATGCTGTGATTCCTCCTCCTCTCCTTGTTCTTCCTCTTTCTTTTTCTTATTACCTTTCTGGTTCCCTCCCTTCCTTTGTCCTTTCCTCCCTTCTGTTCTATCAGCCCTTTTTATTTTTTATTTTGAGATAAGACCTTGCTAAGTCTCCCAGGCTGGCATCCAACCTGCGACCTCATGCCCCACTCAGCCTCTGGAGTTACTGGCATTATAGTCTCTCTCATACCACGCCTCCACCCCCACCTTTTTCTGGTACGAGGACCCCAAATTTCTTGTCATTTTGCATTATATATTTCTTATAAATCGTAATGTTAATTTTTTTATCCCTCATGAGAAACTTAGTTTCTCAAATTGTAAACTATCAAATTTAAAAATAATTTTTATTAATTCCAAAAGTATTAAATATTGGGGAAAAGGTTATATTCTCTAACATCAGAATCAAGAGCACCTGATCAGGAGCTGATTGATTTGAGCCCCTACCAGATCAGCCCCTTCACATTTTGTTTACTTCTCATGTCCAGAGGCTGAGTGATCAGCTTGACCTTCAGCTCCTCTCCCCTCCCTAAAGATTTGAGGGGCTGGGGCTGAAAGTTCCAGCCATCTAATCCTGGCTTGGTCTTTTCTGTGATCAGCTCTCATGCTGAAGCTTTTCATCAGTTATCTGGCTGGCATACAAAGTATAGTCTTATCACTCCAAAGATTCCAATGGTTCTAGGAGCAGTGTGTTTAGAAACAGGTAGGGTGACCAGATGCATATTCATTCCAGTGTCACTTTTCCAGAAGCTTCTTCATGAGTTCCTTCCCGACTTACCAGTGCATGGCATTCCATGCTTCAGAGAGAGAGCATTCATTCTCTACTGAGACACTCTCCAGCTTAGGAACACTTTGGGGTTTTTTATTTCTGAAGCTCCCTGTGACTGCATAAGTTCATATTGTTTTTTAAGGTATTAAAAACAAAAGAATTAACAATTATAGAAAAGGAGATAAAATACCAAGTTTAAAGTAGTGGATGGGGAACAGGCAGTGAAAAACTTGGAGGTATATCCCAGTTTAAGAATGTTATTGAGTAGCCTTGATTTGACATCAGGTCTTTGTTTCAGATGGGCAGTGCAGTAGGGGATGGTTTGACAGAGAAGGGTGCCCAGAGTATCATGGAAACAAAGGGAGAGATATTTGAGTAGTGCTTTGAAAGACATGTAAGAACGTAAGGACTAGCTCGGTATTCTAGATGGAGGTGCAACTCTTGCATAGGTGTGGATTCTTGAATGGGTGTAACTTCTAGAGGTGCTTCTGTTAGCTTGGGGTTGGAACACAGAGTATCTGTCTGAGGCTGGAGAAAAGATGAATAGGTAGACAATAGGTGCCTCTTGTTTACTTCATTTTATCTCAGAGATGGAATCAATAATTGTGCAATTTTAGACAGGGGAAAAGCCCTGTAGAAATGTGGAATATGCATCAGAGGGTTAGGTAAAGAAATTCATTTTGAGGCTTCCTACTGGTGAAGAATGATGATACTCAAAACTCTAACAGAATGGGAGGGGACCTTGAAGATTAGCAAGCTGTTAGAAGACTCAAGACAGCTGGGCATATGGGCATTGAAAAGGAATCCAGGATGGCTTCTTGGATGACTTGGTGAGTGGGTCTGCTCCTAACTATGAGTTAGAATCTAGAAGTGTTGAAGAGTTGTCATGGACATGAAAAAGTGTTTAAGTGGAGATGTCCAGTAGGCAGGTGGCTATACAGACATAGTATAGAAAGAAATTTGAGTTTGAGGTAGAGGAATGTGGACTTCTTGGCATTACAGATAATAAAAGCTGGGTGGGAATGAGAACTCATGAGTAAAGCTTATACTGAGAAGGTACAAGACTGAGAATTAACCAGGAAGGATGTGGGACCCAGCAGGCAAATGGAAAAGGTAATTCAAGGAGACAGTAATCAGGATTACTCTGATCTTAAAGGCTATATGTTTAATGGGGACTGAAGATTGTACACTGGTTGTGGGACCTGCAGCAAACATCTTGGTGGCTTGGAGTGTATGGGTATGGGTGACATGGATTTATTCTACTCTGCCCAGAAACTAGTTTGTAAAGGGAGATGAGCCCAAGGTAGGGCCTCAGGAAAGGTTTTGATGGGAGGGACATGAGATTGGAGAGGTTGAAGATTGAGGGAACTACAAATAGATAAGCTCTGTAACCAGGTTCTTAGGAAGGAGGAAGTGTCATGAGCAAGTGACAAAGTCATTCTATTTCATTTGTAGGAGCTTAAGATGACTTTGGGGAACCATTGAGATTAAGTTGCCATTTAATCACTTTATTGATTTTTTTCTTTTAAAGTTAAAATTCACTAGATAGTGTTTGTACATTAAACTCATTTCCTGATTGTCGACACTGATAAATCTTTCTTTCCCCTGCTAAGTGTGCTAGAAAAGAACATTAGGTGTCTTCCCTGTGCAAAAGCCCTATGCATCTCTGCTCTTGCTAGAGTGTTCTGTCTTGGGTGGCAGCTGCACATGTGTGCTCTTTCTCTGCCTTTTCAGACTTTAGTCTCAGAGTAAGACTGGAAAATTTCTTGATGTGCGAATGGGTGAGATTCAGCATACTTCAAGTTTGGGGATTTTTTTTTTTTTTTTTTTGTATTGTGGATTGATCATTGAGCATCGGCACATGTTAGGCAAGTGCTCTAACTGCTCAGCTGCATCCCCAGTCCACAAATTCATGTTTTTGTTTTTGTTTTTGGTACTGAGGCTTGAACTCAGGGGCGCTTGAGCACTGATCCATGTCCCCAGCCCTAATTTGTATTTTATTTAGAGACAGGGTCTCACTGAATTGCTTAGTGCCTTGCTTTTGCTGAGGCTGGCTTTGAACTTGCGATCCTCCTGTCTCAGCCTCCTGAGCCGCTGGGATTACAGGCGTGCACCACTGCACTGGGCAAATTCATATGTTTCTAAAGAAATAAAATGATTTGCCTCTCTTGGGGAATTTCATCTGGTAGCATACTAATGAAAGAGAGAGGTTTTAGGGACTAATGCCTCCCCACCTTATTTTGTGGTCCAGTGGTTAAACCGAGGGCTTTGCACATGTTGGTCAAGCATTCTACCACTGTGCTACATGGGATGGCATCTTTTAAAAACCTGTATTCTCTTTATATAATAAGATTAGCCAGCCTAACTTCATATTCCCATAGTCAGAATTAAAACTAATAGAAATTTTTCTGTTTTACAGAGTAATCAATGAATATAACCAGTCATTTTTTGACAAGTTATAGAAGTAAAATGTCCCCCACTCCCAGCACTGGGGATAGAAGCCAGGGGCACTGTGCCATGAGCTATATCTATATCCTCAGCTCTTTTTTATTTTTTATTTCGATAAGGGGCCGCACTAAGTTACCAGGCTGGCCTTGAAATTGCGATCCTCTTGCCTCAGCTCCCGAGTTGTTGGGATTATAGGCATATGCCACTATGCCTAGCCAAATCTGTATATTGTAACTTACAAAAATCTCTATACAATAATATTCTTTCTCTAGACTCCAGAAGTGTGGTTTAGAGTTCTGTGAATGGTGGCTTTTTCCCAGTCATGCCTCTGGGCAAGCTTCCAAAGTCTCCTCCCCAGGAGGTATGAGTTTGGGTGGAGCCCATTGAGCACCTGTCACTAAATGGTGGAGCTGCCACAGCAACTGGTTGGGCTTTTTCTTTCTTGTAGGGCATATATCATTTCTTTAAATGAGGTTGTCATTCTTAGCCTCCAAGTAGCCCTTAAATGATCATGAATTTGAGTTATGCGTGTCATTTCACCTTGAAATTTTTATGAACCAAACAACTTGTAAAAGACTATACTATAAAAAGTCATAGAACTATTAATTTGACCAAAAGCATTTATGAAAAATTCATTAATGTAGGAAGGTTTAAAGATGATTATTGTATATTCAAGTGGTGGAACACTATGCAATCATTAGATAAAAGTTTTTGAAGAACAATGATGGAGATGTAAATGGTTTGCTAAAGGTAAAATGGATATAGAGTCTATATACAATATCCCATTTAAAAATGTATTCACAAAAAAATGGAATTACATAGTGAGATAATGAACTAATTGAAGAAGCATGACCTTTGTCATCCTGTTTCAGCTAATCTTCCAGTGCCAACGATTGCAGCAATAGATGGCCTTGCGCTAGATGGTGGTCTTGAATTGGCTCTGGCCTGTGATATACGAGTAGCAGGTAGGTGGGAATTGATCCTATTAAAAATGTAATGTTCAAAAATGGATTTTGTATTTACTTTTGAGTTAATTCCAGTATTTTGTTCTGGTCCTGTTTTTGAGTGAGACATTTTAAAAGTCACCTGTTGGGCCTCATGATGCATTTAGAACACCACTGAAGAAAGGGATCTTCTGTTGTCTCTTGCTGTTTTATGGCAGTAGGAAGAGATGTTAGGTCAGACAGATGTGAGTTTGAACAGTAGGTCTTGTCCTTTTCAGATGAGTTTCCCCCCCCCCTCTCTAAATGGGGGAAACCACTGTGGGAGTGCTTAGACCAAGTACTTAATAACTCTTAAGTGCAGTAATAATAACATAATCCCTTTGCAATTCATTCTATTCCTAAGTGGTTTTCTGAGTATGTAGAGATGGTTATGAAAATAATGAAGACAATTAGTGTTGACCAGTTACTGAGTGCTGCCCAGGTGCCTGGTACACACTTGACATATATTTAGTCACTCAGTGTGCCTAGCAACCCTGCAAGCACAGTGCTTTGGTGCAGGAAGACGCTGGGAACAGAAAGAGGGGAAGTAACAAGGCCAAAGGGGTGACTGAACTGGAATCACAGGCCACAGTTCTATTACCCCCCTGGAGTAAGTGTGCATACCAATCTTCTGTGTTGATGTTTCTGGACAATGTCTTCCAGAGGGTTTCAGCTCTACCTGTTCCATGGGCTCTGGGACTGATCAGACAGCAGACAGCAGGCATTATTCTTCCCTTGGCTCCCATTGTCACCTGATATGGCTGCATATTAAAAGTAGAGTCAGTATAATTCATTTAAATAATTTGGATTGTGTCTTGAGACTAGTGGTTGCTTGTCCTTATGTATGTTTTCTTTCTTTCTACTTTAAGTCCCTATATATTCTTTTAATGATGAAATCAGTTATTGTTTTATGGTGCTAGAGATCAGTTTGCTTTTCAATTGACAAGCTAAGGTATCTGGAATCCATTTTGAAAGAATGCAGGCTCTTGTAATGAGGATGTGAAAAATAGTCTAAGTACATTTGAATATGCACATTAAGAAATGATGAAGATGTTGTAAGGTACTTGTGAAAACAAACATAAAAAAAGGAATGCTTCCCAACTGTCAAACAGTAAAACTATTTGTTGAAAGTAACTAGAGACATGGTCTTGAGAAGTTGCCATATCTGATATATTAAGCTGTTTGATCTAGGGGACAATTCAGGCAGCTAAAGAATTTGTGCTTGTCAGACACAGTCTCTCTCCTGATCCTGAATAATTACTGAGATCCAAGCCTTCAAGTAGTATTAGCTCTAATAATATAGTTACAGTTCTTGTCTTTTACCATCAAAAACGAATTCACTGCCAAGCAGTTTTTAACAGAAAATGTTGTGTTACTCTCCTTATATATAAGTAATTTAGAGTATTTTCTTGTTTCTCTAAGTATCTTTTGAAGTGATTTAAAAAAAAGTGACACCAGTTAAATTAGTAAACAGTGTTCTAATGTATCTTAGTTTACTAACTCTTTCAAGTTGTGGTTTTTTAATGCTATGATGTGTATGTTTCTTAATTTTCTTTTTTCTTTGTAGCTTCCTCTGCAAAAATGGGCCTGGTTGAAACAAAGTTGGCAATTATTCCTGGTGGAGGTATGAATTGTTCACTCCTGTCTCTCAGTATTCTTACTGTGTTCCCAGTTACAGTGTCTAAGGCAAAATTCTGTTCATGGAAAAGGCAAAGGAGACTACTGTATTGTTGGCTCTTTTAGTGAAATCCCTATTCAAAATATGCTCCTTTTTAGCTGCAGATGGTGGTCATATACTGGATATTACTTTCTTTTTGTGCTGTTTTCTTTGCTTTTCTATGTTATTTTAAGTTTTCAATTATTGTACAGTTTACATTGATATCACTGCTTGGATCTCTTTTGTTAAAGGACTACCTGGCAGTTTTGAAACTTTTTTTTTTTTTTTTTTTTTTAGTATTTTTTGGATGTCGGTGGGCCTTTATTTAGTTCATTTATTTATATGTGGTGCTGAGAATTGAACCCAGTGCCTCACACATGCTAGGCAAGTGCTCTACCACTGAGCCATAACCCCAGCTCCAGTTTTGAAACTTTTATTCATGCATTTAAATGTGTGTGCCCTAACTGAGAGCTTCCTGCACACAGTCAGACCCTGAGTAGAAGAGGAGAGATGGCTTCTCTGTTGGTCATCTTTGTATCACTGGGACAAAATACCTGAGGTAGACATGTAGGAGGAGGACAGGTTTACCTTGGCTCATGGTTTTGGAAGTTTCAGTCCATGGTTGGTTCCATTGCTTTTGGACCTGTGGTGAGAAATTACATGGCAGCTGGAAGGCAAAGAGGGAAAAAGGGGCCTAAGTTCCAAAACCACCTTTAATGGCATGCCCACAGTGACCCCCGCTTCCTCCTACCAGGCCCCACCAGCCAAGAAAACAAAGCTGGGGCCAGGCCTTGAATACATGGGCCTTTAGGGAACATTTCAGATCCAAGTGAGCATCTTCCCAGGCTTTGGGCCATATTTTTTTGTTTTTGTACAGCAGGACAAAGGTTGGGGTTAGTGGGTAGCCTGAATTTGGAGCTGAAGAGGTTTTGTTTCTTCTGTTCCCATGAAGAACATAGATGAGCTGCTGTTTTTGTGAGTGTCATATAAAAAAGCACCGTTTCAACATTGACAGTGAAATTTTGCATCATTTATAAGTCTGAATTTTTTGCTATTGTGATTTAGAGAATTTGGAGATTATTCCCATTTCATGATGTCCTTCTTTGAAACAGTTGTCTTCACTTAAGGATGTGTATGGTATAGTAACCTTCCTTGGTAACTTTCACATGTAAATGACAGCTTATCAGTGTTATGGATGAAATAACTGTACCCTGTAAAAATTAAATACAGTGTTGAACATGACAGATGTCTGCAGATGAATAGGTTTAAATTGTATGTTTAAAGAGTATGTGTCCTGGCTAGGGTAAAGAATTAAAACATAAGGTAGGTAGAAATTTAAACTTAAGTTATAGTGAAATTGAAGACTACTCAGTTCATGCACGAGAGTATTCTATTTTGGTCATCCACAAAAATGCTATTTTTTAAGCCCAAAGCATTTAATATCTATCTGTTCTACCATGCCTACCTTGTCCATAGTAACTAATGAAAACACTAGAGAAGGGTTTGTAAGAGAATGAATCTATTTGAAAAAAATTACCAGATAACTAATTGTGAAATAAAATGAAATGGAGAAAAAGTGTGACATTGCACATCTTGGAATTTCTTTTAAGAAATAAACATTTAGGGGTAATTAGGATATAACTAATCCTAGAAACATAGTGGCTTGCATGGTGCATCCTCGTTCCTTCCCACAAGCTATGGCAATCTAGGAGCCTATAAATGTGACCTTATTTGGAAAGAGGATCATTAAAGATGTAATTAAAGGGTCTCAAAATGAGCATATCCTGTATTATCTGAGAGACTCTAAGGTTCAATGAGAAAGTATCCTTACAAGAAAGAAAAGAAACAGGCAGAAGAGAAGATCATGTGAAGACAGGGGAATAATGCACGCATAAGCCAGGCAATGCCAAGGATAGTCTGCAGCCACCAAAGTGTGGGGGAGGGCACCATGGTACAGTTTCTCCTTCAGAGTCTCCAGAAGGATCCAGCCTCATGGAGACCTTGATTTTGGATTTCTGCCCTCCAAAACTGAGAGAATAAATTTCTGTTGTTAATATGTGGTATTTTTTGTTACAGCACTCTTTGGAAACTGATACTGTCATTTTTCAATGATATTAAAGTAATATGTTTAGACCAGGGTTAGTAAGTAGAAGAGATTGGGGATGGGAGGAAACTGAACTTGATAATTTGAATACTTACCATGCCTTGAAGATGAAGTGTTTTGTATTAAAACAACCAAAAGTTAAAACACTTCTATAATGAAAAAAAATGGATTGTACTTCAGAAATGAGGGTGAGCTTTATTGGCTTCCTTCCTTCTGTTGTGAATGCCTCATGAGTGAGTGGCAATGTGCTATGCCTTGTGAGTTCTAGAAATCAGAATTTCTCCCAGTGTACTTAAGTTCTTCAGCATTCTTTTCAAGTGGACCCATTAATTAGAATACTTTTTTTTTGGTAGATTTGAATGAATTTGTTCTTATGTTTTCTCATGAATGGGATTATTTTTCTAATTTTTATTAAATAAATTTTATCATAAAAATTATAGTGCTTTAATATTTTCCCATTTATTTATAATAGCTGATTCTGGCTGGGCACAATGGCACATGTCTGTTATCCCAGTGACTCGGGAGGCTGAGGTAGGAGGATTGTGAGTTCAGAGCCAGCCTCTGCAATGGGAGGCACTAAGCAACTCAGTGAGTCTCTGTCTCTAAATAAAATACAAAAAAGGGCTGGGTATGTGGCCCAGTGGTCGAGTGCCCCTGAGTTCAATTCCTGGTACCGTGCCCTGCCCCGCGCCCCCCCCCACCACTGAAATAGCTGATTCTCTTTTTCTTTTTTAAAAAATTTATTTATTTTAATTATATATATATATATATGTGTATATATATATATATATGTGTGTGTGTGTGTGTGTGTGTGTGTGTGTGTGTATTATATGACAGTAGAATGCATTTTGGTTCATTGTACTGTTAGAGTTAAAGCTTCATCACAGGGTTTCATAAACTGACTTCCAGACCACTCATGTATAATTGAATCAAGCCTTTATTGAAGCACACTGGTGGCGGCTGACCAGAACATAAAGCTGTTCCCCTGATCAGCCCCGCACAATTGCAAGGGCACTCCTTATAAGCCTGAAAACCGCAAAAGGGATGTTCAGGGGGTCTAGCCAATGCAAGCAAGCCAGGTTACAAAAGCGGGACAGTGCAGTCAAGCGGAGGGAAGCCTAACCAATCACAGTTAGTTCAGTCACCCCAGTTACAGAAACAGAGCCCCGTTACCCTAGTTACAGAAACAAAACCCCATTAGATAGTTTTGTGTTCTTAAAGGTTTCTTTTCTTTTTTTTATTATTAGTTGTTCAAAACATTACAAACCTCTTGACATATCATATTTCATACATTTGATTCAAGCAGATTATGAACTCTCATTTTTACCCTGTATACAGATTGCAGATTCACATCAATTCCACATCCACTTTTGTACACACTGCCATACTAGTGTCTATTGTATTCTGCTGCCCTTCCTATCCTCTACTATCCCCCCTCCCCTCCCCTCCCCTCCCATCTTCTCTGTCTACCCCATCTAAAGGTTTCTATAGCAAAAGGAAAAGAACATCTAGCTTCAGTCATGACTCTTCTACTTGGCATGGTTGTTTTACAGGATGAAGTCATAAAACAAAATGGAGTCACATTTGCTCCTACTATCACATTCCCCACTGGTTTTAGTAGGTTTGATGTCAATCTTGCACATCATTAGGCCTCAGTTGTTGTTTTGGTGTTTTTTTTTTTTCCCATCTTTATGTGTCTAAGGGACTGTACTGGGCTCGTAAGACCATAACTTCGACCTCACCTACATTCTTGTGTATATGGTTTAGGAGGTTTTTTTTAGAGGCAGGGTCCTACAGTAATACCAATCAGGAGAAGGACTAGGGACCCAACTATGGCTGAAATGATGGTAGTCAACTAAGGGGACCATGAGAATAGGTTTTAGAACCAATTGCCTGAAGTTTCTAGTGTTTTCTCTCTTATCTTTAACCTGTTTCTCACAAGCACCAAACTGTCCTTTATTATCCCAGAATGGTTTGCAGAGAAACAAGTTTCTCCTGGAGCCATACAAAGTCCTCCTTGTTTCATAAAGAGACCATCTAGACCTCATCTGTTCTGTAAGACTATTTTTGTCAGAGAGTCTAGTGAAACCTCTAGTTTGGAGATTGACCTTTCTAGTTTTCCTAAATCTATATCTATTTGACAGCTGAGGGACTTCCCAAACCAGCCAGGAGGGGAACTAAAATGGGGGCAGCCAGTCTATGTTGATAAATCAGTGGGGCCTGGCCTTTTAATAAGTTCAGGTGTTTTTTTCCCTTTACTCCATCAAAATAGTAGGTTACATAGTTCAGAGTTATTGACAGGTTGGAGATTTAGGCAAGGAGTTCAAAGTGGGACCTGGGAAGCACAATTTTTGGTGAATGGGAAGTTGTCCCACTTATAAGTTGGGTTGTGGAAGCGAGTGTCTCTTTATGGAAGATCACTCAGGGTGATCTTGGGAGCAGTTTCCCAGGTACATCTTCCTGAGCTAGACATATTGGCAAACATCTGTGTTGACCATAATTTTTTTCTCTAATATTAGGGACCTCCTACTGCTGTAAGGGAAAAGGGCGATGACCGTTCTTGCTACTTCCAGCTGAAAAGGGGCAATGTGCAGTGGATGAGCAGTTTGGAGTCCCATTTTAGAAACTGAATGGGTCAAGAAGTCCATGGTAAAAATCTGGCTCAGGAGCAACAGGATGTAAAGTCACCTGGGGTAGGCACTTCAATGAGAGAAACAAAAAGACATGAGTGCTGAAGTAAGGTTAATACAAAATAGCAGTTGTAGCATCTGGAACCTGTCCATGAATATCTTGAAAATGACAGAAATTAATAATTGTTTACCAGGAGGCAGAAGACCTGAGAAATTGTCCCCATAACAAGGCCTAACAAAGCCCAATAAGGCACTTTTTTTTTAACGTTGTCAGAATTATCAGGAATGTAGACATAACATTTAGTTAAATTATTGTTAATGTCATCTGATTTTTGTAAAAATACCTTTTTGGCATAACCTCTGTGTTCAGTAAAGATCCTTTGTTACTTAGGATTAGATAATTATATTAATAAACACTGATTATATCTTCCTGTGTAGGAGGTTAGGAAGATCTGTAGGCCTTAAACTGACTAAAAACTTCTGGCAATGTTTATTGGTAGTTATCAGGCATTTTTGCCTAAGAATTTCTCTTCTGTTGTCTCCAGTCTTTCTTATTTTGGGGGATGCTAACACTAGTGTACATTTTAAGTTACATTAAAATAACTGTTGTTTGTTTTTAAATGTCCAGGAATGGCTGTGCTTTGGTTTTAACTGTTTTTGCTAGGTGTTTAAGACCAAGCTGGTCAAACTGACCTTGTTCCTATCTATTGGTAAGAGTCAGCTGAGTTTCCTTGGAGGACATTTTTTGGGGAACTTGTGAGCCCCACTTTTGCTCTGTTAGTGTCATCTGCATTAGGATGGGTCAAGGTCTTGCTGACCAGATGGCTTCCCTTGGAAGCATCAGACATGTCTCCTTTTTAAATGACCCTCCTGGTTTGCAGCATGGACACTCATTGGCTTTCTGTTCTTCAGAGGTCTCATTAATCTCCCTTATTGGGAGGTTATGTGGTCCAGAGTTGCAAAGCTTTTCCCCTGTCCTGGGTTCAGGCTGACTTAGAGGGCAAGAGTCAAATATTGGTTTCTTTGGCCCCTTTATTTTAAACTTAATATTTAAATTTGGCCTTAAACATCCAGCAAGTTAGTTTTACCCGTTTTAAAGTAAGAATGCTGGGCTTTAACTTTTACAGTTAATTTTTACATAACACAATATCCTTATTTTATTTATTAATTTATGTAATGCTGAAGATCTGCCTGAAGGAGAAGATGAAACCTTAGCATCTACTGTATGATCCAATCATTCTATGCCAACAAGGCAGCTTGCAGACCCAGAGACTCCATTAGATTTTGGCTATAAAAACTCTCTTTTGCCAGGTCCTCCTCTCTTGCTCTCTCCTTTTTCTCTCACTTTCCCTGTTTCTCATTCTCCCTCTCACTTTTTCTTTCCTTTCTCTCTTTCCTTCTCTTTCTCTCTCTCTCTCTCTCTCTCTCTCTCTCTCTCTCTCTCTCTCTCTCTCTCTTTCTCTCTCTTTTGTGTTAATCAGACACTGTCACAGTAAAGGTCTCTTGGTTGCTCTAAGTGTAGTGGTCACATTTTTTTTTAGTTATAATGAAAATACAAAGTGAAATTAACAATAGTAAAAACATATTTAGCTTGTATATAATTTTGAGCCTTGGCTGAGTTATACATTATATTTTTTATTTGAGATCACAGTAATTTCTCCAATAAAGTTAATTTTTGAATATAACTTTAAATTAACTGAAACGTGGCCTACTTTGACATGCTGTAAGGTGGGAGGCAGAGCCTTATCTCAGGTAAGGCAGGGTTCTTCACAATCTTAGGTAAAATGTTTTAGTTTTAAAGTTGATCTTTGTCTCTCTTTTTAGATATAATTTTATAAAATTTACATATATTGTTTTCTGACTCTGTATGAATTTTAGTAGTACAATATGACATACATCTGAAACATTAATTAAGGAAAGGCTGAGAGCCCTTAACATTTTTTTCCAGGTGGAAAAGTGGCAAAATGTTTTAAATTATTAATCTTTAAAAAATTAGGCTCTCTTACTTTTTAAAAATCTTTAAATTTTTGTATCTTATTGTAAAAGGTAACATAAGATTTGGTTACAAAACATCAAATGATATAAATAAATCTCCAATAAAATTTATTATCTTTATAAGTTTAAATTACCATTACAGACAATTTTAGTTTGGAGAATACCAGCTTGATAAAATGTTTCTTTAAACCTTTTTTACCTTAAAGACTTGTATACCTGAAAGATATGAACATATTTACCACATTTTTATTGATGTTTTTATATTAACCAAGGTTAGCTTTTCAAGGAAAATCTAGACTCTGTAATGTAGGACAATACTTTAAAATAACAGTTACTGTTTAGCCACAGATGTACAAACCTTAATTTCTCCAAGATTACTTGTTCTAGGGGATAAAACTTAACAGGCACAATGTAACTAATATTTTTAGAAGTTTTTATTATTTTAACATATAAATATATCAGTACATTATTATTTGTCTTTAGGGAACAACCTTGAATAGTTTTAACTATGTTACATATATAACCAACTTAGTTACATATAAACCTTTTAATATTTGTCTTTTATTTATAGACCTTTATATTACTTAATTAGACCCTTTTATTGTTTACTTACATGTATTATAATTATATTTTATCACATGAAGACTTTTTACCTGGAAACGTTTTTTATTAAATATATTTTTATATTTAGAACTTTTTAATAATTTTTAATCCATTGATCCTTTTTTTGTTTGTACCTTGAAATAAACCTTATAAATTTTTGAATTTAGATAAATTAATCTATTTTAATAAGATGAAATATTTGTTATTTACAGTACTTTAATTGAAATACAGTTGAAACCTCTTGACTCCTTTTATGTAGAATTATACCTGTTGGGACTTTGTAATTTACAGTAACCTTGTTTTTATAATAACACAAGATAATTTTAAATTTCCTTTTTAATATACCAATTTATGAAAACGCCAACATTGTTTAAATATTTTACCTTCTGGAATTTAAGGAGTTAAGAGTACTTGATATTATATTTAACAGTCAGCATTTTAACTTTGTAAACCAATTAGATGTCTCTAGCAAACACATCCATGATTCATTTCATATAGGTTTAGATGTAATTTATGTATCTTTTTTTAAAAACAAGGTATCAGACAAGTGCATTAAATAGTATTAGTAATCTTTTTTGTTGTTGAATAAAAATCCTAGAGATGATGTATATCAAACACTTTATAGACATTAACATTTTAACAGCTGTTTAACCATCTAGAAACAAAACTGTGCATTAGTAACTTTAAAGACATTTTATCTATTTTCCCAATTTGAATTGACCCTTTTAAATCATATTAACCAAAAGTATTTGGATCCATTTTTTTAAAAATTTTAATCTATGAGCTCATATGTCAATTTTTTGTACCAAATATATAGACGTGGCAATACATAGAGTCAGACAGTACACGGGTGCACCCACACAAAGCAAACAGACACACAAAAGCCTTGTAGCTTATTTTTTTAAAACCTATTTAATTGAGAGTTAACCCTTGTAAATTGGCCTTAGAATAAAGCAGAGTGTAATCAGAAAAACATATTAACCTATGCATATTGGATCAAAATTATGAGTTTAACAAATATAGAATTTTAAAAGTTTTCTGACCTTTTTCCTGAGGTTGTCCTGTTCATGAAAGCTGAAAAGAGTTGAGGGAACATAGACCAATGCCTGGTACCACCAAAAAAAATTTAGTATGCTGATTTTAGTTCCTTTGAATAAATACCAAGGAGTTAGGTAGGTGGGTTTAATGGTAGTTCTATTCCTAGTCTTTTGAGGAATCTTCATACTTCTTTCCAAAGTGCTTGTGTAGTCCCACCAACAATGTATGAGAAACACCTTTATCCCCACGTTCTTGCCAGCATTTTTTAATTATTTGTATTTTTTATGATTGTCATTGTAATTGGAGTGAGATGAAATCTTTTTTTGGTGGGACAGGGGTACCAGAATTGAACTCGGGCACTTGACCATTGAGCCATATCCCCAGCCCTATTTTATATTTGATTTAGAGACAGGATCTCTCTGAGTTGTTTAGTACATAGCTCTTACTGGGGCTGGCTTTGATCCCGCCATCCTTCTGCTTTAGCCTCCCCACCTGCTGGGATTACAGGTATACATGTGCCCCGTGCCTGGCGCTTGAAATCTTAACATAGTTTTGATTTGCATTTCCCTGATATTTAGGGATATCGAATATTTTCTCATATCTTTGTTAACCATTTTTATTTCTTCTTTTTTAAAAATATATTTTATTTAGAGACAGGATCTCACTGAGTTCCTTAGGGCCTCACTGATTTGCTTAGGCTGGCTTTGAATTCATCCTCCTGCCTAAGCCTCCTGAGCCACTGGGATTACAGGTGTACACCACCATGCCCAACTCTTATTTCTTCTTTTGAGACATGTGTTTAGTTCTTTTGCCCATTTATTCAATGGGTTATTTGTTTTTTTGGTTTTAGACTTTTTGAGTTCTTTATATATCCTGGATTAATTGATCCCCTGTCTGGAGTAGCTGGCAGATTTTTCTCTCATTCTGTAAGCTCTCTTGTCTTCATGCTCAATTATTTCCTTTGCCTTGCAGAATGTTTTTAATTTGATGCCGTCCCACTTATGATTCTTGGTTTTATTATTTGAGATTTAGGAATCCTACTAAGGAATTTAGGTACTGGTGCCATTATGTCAGAGTGTTGAACCTATGTTTTCTTCTAGCATATGTAAAATTTTTGGTCTAAGTACTGTTTTGACCCACTTTGAGTTGAGTTTTGTGCACGGCAAAAAGGATTCTTCTTTGTATGGATATCCAGTTTTCCTAGCACTATTTGTTAGAAAGACTTGAGTATCAGATGACTGTCCTTGTTTGGGTTTGTCTCTGTGTATTCTATTCTGTTCTGTTCTATTCTATTCTATTCTATTCTATTTCGTCTTCATGTCTGTTTTGATGCCAATAACATGCATTTTTGTTACTGTAGTTCTATAGTATAATTTGAGATCAAGTATTGTGATGACTCTAGCATTACTCTTGCTCAGTATTTCATTGGTTTTGAGGGTCTTTTTTTTTTTCTTCTTAAATGAACTTTTAAGAACTTTCTTTCCTAGTTCTGTGAAGAATGTCGTGTTTTGATGGGGATTGCATTAAATCTACATATTGCTTTTTGTAGTATGGCCATTTATAGACAATATTAATTCTGCCTGTCCAAGAATATGGGAGGTCTTTCCATTTTCTTTTTCAGTTTCTTTCTTTAGTGTTCTGTAGTTTTCATTATAGGGGTTTTTTACCTCCTTGATTAGATTTATTCTTAAATATTTTATTTTTTGAGGTTATTGTGAATGGGATAGTTTTCCTGATTTCTGTCTCAGTTGGCTCATTATTTGAGTATAGGAAAGCTGTTGATTTAATTTAACTTCTTTCCTATTTATAATCCCATTAATTTCCTTTTTGCCTGATTGTCCTAGTTAGGGTTTCAAGGAACTAAATTGAATTGGAGTGGTGAGAGTGCACATCCTTGCCTTGTTCTTGATTTTAGAAGAAATGCTTTTGGTTTTTATTCATTCGGTATTATTCTGGATTGGATTTGTCATAGATAGCCTTTATAATTTTATGGTAAGTTTCTTTTGTTCATAGTTTCTCCAGCATTTTTAGCATGAAAAAGTACTGGATTTTGCCAAAGACTTTTTTCTGCATCTATTGAGATGATTGTATGATTCTTGCCCTTAGTTCTATTTATATGGTGAATTACATGTATTGATTTGGATATGTTGAACCAAACTTGCATTCCTCAGTGAAACTCATTGGATCATGGTGTACTACTATCTTCCTAATGTATTTTTGAGTGAGGTTTGCTAATATTTAAATTAGGGATTTTTGCATCTGTTTTCTTCAGGGGTATTGGTCTTTAATTGTTTATCTAGGCATTGGTTAGGGTCTTCCAGATTTTCCAGTTTATTGGAGTATATATCTTTAAAATGATTTCTAATGATCCTCTGGATTTCAGAATTATGTGTGTTGATGTCTTCTTTTTTCATTTCTTATTTTGTTGATTTGGGTGTTATCTGTGGTTAGTTTATCAATCTTGTTATCTTTTCAAAGAACCATCTCCTTGTTCCCTTTGTCCTTTGTATGTTTTTCCCTTAATTTCATTAATTTTGGCTCTGACCTTATTATTTCCTGTTTTCTATTGATTTTGAAATTAGTTTCTTCTTTTCTAGAGCCTTGAGGGGTAACATTAGATTGTCATTTTGGGATCTTTCTGATTTATTAAATGTTGGCACTCAGTGCTATAAACTTTCCTCTTAGAAATGTCTTCATACTTTCACAGAGATTTTGTTGTGTTGTATCTCTATTTTTATTTGTTTCTAAGGATTTATTTTATTTCTCACTCAAAGTGTATTAATTAATCTCCATGTTGGAATAGTTTCTGCTCTTTATCTTGTTATTGAGCTCTAATACATTCCACTATGATCTTACAAGATACCAGAGATTATCTCCCTGCCCCCCCTTTAAAAAAATATCTTGTTTTATGTCCTAAAATATGAGCTGTTTTAGAGAAGGTTTCATATGCAGCTGAGAAGAAAGAAAGTAAATTTGGTTTTTGATGGATGAAATATTCGATAGATTCTGTTAGATCCACTTAATTAGTAGTATTTTTAGTTCTGTAGAGTCTTTACTTAGTTTACGTCTGGTTGACTTCTGTGTTGGTGAGATAGGTGTGTTGAAGTCACCCAGTGTTTTTGTACTGGGGTCTATTTGATTCTTTATATTGAGAAAGTTTTATTCTATATACATAGATGAGTGTACACATTTGCAGTCATTATATCCTGTTTGATAATTCCCTAAACTAATATGACGTGACCTTCCTTGTCTATTCTGATTAATTTTGGCTTGAAGTCTCTTTGTGAGAGATTAGAATAGTTACTGCTGCTTGCTTTTGGTTTCCATTTGCATAGTATATCTTTTCCCATCATTTGTTTTACCTTTATCCTGTGAATGTCTTTGGTTGTAATGTGAGTCTCTTATAAAAAAAATGTGTGATTGAGTCTTATTTTTTAATCGTTTGTGCCAGTCTGTCTCTTGACTGCATATCTTAGACCATTTACATTCAGTGTTATTATAGAGAGATGTTTTTTTGTTCCCTGCCGTTTTGAGTTGTTTCTAATGCTTAATTTAAACTTAATTCTTCTGTAATTGGTTATTATTCTAGTGAGAATTTTTCATATATTGGCTCTCATACTTATTTTTCTTCTGCATGAAATATTTCATTGGGTATGTTTTATAATTCTGACTTAGTGGTTATGAATTCTTTCATTTTCTGATCACCATGGAACATTTTCATTGTAATTTCAATTTTGAAGAATAGTTTTGCTGGATAATAGTTTTGGTTGGTACCTGTTATCTTTAAGGGCTGAGTATATATTATTTCAAGTCCTCTGGGCTTCTAGATTCGGGGCTGAGAAATCAGTGGAGAGTCTTAATTGACTTCTGAATGTGACCTGCTGTTTTTCTGATGTGGCTTTTAAAATTCTATCTTTGTTCACTATATTATGCATTTTAAATATGGTGTGTTTTGGAGAGGATCCTTTTTTATCTTGCCTGTTTGGAGTTCTAGTGTCTCTTGGAAAATCTTCTGATTGTTTCATTAAAAAGTTTTGTATTTCTTGGTGGGTACACTGGCACATGCCTGTAATCCCAGCAGCTGGGGAGGCTAAGGTGGGAGGATCACAAATTGAAAGCAACTTAGTAAGGTACCAAGCAACTTAGTGAGACCCTGTCTCTATATGAAATCCAAAATTGGGCTGGAGATGTGGCTCAGTGGTCGAGTGCCCTTGAGTTCAGTTCCAGATACTGATGCCTCCCTACCCCCCAAAAAAGTTTTGTATTTCTTTAGTTTGCATTTCAATGTCTTCTACTACGCCAGTGATTCTTAGATTTGGCCTCCAAATGTTATCCCTGATTTCTTTAATATTCCGTACATGGTCTCTAAACATCTTTCTTTATTGTCAGTTTTATTTTCAATATTATATACTTTGTTTTCAGGGCCTAAGAGTCTGTCTTCTCTGTGGTCTAATCTGTTGGGGATGTTTCCAGTTGAATTTTAATTTGATTTATTGACTCTTTTATTTCCAAGATTTGTGTTTTGTTTTTCAGAGTCTCTCTTTATTGAAATGATCTTTCACTTCCTGTATTTTCTCTCTAAGCTCATTTCTTTCATCTTTTAGTTCATTGAACACTTTAATTATGAACTTTCTAAATTCTTCATACAATGTTTCCTCACTGTGGTGTCAGGAGATCATTGATTGAAGTGTTAGGGCTGTTTAATGTGGTTTGTTTTCTTGTTTTTTCATATTGTTTGTATGTCTCCCCATCTACTTGGGTGGTTATCTCTTCTACTTCTAGGCGCGGAATTTTTGAGTGTGCTTCTTTCTCTTAAGTGTCCCAGGATGAGTGAATATCCAAGTATTGATATACCCACTCAGTATGTATCTTCTGTGCCCACTATCAGCACCACTTTGAAAAAAGATACTAAACCTTATTAACTACAACCACTTCCAAGCAAAGCCATATACCAATAAACCTTAAGGCGGAGGTGGGGAATTAAAACTTACTGAACCATAGTTCCTCTAATCCAATTAAAATTGTTGTGATGTTCTTGAATAGGTTGAACAGTTATTAAAGCAACAAATTGCTTAATTAGTAATTAAATTAAATTCATTATTATGGTAATAAAATTACTATTACAGACATGGAGTAGTGCTTGAAAGAGGAAGAAGAGAAAATGTGGGCAAAGAAAAAATAGAAAAAATACAATAAGAAAAAGAAAACAAAATAGGAGGAGATTGCGACAGTTGCAGGCAGTACTGGAGGGAATGGAGGGAGTAAGAGGAGCAGTTATAAACTTGAGCTAGGAAAAGAAAGAATGATTCCAGTAAATGCTTTAAAACCTGATAAGAAATACAATCAATTGGGTCAAGGGCAACAGTATGAATAATAAGGGAAACTCTATGAATTCAATATGTAAAGTAATATCTCTAAGATCAAAATTGGTATTAGAGTTGCTTTTGATATTCCCTGCCAAAGTGGGAGTTACTTATTCATGTCTTCCTGATTTGGATTTTATCAGAATTTGGAACCTTTACAAGATTCCCACCACTCCACAGCTTTACTTCTAAGTTTCCCACGGTGTGGAGGTTTTGATCATACCAGCCCTCCTCTGATATAGTTGGAGGAACCCCCCTCCTGTCTTTGGTGTGTGCAGGTACCTACTGGTTTTCTGTTGGCTTGGAGGAGATGATCTCTAATTGTCTGTAACTTAACATCTAGGTTACTCCCTGTTAGGGGATACAGTTTTGCATGCCCTTCTGAAGAAAAACTTTGGGTATCCAGGGCTGTCATAGCTAATGTGTGTTCCCCCCACATACATTTCAGAATGTGTGGGGTATAGTGGTCTAAGGTAGAGAACTGTATTCTGGTTGATGTGCTGGATGGCTTGTCAGGGGGTGTAGGACTTCTGCCTTCTCTAGCATGCAAGTTGCAGGTCAGTGGGCTTATATCTGGGTGCACGGTATGTTGGCTCGTGTCTGTGGGTGCTCCTCTGTGAATCTCTTTGTGAGGATTGGGTTGATGTTCTCTGCTGGCTGCTTGGGCTTATCCTCAGAAAATGCCTGTTGTGGGTCTGTGCTTCTCTTTGGTCAGCTGTTCTTTCACTGCTTATTTCTGGGCTGTTGTGGAGTCGAGGGTTTCTGCCTAGATATCCCCTCTGCTACCACCTTAATTTTTGACAAGTAAAAATTGTATAGAATACACTATATTTATATAAACACACACTGATATATGCTAATTTTGCCACACCATATGCTGTAGTGTGCATGTATGTAATGAGAATAATTAGAATCTCTCTTGGCAATTTTTATGGATGCAATATATTATTTCAACTGTAATTACTACAGAGTACAATGGATCTCTTGGATCTGTTCTCCTATCTAACTGAACTTTTTAAACTTTAGCCACCATCTCCACATTTCCCCCACCTGAGTTCTAATTTCTTTTGAGTTTAGCAGATTATCTCATAAAGTTTGCACATTCTGAATTTCACTCAGTATTTCCTCATAGTTAGGTTTAAGTGAAAATGTTTTCTGGAGGCTACCAAATGGGTGATGCTCTATGTTGTATTGGTATTTTATTATATAGCACTAAATATTAGGTTCTCCCACTTCTGGTGATGATAACTTTGGTCACTTGATTAAGGTAGTGAATAACTGTGGGTATAATTTTAGCATTCTCTTAGAAACCTTACACACACACACAGTATAGCACACTCAGGTTTCATGGAACCAAAAAAAGAGCCTCCGCCAGTTTTGTCTCATTTTCTGCTCCCCAGGGGGAAGGGCTGGGGACATCACTGTGCGTCATTGTTTGCTGTTTAGCAGTAAGGCAGTCTCTTGGCATCTTTTCCAGGAACTCTGTTTTAAGGTGTGTCTATGAAGTAATGATGGATTTTTAAATCCTGTGTGTGTTGTCCTGAACACAGTAGTCATTTTGGAAAGGGTTGTTTATAACCTTTGTTGAAATTCTCTTAGAATTTACATCAGAATCTGAGCTTATCTTTTGAATATCCTCAGCTATGACTCATCTTCATCCTGTGAGGGTGAATTTGATTTTCATAAATAGCAAAAGATCTTTCTGTGCCAAATCTGATGAAGAAGGTCATACTGTTTCAGGAAGAAGAAAAATATAACAACAAAAATAAGGCTAATTTTCTTAAGAGGCTTGAGAACGTCACACATTTCACCAGTGTTATGAACAATGGACAGCATTGTTGGACCTTGTGTAGTGCTTCCCGAGGTGACTTCCTTAAAATCTAGTGCTCATTCGCCTTTCTGAAGTCTTTGGTGTTTTGATCAATATACCTCAAACATAAGCATACACACTGCAAAGCCTCATTTCTTTGTATGTTAAATTGCAATTCAGTGACCACCTCCTTATATTTAATGAGGGTGTTTGGGTAGTAATTGTTGACTTTCCACTTTGTTAGTGGCTGTGGAGGAAAGATATGTAGAACTCAGCCATTGCCCCTTGGAATTGACTTTCTGAAACCTAGTAGGAGAGTTTGAACATGCATACAGTATCTTAACTGCCCTATTCAATAAAGTCTGTAATCAAACAATTTAAAACTGTGTATCTTGAGTTTAGAGAAAATAGTGTGAGTTCTGTCTGGCATCATGAAACAAGAATCTGTAAGTCTCAGTTGGCCAAGCCTACAATGTAGTTCTCTGGCCACCCTTCTGACCTCAGTCCTGCAATTGCTCCCCTTGTTCACACACCATGTTCCAAACATATTATTCACTTAGCAAACATTTGTTGAGCCCTGCAGTGGTGTAGACATTGGAGAGGTAGCTGTGAACAAACAAGATCCTGCCACTGTGCACCTACCTGCTAGCACAGGAACAGTAGGCACAGCAGATGGCAGGTTGTGTTTTATGGCCGAGGTGCAAAGTTCTGTAGAACAAGAGAGGGGAGGGCAGCTGACGGTGGTGGAGGCATACACCGTAAAACAAGGGTTCAGGGGATGCCTCACTGGGAAGGTAATATGGGAGTTAAGATAAATGCCTTCAACAAATTAATCATACGGATCTTGGCAAAAGCATTGCTACAGAGATAAAACCCAGTCCAAAGGGCTTAGGTGGGAGAGTGTGCTGTGAGTATTCACTGCATCCCCACAGCCATGGTAGGGAGGCAGAGGAGGAGTGTAGTGTTGGTGCTGTCAAAGAAGCAGTGGGGAGGAGGGAAAGATCATAGCGGTGTTTGTTACAGTACTGTCCCTTTAACCTCAGTGTGAAGGGGATGCACGTGGATTGTCAACAGAAGTGCAACATGCTCTTTAAAGTTTTAAAGCTTCATTGTGATCACTGTGCTAAAAGGGGGCAATAACAGGGCAGGTTAGAAGGAGGACGCCTGTTCCTGCTAGAATCTGTGTGTGATGTGGGCTGGGAACGGCTTGTTCTTGTGAACATAGGGATGTAATTGGACTCTGGGTGTCCCTCAAAGTTGGAGTAAAGTGAGTGTCTTGACAGATTGGATGGGAGCATAAACAAAAGAGAAATGCAGGAATGGCTCCAGGGATTCCGACTGCAGGAACTGAAAAGGAAGTTTCCTTCTACCAAGACACAGAAAGTCAGATTTGGAAGATTGTTTCACACGTTCTTGGTTAAAACTCACCATTGAATATCTAAGTGTAGTATTAGTCAAGCAGACCGTTATACCAATGCCAGTCTGGGCTGAAAATAAAAATGTGGGATTCATTTAGCATTTACTGACCTGGTCCAAAGGCATGCTGAAACTTACAAATGGACTTTGGTACAGAAAAAACTCTCTTTAATTCAGGCTTGATGCATGGGGAAATACTTTCCTTAGAAGGTTCGCAGTTGCTGTGAGGAACCAAAACACCAAAAATTTCAAGGGAAGGCAACCATCTTCTTTAATCCAAAGAGCTGTGATCTCAAGAGGGTGAGACAAGTACCCATTGCTTTTTCTTTGTGGGTTTTCTTTCCACCCCTTGACCTTTGGCACTGGCATAGTCATTGGAAGTCCAAGACAAAGTAATGTAAATATAGCCACAGTGTTCTGGCCAGAGGGCCCCCAAAGCAGGGCATCCCAGAGCACTGCACAGCACCAGAGAGATGATGAATAGAAGAGTCAGCAAAAATAAGTCTACAGCGTTGTTTTGTGAACCCCTGGACATTCACTCCTGAGCTGTGCCCATGTCTCTGCTAGTAGATGAGGCACTTTAAAGACTGCACCAGAAGTCAGGCCACTGCACACTCATGTATTATTAGTGAAAGGGTAGATCTGTTGATCTGTCCCTCTTCCCCACAGCAGAATCTAGAAGTAGATCCATAGGAGCGTGGTCAGTTGATATTTGACAGGTACAGAGGGGCTTCAGGGGAGCAATTATGATATTAGAAAAATTGGGCAGCTACATGCAGAAGAATAATAAAAAGGAATCTTGATTTAAACATCAAACTTGTCCAAACACCAGCTCAAAATAGATCATAAATGTAATACTATACAATTTTTCAATCTTTGTGGAGTCACGGATTGACTCTTGTTCCCCAGTGTGTGAGACCAAGGGATGTGGTCTATTAGTCGGAACTCAGTATTACTGAATGAATGTATTTCTTCCCCTGAAGATGGCAGTGAACTTCAGAGTGGGTCTATAAAATATACTGCAGCATTAATATCATAGGAATAAGTTATTTAACTGCCAGTTTTCTTTGTAAATAGTAGCTTTATTATTTTATATGTCCAAATTATATAATAAAATAATTGATGATTTTGATTCAGTTGCTTTTTATAATCTCAAATTGATGTGTCTGTTATTGTCATTTTAATTTTTTCTTGTTTTTAATAACTAGCATGTTGTGTTTTTAAAAAGAAGAATATTCATTTTTTGAGGTGCATGTTACTTTCCTTTTGGCCAACTGTGATTAAGATAGCTTTATTTGCATTTTAATAGTCTGTAATGTTTGTTTTATGTATCATGCTAAATAGATGGTCTCAAGAATCACTTGAAGCACTGTAGAAAGCAGATGTCAAAAACCTGTCCTTGGTGGGCCTCGTGGTGCATGCTTGTAATCCCAGTGGCTCAGGAGGCTGAGGCAGGAGAATCGTGAGTATCAAGCCAGTCTCAGCAACTTAGCGAGGCCCTAAGCAACTTAGCAAGACCCTGTCATGAAATTAAAAATAAAAAGGTCCGGGAATATTAAGTGCCCCTGGGTTCAATCCCCAGTACCAAACAAACAAACCAACAAATAAAACTACCCTTGTCTCAGAGTAAGTAAATAAAATATGTGGAAAGTTAATGAAAGACAGTAAATTAGTTTTCCCTGTAAATTAGGAAGTGTGGAAGTTCATTTCTCTCATCCTTTAAAAATAAAATTGAATTCTCTTTTCCCACATCATCCATTTGGTGACTGATGTTTTAACTCTGCAGTGCCTGTAATGTGAGAAGGGGCGTGAGCTGTTCAGTCCTAGAGGCATGTTTTGGTGTGTGCCCACGGGTGTTTCATCTGAGAACTTCTGTGCCTGGCCTCCTGATGACAGGAACTCTCATTTGGAAATTAAGAGTCCTTTTCTTTCACTTATAGAAATCACACGCACCTATCGGCTTAGCTTTTCCCCACCTGTGAAGCACAGTAGGCACTCACCGCGGGACCTTCCCAGTGAGGTGCTCTGGGCTGGAGTCAAATCGTATGTCTTTAAGCAGATTATTTTTCCCTTTCCCACTGCTGCTTTTGTAAAACGAAGCTAATAATAATGCTCATAGAGTCGTGAGAACTGACTAGGACAGACGTGTAAACTGCCTGTAACAGTAGCTGGCACATTGTAAAGATTAGCACTTGTTAGTTCCTAATTGGTGCTAGCTGTAATTTTTCTTCTTTTCAAATGCCTTTAACAAATTATAAAGCTTTCCTGTGTACTTGTAAAGCTTTAAGGAGGTATGGTTTACATACAATTAACCATATGTTTTAGCATACAATTTGGTACTAAATGTTTTGATATATACACATGACACTATGTCTTTTGACATATATACATCCATGAAATCATAGCCACAGTCAAAATAAAGAACATATCCACTCCCCCCCGTCCCCGCTGAAATTTTGTTATGAAACCACCAAACTACTTCTTGTCACAATACATTAGTTTTCATTTTCTAGAATTTTGTGTGATTATCATACATTGTGTGATCTTTTATTTGCCTGACTTCTTTCTCTTGAAATACTAATTTCTTCCCATTGCTGAATGGTATTGCATCTTACGGGTATGCCACAGTCTGTCTCCTCACGCATGGATAGGCATCTAGCTTATTTTCAGTTTTGGCTGTTATGAATAGAGCTGCTGGGAACAGGATATGTACAAGCCTTCGTAGGGATGTATGCTTTCAGTTACTAAGGGCCAGTGCCTAGGGCCGAAATGGTTCTGCGTGGTCGGTGTGTGTTTGTACTTTTAATATACTACCAGTCTGGACGTACATGCTGTGTTGGTGTTGGCAGCATGTGAGGATCTCGCTGGCAGCAAGGGAAGTCGGAGTTTCTTCACACATCCCTGCGGTTGCTGGGTGAGGTCAGTCTTTTTGATTTTAGTCTTTCTCACCGGAGGAGGGTATCTCACTGTGGTTGTAATTTGCATTTCGTTATTGTCTGATGGTATTGAGCTTCCTTTCTGTCATCTGTATTTCTTCTCTGGTGACATAGCTATTCAGATGTTTAACTTGTTTATTGGGTTGTTTCAATTTTGAGTTTTGAGTTTCCTTATTTTGAGCATTATAAATACAAGTCCTTTATTCAGTATATGCTTCATAAATGTTTTCTTTCCATCTGTGACTTTATTCTCTTAACTATGTCTTTCAAACAGCAAAAGATGTTAATTTTGACAGAGTCTAGTTTATCAGTTTGTTCTTTCACACATTATGTTTTTGGTGTGATTTCTCAGAAATTCTTGCCTAAAGTCACAAATATTTTTCTCCTTTTTTTTTTTTAGAACTTTTCTTGATTTGATTTAAACTTATATCTCTGATCCACTTTTATTCAGTTTTTGTATATGGTGTGAGGTATGGGTTAATATTCTTTGTGCATAAAGACAGTGCTTGTTCCAGCATCATTTGTTGTACCTTTGTTTAAAAAAAATGAAGTGTTATTATAGGTGTGGTTTATAGCTGGACAGTTCTGTGTTGAGTACTGTAGCATTATAATCTTGAAATCAGGTAGTATTAGTTTTTCTACTTATTTGTCAAAGTTGTTTTATCTAATCTGGATCCTTCGTGTTTCTGTATGAATTTTGGAACCAGCATGTCAATTTCTACAAAATCCTGCTGGAATTTTGATTGCGGTTACATTCAGTCTTTGGATCAGTTTGTGGAGACTTGATATCTTCCTGACTTTTTAGAACCACAGTGTCTATTTTTGTTAGATCTTCTCAGCATTTTTTAATGTTCAGTTCTTGTCTGGCAGAATGTTCTGTAAATACAAATTAAGTTGTTTGACAGCATTATTCAGATTTTCTATGCCTTTCCTGGTTTTCTTTCCACTTATTCTGATAATTGTTGAGAGATCAGAATTTGAATTTCCAACTGTAATTGTAAACTCCTCACCTTTCTCTTTGTAGTTCTGTTGTATTTGCCATATGTATTTTGAAGTTCTGTTAAGAGCACATTTAGTTTGCTCACATCTCTTGGTGAATTGACCTTTGTATTATTTTTAAAATCATCTTTTTTTCCCCCTTAGTAATGTTCTTTGCTTTGAAAATCGGTGTCTGATATTCATATGGCTTCTGCAGTGTACGTTTGACTAGGATGGCCGGATGCAGCCCTTTCTAGTTCATTTCTGGGCTCTCCTCCCTATATTCTTAGTCTGTGTGTGTTTGTTAGTCAGCATACTGGTGAGCCTTGTTTTTTTAATCCTATCTCACAACCACTGCCTTTTATTTGGGAGATTCAAGTCATTTAAGTTTAATTTAATTATTCACATTGTTGTTTAAATTTCTCATTTTCTTATTTTTTTCTATTCTGTCTGTTTTTGTTCCTGTTTTCTTTTTGCTATCATTTGGATTAATCAAATATTTTTATGATGCTGTGTTATCTTCATTGGTTTTTATACTATACGTTTTTATTTTGCTATTTTTTATTGTTTTAGGGTATTTACTGTACATCTTTAATTATGGCAGTCTGCCATCAAGTGATAAACCATTTCATATGATAGTAAGTATTTCGTTTTTTTCTCTGACCTTTATGTTACTGTTTTTTTGCATTTGACTTACATGTATACTGCACCGTTATACCTTTGTTTGCATAGTTAATTATTCTTGAGAGATTTAAGTAATTAGGAAAAGTCTTATATTTTTACCTACATAATTATTGCCAGGTCTTTTTATTTCTCTGTGTAGACCATATTTCCCTCTGTTAACTTCTTTTCGGAAGTGTATGTTTTCTGGTGATAAACTTAGTGTTCTTTCTTTTTTTTTTTTTGATACTGGGGATTGAATCTGGGTGCTTCACCACTGAGCTGTATCCTAGCCCTTTTTACATTTTTATTTTGAGAGGAAAGACTCATTACTTTGCCCAGGCTGGCCTTGAACTTGTAATAAGGGCACATAGGTAGTTAAAAATATTTAATCTTAGATATTAATTGTACCCTTCTGCCATGTAGGATTTTTGTTAGTTTAGAGAAATACTGTGGTGTTGGGGAAGTGGTCCTGGCAGCGTGATCTTAATTGCCCGGAGGGCACACAGGTGGGTGCCCCTGCAGGCAGTTCTTGACACTTTGTATTAACTGAAGGGACATTGGGCCATTTGCTGTTGGAGATGACCTGTCTCTTGTTTTTAGAATTATGTTTATTTCTCCTGCCATCCTCTTAATTCAGACTCGTGTTACCTGCCTCCTGAGCCAGTCTCACATTTGTAATTGGACTCTGGGATTCTCTGTTCTCCTCAGTACGTTTATGTCCATGTGATCTCCAGGTTGACTTTACTCCAAAACCTTCAGTGATTCTCATTGCCCACCAAAGAAAGCGTGAACCCATCCTGGCTCTGACGATTTCATTTCCCTTCCCTTTGCACATCCTGTCAGGTGTCTGTGCCCTCCAGACTCCCTGCTGTCGTCAGGAAACCCCTCCTGCCCCCATGCTCCCTCCTCAGGGAGTATTTTCTGTGGCTTCCTTCTACAGCGTCATTTGTGTCTCTCTTACAGTGCTTCATCTTTAGCCTCAAATAAAAAAAATCCGGCAAATTCCGGGAATCAGCACAATTTGGGGCACACCATCCAGTGATGACCTCCTTCACACAGGGTGCAGCCTTGCAGAAATAGCCTGGCCGTTCAAGACAGTCCACATTTACTTTGTTAATGTTCTTTTTGCTAATTTGTTTATGGATGGATCTTTATGCCAGAAAGGACATTAGTTTTATTTCCATTTTAATTAGTTAGAAATGTAATTATTTTCCCTCTTTACTTAGCTTGCTTACTTGACTTCTTATGTTAATTTATTCCAATATATTTATAGTTTGTCTGCTTGAATGATGCTATATTTCACATCATTAAAATACAATTTGTATGCAGAAGAATTACTTCTCTTAACACTTTACTCTGAGGTATACAAAGATTATCCACTATATGGTGATATATTTAGATAATTTTGATGCACTATTTCAAAAAAGAGATTCTGAGTGTTAATTCACAAGGAACCAGATGAGGTGCTAGGCATACTGCCTCAGTGAGCAGCTTGCAAAACTCCTTCTAGTTGCAGTCTTCCTTGGCTCTTCAGAGACCAGGATTTGGGATCACAGAAGGACCACACATCTGTAAAAGCCAGCTCCTTACTATGCTGGCTGAGATTTGGTTCAGAATGAAGGAGAGAGGCTCTTGTTCCGAGCAGGGAGGCCTGCTGAGGTGTGCGCACAGGATAGCATTGGGCCCGTGAAAAATACTGCGAATTGGTCTGTTCTTAAAGTTTTTCTTTTTTTGTTTGATTGATTTTTACAATACTGGTGATTGAACCCAGGGTCTCGTGTTAAGCTAGGCAAGCCCCCTACCACTAAGCTGTGCCCTCAGCCCTTAGAAGTTTTATTTTAAAGACAGGATTTCACTGAGTTGCCCATACTGGCCTTAAACTTGCCATCCTTCCATCTCTCCAGGAATGTGTTGCAAACCTAATGCAAAGGAAGATTTCTTTTATAGTCTTGGTTTTTAGGACATAGGTCAAAATTTACTGATAAAGATGAGTATCTGAGATCAGAATACCTGATAATTTCCAAAGTTCTAGTTATTTTTTCATTTCATATTACACAATATAGAAAGCCCCCAAATTTTTGCATCCCACTAAACATGAAAATGTTAACTGCCAAATTAATTTTGCCTAATTTCCCTTGAGTTGGAACTCACTTAGTATTTGTAGTCTGATGTTCAAACTTGTTTTTCATTTTGTATTTATAAAAGATTTTTGTAGAAATTATTTCAAGCAATGAAAGCATCTTGTTTGAGGAATTGTGTGATGAATTATTAAGAGTTAATGACCTGCTGGGTGCAGTGGCGCATGCCTATAGTCACAGCAGCTTGGAAGGCTGAGGCAGGAGGATCATGAGTTCAAAGCCAGCCTCAGCAACTTAGCAAAGACCAAAGCAACTAGTGAGACCCTGTCTCTAAATAGAAAGTAAAAAGGGTTGGAGGTGTAGCTCAGTGGGTCAGCACCCCTGAACTCAGTTTCTGGTACCAAAAACACAAAAACAAGCCAACAAATCCACAAAGAGTAAATGGCTGTATTGTCATTTTTAAAACTAAAAATGTTATACATACAGTGGACTTAAAAGGTAGAAATAAATAGAAAAAAAAGTCACTAGTAGTAACTGATATAGAAGCAGAAAGTTTGCCTATTCTCATTAAATATATGTCTGCACCGAATGAAATTACAGCCTAGTAGTCAGAATGTGAAAATCAAGATTTTGGCACATCCATATTAAAAGGTTGGTGTTAATGGCTTCATTTCTTTTCATGGGATTTTATGATGTTTTTATTCTAATTTCGTCAAGACATGTTATATTCATCCCCTGTGATATCTTAACGTTAATACTGTGCTACTTCAGCTGATATTCTGGGTTTTTGTTTGCAATATCTTACTGCATTGGTCATCCAAGTATCCCTGCCTATTTGATCTTAGCCCTGTGAAGTTAGGACCTGCAAAGACAGCCACCTGGACTCTGTTGTCCTTGCAGAGACAGAAGAGGTAGCATGGTGGTATATGTGCATGTTAAGCCTGCCGCTGGGTCCTGGGTCCCTGGTCCCCATCTGTGCCATGGGGTTTGTGGCCTCACCTCAAAGGCTTGTTGTGGGAATTAGAACAGGGCTGGCACGTAATAAGCTGCAGATTCATGTTCTCTGCTTGCTGTTTTAGGGTTTTTTTTTCTCCCCCAAGGTACCATTATTTGCTTGATCATATGTAAAAGTCTTAAAAAATGACTTCTGCTTTTTCTTCCTATATATAAAGAGAAAAGGTAGAAAAGAGAGATTGGTTGTTAGATCGAAGGACTTCCTCAGCAGCTTTTGTAGTTCAATTAGACATAAAAGAACCATTTAACAATAGAATGTTGAAGGAACTAGATCAGAAGAAAATTATCTAATACTGTACCACATTAAATTACAGTCATTCTTCAGCACCTGTAAGGGATTGATTCTAGGATCCTCTTCCCTCTGTGGGTACCAGAACCTAAGGAGGCTCTTATATAAACTGGTGTGTCTGAACATAAACTACACACATCCTCCCTTAGATTTTAAATCATCTCTAGATTACTTATAGTACTTAAGACAATCTAAATTCTATGTGAATGATTGTTATACTGTCTTGTTTAGAGAATAAGGATAAATCAAGAAAAAGTCTGCGCATGTTCAGTAGAGATGCAGTGTTTGTTTGTTTTTCCCGTCACTCAGTCTGTGGATAGTTGAATCTGTGGGTGTAGACAGTGACAACTGTATATAATGACAGCACGTAGAGAGGGCAGGGTGAATCATTCTTTGCTTTGTCAGTATAAAAATTGACCCAGAGATTTGTTGAATGGAGTGTACAAGGGCCATGGTATTATCAGGGAAGAAAGAGATTGTTCAGAATCAAAGGAGTCAATGAGAATTTCCTGTGTCCTGGCGTACACTCCACATTTGGCTCCCTTCTGCTTTTTCTTTTACAGGCTCTTTGGGAGCTTATATCAGTGGAAACCACAGCTTCTGGCTTTTATAATGAATCCTTGATCAGCTATGATTGACTTGTATTTACCATTCTCCAGTGGCTCCTCTCAGAAACCCAGCTCCTTTGTAAGTAGAACAGACCCCACATGAGTCGCTCTCCTGCGAGTGTCACACTTGGAAACAGCACAGGCATCCATTTCGCCCTGGTGGTCTCTGCTTTGTAGAAGACCTGGGAGAGGAGGCAGGCTTCTTTACTGGAGAAGGAGTGGTTTCTTAGTAGGGAGAGGAGCTTGTTCTTTTCCTATCTTGATGAGAGCCTGGCACTTGGAGTGTGTCCCTGCACCCCGGATGTGGGAGGCGCTTGGTGTTGTGGGGGCTCAGAGCACTGTGCCTGGGGGATGGGCAGGAGGAGGACACGGGAGCTTCACCGAGCATTCACAGTGGCAAGTCATTCTGCCTTCCTCACTTCATAAAGGGTGGGACCTGAGCGTCAGTCAGGCAGACAGGGTCCTACCTGTGGTGACCCACAACCCCAGTGCCCTCTCTGTCTGTGGACTCCTGCCCTTTCCCTGTAGAGAGGGAAGTTGCCCTGTGTTCCCCAGTGATCTCTGATCTGGCCCTGGCTTGTCTGCACAGCAGCCCGGGTTGTGTGGAGAGCTCTGGGACAGGGAGCGCATTCCTTTCTGCTGAAGGAAACAAAGAGCGCTCGTGTGTTGGGTTGGCACAGATGACTCTCCATATCTCACCAAAAGATGGAAGATATCAGTGATTCATTAGATAGTGGAAACTTGAAGTTTTCTTCTATTTAATGAATTTTAAAACCAGGGTGCTGTTTTTCAGAGAGAAGAAAATATAATATTTCCTCAGCATTTTTTTTTTTTTAGAAAAGCTTTTAGTTAGCTGCTTTAGCATTCGAGTAAGAAGGCTATTCAGATACCAACTTGCCACAGATATTTAGCACTGACAAAAATACTCCCTTCTGATTTAGGATCACTTAGTTACTAGCAAAAAATCTAGGTTAAGCTGCTGACTGGCAGCTCCCTCGGTAAACTGGTGGCTTACCTGTGGACGTGGAAACCGCAGGGCCCAAGCTCTGTCCTGACTTATCTCACACAGCACCTGCGGTGGCCAAGGGCCCTGTGACACACCATACCTACATACTGTGTTTGCTGACTGATATAGTAGCTGTGGGACTCGGCACAGAATGGTCTGATTTGACTGTGACATTAAAACAAATTTCCAGAGAAGTGAAAAAATATCTGTATCCAGCAGCAAAGCAGATGGATACATCCTGAGGAGTGGGTGAGGCAAGATGCATGTGAGGAAGGGTCCCTTTGAGCTGGAGTGGCCATATAGCTGGGAGCTCCTGTCTCCAGTCCTGCCCTGGAGTAGCAGGAGAGGTGGCCCCTTGACAACAATGTGCGTCTGTGCCCTTCCATATTGGGCAATTTTAAAATTTATTTTTTTCTTTCTAAAAGAAGAGGTTAGTAGAGAATATATTTTTAAGAAACCCCTAAATTTTTGAAAAGTCTTTTTAAATTTGTTTAAAATTAAACCGAGGTTGATAAACACATTTTGAACATGGAGCTGAAGTGTGCTTTTATTTGTGATATTTATAAGCATGAGCAAAGATGTTGAGAATATCTGAGCATTAAGTAGCATTTTAATATCTCTATTACATTGCTGATCTCATGTTACTAGTACATACACATACAAAAAAAAAAATCTGAAGAAACAGCTGTGTAGTTAGCTGAGAGGACAGCCACAGGGGTTGGGTTACAGGAAAAGGAGCTTGACAAGATGAGCTGTAAGGTGCTCGTGCTTAGTTGTGTCAGAGCCCCTGTGGCTCTAGCATTCCCAGAGCTGCCGCCTGCTGAACTCTAGGTCCGCATTCAGAAATAACGGATTCTATGCTTATTACTGTTTTCTGTTTAGTCACTTACATGGGGCTCTGTACTGCAGACATAGAAGCTTCATCACACTGTTGTTCATGAGCAAAACATGCCATTGTGCTCGCCAGTTAATAATAACCTGTATGTGTATATAACTGAATTTGAGTGTGGAACAGTGAGGACAAAAACTAGTATTATAAAGTCAAAGATGCTAAAAGCATGCGACTTACCTTCCAGGTATTTAAACTTCTTTTTCCTACCTAGAGCCATATATACAACCTAGACTTCCTTTCCGCTCCCATCTTTTGCAGGCTTCCTTTGTATCATGTGTTTTGACCCTCAGCATTCTTGGGTAGTTTTATTTTTATTTTCCCTTTGTTATATTTCTGATAATTGTAGGCATTTTTTGGAAGAGAAACTAGTACCTCATTTTGAGATATTTTGTACCAGAAAGACAAAATAATAACTACTTAAAAATAAGGCCTGATGCAAAGGCAGTTCACTGAGGAAAGAATAGGCCTTTCATCTATTGGTCATCCATATGCAAAAGAATGAAACTTCGATTCATATCACTAGCCATAGGTAAAAATTAACAAAAATAGATTGAAGACTTAAATATAAAAACTAAAAATAGAAACTCGTACAACAAAGGAAAAAATCCTTCTAATCTCAAGTTAGAAATCTAAGATCTGTTCTATAAGACACCAAAATCATGATCCATACAAGAACAAAATGTATACACAGCTAGTCCTCTGATTCTGAGAGTTCCATATCCACACATTAAACCAACTTCAGATTGAAAGTATTTGGAAAATATTGATTCTTATTCTGAACATGTGCAGATGTTTTTCTTGCCAAAAATATTATAGCATAACAACTATCTTTACAAACATTTACATTGTATTGGTTAATAAGTAATGTGGAGATGATTTGTAAGTATATCAGAGTATATGCTTAGGTTATATGCAAATACCATGCTCTTTTACATTAAGAACGTATAGGGGGTACCAAAATCTGTGGGTCCTGGAACCAATTCCTTAGGACATAGAGGGACAACTGTATGGAGGGCTTTATCTAAATTAAGAATGTCTGTTTTCAAAAGTCGGTATGAGGAGATTGAAAAGACAGGCCCCAGATTGGAAGAAATGTGTACATCGTATATCTTACTTGTGTCTAAAATATTGTAAAGAACTCTCCAATCTCCATACTGAGAAAAGAAAACAACCTAGTTAAAAAATACTCAGTAGATTTGAGCAGATTTCCCTAGAGAAGACTTAAAGATGGCAAATAAATAGATTTAAAAAAAAAGATATTGAGCAGCATTGGTTGTTAGGAAAATACAAGTTGAAACCACCACGAGACACTACTAAACATCTATTAGAATGTCTAACGTTAAAAAGGCTTCATTGTTGGCAGTGAAGCATGCATCTGGAACTTTCATACACTGCACATAAAATGTAAATGGTACAACCTAGGAATTAGTTGGCATTTTCTTAAAAAGTTAAACATACACCTACCATATGAGCCATATGGTAAGCATATGGTAAGATATGATAGCAGTTTTGTATTTGTAACATTTATTTTTACAGGCGCTTAGAAGTCTTCCTTGTTTTTTCTTCTCCATTGTGTAGATGTTCTGTAGTCTATTCAACCTGTTCACTACGGTGGACCTTTGACTTGTTTTCCTTCTTTTGTTATTAAAATAATGTCATAATGGAAATCCTCTTGCATATGTCACTTCACATTTTTACCAGTCTCTCTGTGAGTAGATTTCTAGGAGTGAAAAAGCCATGTATTTCAAGGGTGGGTACTCCAGGGTATCACCAGACATTCCCTCCTAGGAGATAACACATTGCCTTCATAGCAGACCATCCAACCTTGGAATATTTCCTGGTCAGACTGATGAGCTGTGTAAATTGCATTTCTCTTAATTAGCAGAGTTGGTGGTTTTCATGTTTAAGGGTCATGTGAATTTTTAATTGTCTCTTTGTAGCATTTTCTCCTTTTTCTTTTTTAGTGAACTAGTGCCAGTTTTTAGGAGTTTGTTATATTAAGAATTAATTCTTTTATCTTTTTTCCAGTTGTAAATATTTTTCTTCTTGTTTACCATTCTGTTTTGGCTTTGCTTAGAGTTTTTCCTTTTTATATTCTTTTGCTTTATAAGCATTTTGAGTTCTTTTTTGTTTGTTTGTTTGTTTTTGGCACCAGGGATTGAACTCAGGGTCTCTTTAATATTGAGCTGCATCCCCATCCCCATCTTTTTTATTTTGAGACAGGGTAAGTTATGTAGGACCTTGCTAAGATTCTGAGGCTGACCTTGAACCTGCAATCCTCCTGCCCAAGCCTCTTGAGTTTCTGTAATTGCAGGCCTGTACCACTATTCCCAGCTACAAGTTTGTTTGTTTGTTTTTTAATGAATAGGAATTTGTTACTCTCTTTGAGGACCTACAGGCAGGTGTGGATCTGCTGGGCGACTCATATGCCTGTTTGTTGGCCAGTGTGGCTGGTGCACAGTAGACTCTAGGGACAGCCAAGCATCTCCCATTTAGCCCACATGCCTTCTTTTCTCCTGCAGGCTGGTTCAGGCTTATGCTCAGCACAGGGGCAAAAGCATCTACCCTTCAGGTGGACACCAGATACTGCTGATGATGCCCTGCTTTCTGCATCCAGAACCTCACTTAGGCCGGAGGCTGGTGCAAGCTCCTGTGCTGTCAGTCAGCTCCACCCCTATGGCACATGGTTATTTTTAAACAGCAGCTTTTTGCTTATTTTTTTGTAATTTTTTTCTTTGCATTTTTTTTTCCTTTTTCTTCTGCCCTTCTTCCTTCCTCAGATCTCAGGCACACAGAATTAAGTGTTCCCAGCTTTTTTCCTCCTCTTTTTTTCCTTCATCTTCCTTACAATACAGTATTTCACAGAACTGGTGTATTACCTAGCTATTTCGAAGGTGCAGGTCTTCCTGAAAGTGTTGTTTGCATCTATCCCTGAACTTGAAAAGAAGAAGAGAGTAGCTCAAAGTTGCGTGTCATTCATTCAAAGCCGCCCGTGTTTCTTGCCTCACAGTGTGTATGCTGTGGAGGCAGGTCAGGGAGGCAGCGTCCCGGGGCCCCGAGCTCTCGTGGGTTACCAGCACAGGACCCAGCAGCCTGCAGCCCGCCAGGGCAGCAGCTGCCAGCTCTTGTTTTACCCAGATGTGCCTAACTGAAAGATCTCTTTTACACCATTCTTGGTTTTATACAAACTGCTGTTTTTGTCATTCCCTGCTTTGAGAGAATACTTTTCAGGATTACTTGAGACACATAAGTTAAAAATAAAAAACAGAGAAAAATAGCTATTTTCTATCCAGTATTTCCCCTCTCCAAACAGATGCCTTTTTCAACCTCAAGTGTCTCATGTATCTCAGTGTCATGACAGATCACTTGCCAAAGTCAAAATAATAAGACTCAGAAATTCAGTGTTTATGAAATCAGTTCACTTGAATGTGAATGTGTGATGGTGCTGCCAGATAGGTGGGCAGAGATCACTCTTGAGGTGCTGATTTGTATCATGATGCTTTTGCCTGTCGGGTTTCCTGTGAAACGCTAAGGAACAGTGATGTGGCTTTTTGCTGGAAAGGTGGGGGCTGTGATTAGGGCCATGGAAAGCCACCAGTAGGAGGAGCTGAGACAACAGTGCCGAGATAGTAGCATCATGAGCTGGGGACTTGGGTCCTGGAAGACACAACAGGATTCATTTGAAACTGAAGAAGGGATTCCCCTCCCTTTGAGCCAGTGGCATCAGAGGTGAGGAAGAGGCAGGAGAAGACATGGAAAGGATTGTAAGCTGTGTAAGAGCAAGACAGATGGGCCAAGGTGGGGGGATGGAGAGATGCCTGCTGCATGGAGGTGTGTTGGGCTGAGGGAGGAGCCAGGGTGCATACCTGAGACTGGGAAAACCTGAGGAGCCTCGGAGTGAGAGTCAGCTGCCCACCAGGCCGCTCCTGAACCCAGGAGCACCGCTGGGTGGAGTTGGTGATTTTCTGCAGCAGCATTGTGCTGCCCACAGGTACCACCAGAGGAGATGACAGGGCAGTGCAGTGTATGGCTGGGAATTTGCCAGAGTTCACAGTGAAAGGTGAGGGAGAGCAAGGGAGGGGAAGGCACCGTTTGTTGTTTTGTTTTTATTCTTTGCAGTACTAAGGGCAGAACCCATAACACTATATCCCCAGCCCTTTTTATTTTTTGAGACGGCATCTTGCTAAGTTGCACAGGCTGGTTTTAAACTTGTGATCCTCCAGCCTCAGGCTTCCAAGTGGCTGGGATTGCAGTTTGCACCACATGCCCTGCTAAGGGTGGGAAGGTTTAAGACCAAGGAGGAGGACTCCGATGAGAATGTGGTAAAAGTCTTGCAGCAGTGGGAAGGACAGGCTGGTGGAAGGTGAGAGCTTGAGTGGGCCGAATGCTTGTTGGGAGTGGGTGACAAACTCAGCCAACGGAGGCCTGCCCAAGGGGCTGGGCATCTTTGTGTGCTAGGAGTCTGGGGAAGGAAGGCAGAGCTGGCGGTGCATGGCTGCCTTGGTGCCATCAGATCCCCTGCAGCCTGCGCTCTCGCCAGGCAGCATTCCCTCCACAACTTCTTTCTTGTCTCCTGGTTCTAAGGCAAGCTGTTTCCGTGTTAAATAGCTGTTTGTCTCCCACATCTGTTCTCTCATGTTTATTTACTTAGCTTCTGACTTTTTCATGTGTATAAATTACTTCTGTTGCAAGTATTTTGCCTTTATCGTGATTTCTGTCTTCAGTATTTTGTCTTTTTTGATGCTATTTCTAATGTATTTATTACTTCTCTAAGAGTGTTATTTTGGTTTTCAGTGTTTTTCATGGCTCTTTAATTTCCTTTTTTTAATTAAAGCATTTTAGTTATATATAGTAATGTTGGGTTTATTTTGACAGAATCATATGTGCATGGAATTTTATTTCAATCCCCTTTCTCCCCCGTACACTTTCCCTCCCCTCCTCTCCTCCCCACTCTCTTTCCGCTACTCTTTTGCTCATTTATTTACTTTTGGTTAGTGCTTTCTACATATACATAAAGGTGAAATCCCCTGTGGTATATTCATATATGCATGTAACATGATTTTGCTAAGTTTATTCTATACTTCCTTCCCTTTAGCATCCCTCTTCCCTCCCTCTCGGTTCTTCTACACCACTAATCTTCCCTATATCTTTCTGATATCTGATTTTGCTGTAGTCTCCACATGTAAGAGAAAACTTTTGACCCTTGACTTTGTGACTCTGGCTTCTTTCACTTAGTATGGTATTCTCCAGTTGCATTCATTTACCAGCAAATGCCATGATTTCATTCTTCTTTTTGACTGTGTTAAGCTCCTATTGTGTATGTAGACAACATTTTCTTGATCCATTTGTCAACTGATAGAAATCTGAGCTGATTCCATAATTTGGCTATTGTGAATTGTGCTGCTATAAACATTGAAGTGACTGTATTACCATAGTCTGCTGATTTTAGTTGTTTTGAATAAATACTAAGGAGTGGGATAGCTGGGTCATATGGTGGTTCCATGCCTAGGGTTTTTTTTGTTTTGTTTGTTTGTTTGTTAATCTTGCTGCTTTCAAGGATGGTTGTACTGATTTGCAGTCCCACCAACAGTGTATGAGTGTACCTTTTCGCCCATCTCCTTGCCAGCATTCATTATTTTTTTGTGTTATTGATGATTGCTAATCTGACTGAAGTGAGATGAAGTCTTGGTGTAGTTTTGATTTGCTTTTCCCTGAATGCTAAAGATGTTGAACATTTTTTCATGTATTTCTTGGCCATTTGTGTTTCTTCTTTTGAGAAAGTTCAGTTTAGTTCTTTTGCTCAGTAATTGACTGGGTTGTTTGTTTTTCTGGTGTTAAAGTTTTTTTTTAACTTTTTTTGTAGTTGTAGATGGACAGAATACTTTTATATTATTTATTTATTTTTATGTGGTGCTAAGAATCAAACCCAGTGCCTCATACATGCTAGGCAAGCTGTTTGCCACTGAACTACAGCCCCCGTCCAATTTATTTTGAGTTCTTTATATATTCTGGATAATAATCCTTTGTCAGAGGAGCAGTTGGCAACAATTTTTTTTCCCATTCCGAGACTCTCTCATCACACTCTTAATCATTTTCCATGCTGTGAAAAAGTGTTTTAATTTGATGGCATCCCATTTATTGATTCTTAGTTAAATTTCTTGATCTTTAAGAGTCTGTTGAAGTCAGTGCCTGAACCTGTATCATGGGGTGTTGACTGTATGTTTTCTTCTAGTAGTTGTAATATTTCTGGTCTAATTTTTAAGTCTTTGATTCATTTTGATTCTACTTTTGTGCAGGGTAAGAGAGAGGGACCTCGTTTTATTCTTCTATATTGCTATCCAGTTTTCCAGCACCATTTGTTAAAAACGTTGTGTTTTCTCCAACATATATTGGCACCTTTATGAAGTGTCAGATAGCTGTAAGTATGTGGATTTGTCTTTGTCTTCGGTTCCATTGGTCTTTGTGTCTATTTTGATGCCAACACCATGCTGTTTTGGTTACTGTAGCTCTGTAGTATAAATTGAGATCAGGTATTGTGATGCCTCTTGTATCGCTATTTTTGCTTAGATTGCTTTGGCTATTCTGGGTCTCTTATTCTTCCAAATGAATTTAAAGGTTCCCTACAAAATCAGGAACAAGACAAGGATATCCGTTCTCACCACCTCCATTCAAAATAGTTTTTGAAACTGTAGCCAGAGCAAACAAACAAGAGAAGGAAATTAAAGAGATACACATATAAAAAGAAGAAGTCAAACTATCTGTTTGCTGATGACATGATCTTGTGTCTAGAAGACCCCAAAATCTCCACCAGAAGACTTCTGGACCTGATAAGTTAATTCAGCCAAGTAGCTAGATACAAGATGAGCACTTCTAAGTCAATAGCTTTTCTAAACTTCAACAGTGATTCTGTTGAGAAAGAAATTAGGAAATCATTCCTTTCATAATAACCTCAGAAAAAATGTTGAGGAATTAACCTTGCTGTGGTGCTCTCATCTCTCTCCGAGGCACAGCCATTAATTAAGGAGATACCATACGAGAGGCCATGGGGGATGAATAAAAGAGTCTAACAGACACACAGGGAGAGAAAACGGTCGGGCCGGCTGGGCACTGCTCTCTGCTAGAGATGTAGTGACCCTAAACCAGCTCAGCACATTTATTATATAAGTTTCGTAAAAAGCTTATCTGTGGGAAAATAGGCTTTATCTGTGGGAAAATAGGCTATCTGAAGGATTCTCTCATCTCTGGGACTTGGTGCCTGAGCTCCAGGACTCAACTGCTGCCTCCTCTGTGCCTTTGCATGTAACTTGCGCAGGCCAGCATCACCATAACAACTGGGCTGGTTCCCCGCGAAGCACCGCCATGATTCAAGCCACTCTCCACATAACCTACCCAAGAGGGTAAAGATCTCCAAAAGGAAAATTATAGAGCACTGAAGAAAAAACCGAAGAGGGCCCCATAAGACGGGAAAGACCGCCCCATGTCCTTGGGTAGGCAGAATTGATATTGTCAGAAGGGCCATACTACCAAATGCAGTATACACAGTCAGTGCAGTCCCCATCAAAATGCCAATGACGTTCTTCCCAGAACTAGAGAAAGCAGCCCTTAAATCAGGAGCTCTTCACTTCACCCGCATGGAGTATTTTGTTGAGGATGCTCTGTAATGTAGGCTTTCTAGTTGAGAATTCTTTTCATTTTTGTTTATCATGGAAGGTTTTTATCATTTCTCTTTGGTGCCACTGAATTTCATCTTCAAATCTGAAACTTAATTTTGCTGGATATAAAATTCTTGGTTGGCATCCATTTTCTTTCAGAGCTTGAAATATATTATTTCAGGACCTCCTAGCTGTGAGGGTCTGGGCTGAGATCTGAATTGGTTTCCCCCTCTATGTAATTTGATTTTGTTTCCCCTCTCACAGCCTTTAAGATTTTATCTTTATTCTTTGTGTTAGTCATTCTCATTTTAATGTGTCTTTGTGTGGGTCTGCTGTAATTTTGTGCATTTGGGGTTCTATAAGCCTCTTGTATTTGATTTACAATGTTGTTTGGTTTACAATGTTGAGGTATGTTCCTACTGTCCCTAGTTTTTCTAGTGTTTTGAACATGAAGTTGTGCTTTATTTTGTCAAATGCTTTTTATGCATCTATTGAGATGATCGTGTGATTCCTGTTTTGATCTATTAATATGATGAATTTCGTTTATTGATTTTCGTATCCTTATGAGGGATCCCCAACAAGAACAGTTGTGACAGTATACTGTATTGTAATGGAAGTTATGTGACTGTGATCTTTCTGTCACAGGACAGGTAGTATGTGTGTATGTGTGTGTGTGTGTGTGTGTGTGTATGTGTGTATACATATATATAAAACGTGCATACCCTAGACAAAGAGATGCTTCACACCCTGGGCAGGACAGAATGGGATGGCATGAGATTTCACAAGACACTCAGAAAAGCAGTTTTGAAATCGTGAAGTAATTATTTCTGAAATTTTCCATTAATATTTTTGGATTTCAGCAAAACTAAGGATAAGCTGGGTATCATGGCACATGCCTGTAATTTCAGTGGCTTGAGAGGCTGAGGTAGGAGGATCACCAGTTCAAAGCCAGCCCCAGCAAGTGAGGCACTAACCAATTGAGTAAGACCCTGTCTCTAAATAAAATAGGGCCGGGGATGTGACTCAGTGGTTGAGTGCCCCTGAGTTCAGTCCCCAGTAACTGAATCTAAAAAGGCAACAGGTGTGGGTGTATATATTCTTGTTGTTATATTTTGTGAATTTTTTTTTGCTGGCATAGATAAAGATTTTAATTTTTTTGTGGTATGATTTATTTTTATTTTGGGTTAAAGTGGGAAGGAAGGTTATTTGTCATGTTTTTCTTTCTTTTTTTTTGAGATATGGTTTAGAGTTCTGAAAATCTGACTATATATCAGATACATTTCATTACAAAAATAATTTGTTTCCAGTAACTTAGAGTTGCTTCATCTTGCTTGGCCATGCTTTGCAGAAAGGCTCCTTCACTTTCCTACTATCAAACAGTTATTATCAAAATTTTCTTGTACTGGCATTTAACAAAATGAAATACTTGGTTGTTTTCTCTCAGACAGAAATAATTTTAATTAGTCTGTTCACAGTAGTTTTAGTCACTGTGCAGTATCATGCGTGTTTTAATTTGTTCATTTTGCTGTTTGTTTTCTGTTTAAAGTTTTTTGTTTGTTTTTTGGTCTGTTTAATTAGACTTCTCCACGCAGGCAGATCCCAAGCAGGAAATCTCGGAAAGTGTTTCGTGGGAGCATGGCACATGGTCGTGTCACCTCTGCCTAGGTTTTGTGATTTGTGATCAGTGCCAGGTCTAACCTTCTCCTGCAGTGCCAGCCCTCAGGACTATGGGAGAGGGTGGAGGTGGGCTCAAGGCAGAGAGTGGGGTGAGGAACAGGAGGCGACCAGCATGTGCCCTGGAGAGGAGGCCCAGGTGTCAGCGTCTGTCTGTCTGGCAGGCCTGTGGTGCCATCCATTTCTCTTCAATGCCACTTATTTAGTGGGAGCTGAATCGTGCAATTTTATCTTGAAGGTTTCTGCCATTGTCATTGCCTTTGATATCAGAGGTGGGTCGTGATTTATTGTCTCTTTTGCTCTACTTATCAGTTATAGTCTTCTCCCCCTCCAGGACTTGTCCCCTCAAAGGGGAGCTTCATATGTAAGGAGCTGTGCGGCTCTGGTCCCTTCTAGTAGATGTGGCTTGCCTTTAGGAAAACAGGCGAGCTGCAGAACCAGGCAGTCCTATGGGTGGGTTGGTTCCCTCACCTCTCTGAGTCACTTGGTTTTCTCATTTGTCAAATGAGGATAACAGTGGCTTCCGAATTCTTGGAGATATTATAAGAAATGATGTGTTAAATTACATAGTACATAATCATTTCTCAATAAATGACCATTATCTATCTATTCATAATGCACTTGCTCTGCCAGAATTATTAAATTTTCATATTGTGACCTTCTTTTGATAAGGAACGTTAAAAGTATTCATGCCTTCATCTGCCTGCATTGTTTGTTTACATTTTTTTATCAGGAATCTTTTCCTATGTTATAACATCTGAAAAACTGTGAGAATATATAAATGTTTTGTGTTTATAGCAGAGAGAAGACATCTAGATACTAAGGATTTTCCACTGTATCTTGAACCCTTTATTATAATCCTCATTTAATGAAAACCTCAAGGTCCCTTTTCCCCCTCCTCAAAAAATGCTGGGCATTGAGCAGGGGCCTGTGTGTGTTAGGCAAGCACTGTGTCTTTGAGCCTATACCCCCCAGTGTCCCCAGGGTTCAACTCTTATGAAATACAGTGTGACAGAATTCATTGTACAACTGCTTTGTTATATTTTAGAAAGGAAAGAATAACCATTGATGTATGGTTGTCACTTTCCTTTACTTTTTATGGGTAGTGGGCAAGTAGTGTGTGTTTTCCATGTGATGGAAATACAAAGAAGTCTAAAAAGCAGTGACTTCCACATTATTCTTTTTTCTTTTCTTCCTTTAGTATTTTTTTGAAAATAAGTGGTTAACATATTCTCTTCATCTCCTCCTTGAGTTTGAAAGAATGGAGATGATTTTGAACTTTGGGGAAATACCCTTGGAATGTTCTCTTGGGAAAACATTCCTTTGGGGTAAACGAGAGATGTTAGTAGAAGAGATGCCCCTTATAGTGTGTGTTGCTCAATCAGCCATTGTTCTTGCAGGAGCAGCCCCTCAAGTGATGACCTGGTGTTCACAAACCCAGAGTCGTCCACACGGCAGTGGGGGCTGGATGTGTTGACTCCGAAGTCATGGGATGTCATCTCTTGGGTTGTGAGAAGACTCTGGCTTCCCTCTTGTACCTGGTCTCTTGAATTGCTCGATTTGCGCATACTGTATCAAGAGGCAGACCTATGACCTGGCTCACTGGGGCAGGACAAGAAGGGAAAGACCCTGGAAGCAGAGGGCTGGGGTTCCCTGAGAGACTCGGAGCCAGAAGAACCAGCCAGACTCTTTGTGGATTCCTGACCGGCAGAATCCATGAAAGAAGTAAATGTTTATTGTTTTAAACCACTGAATTTTGGAGTAATTTGCATTGCACCATATATGACTAATCTTATTCTTATCATGTCATTGTTAAGCATGATGAAACCATATCTTCTGAAGAAGTTTGTAAAGACTACATGGTTTTTATTCTTTATCATCTTCATGATTGCGTGATTGGTTTTCAGCATTTAAGATATTTTCTTTAAAAATGCAACGTAGTGTAAACAACTCATAAAGACAGATAACATCCGCAGATACCAAAGTATTAAATTTGATTTCTCATATCTGTAGTCAGATGGTTTATCTTGTAAGTATGAAATGCATTTCTAACAAAATCACCCTATCAAAATAATCAAGTGTTTTCTTTCAGACTGTTGTATGTATTTAATATTTATTTAACCCCACAATTATATCCATATTATACATACATAATACCTATTATATAATACCACAAAAGGTAGTCATCTCAAAAAGAAATATCCAGCTTAGTCATAATTTTGTGATGTACTTATAGATCCTAATGACGTTAAATCAATCATATATGAATAATGTAACATAATTTGTAATATTTTATAAAAATTATTAAAATGAAAAAAATGCAAAAATACATGTGTAGGAGACATGGTCGCAGAGGCACTTTTATGACCCAGTGTACTCAGTGTGGGAGGAGGGTTGTGTGGAAGGCTCTTAGGAAGATCTTGGCTTTGGTCAAGTTTACTGATTCCACTTTTCTTGTAAGATGATCATTTGGTGTCTAGATGTTCTCCTTTGTGTGACAAAAGTCGCCTACATTGTAGAACACCTCTCTGCCTCTAAACATCTGCTGGCTCTTTTCCCCTTGTACTAAGCAGCATCCTTACCCAGACAAAAGAATTGTGGGGATGTGGAAAACTTTCATCTTGGATGCATCATGGAAACACTGGGCACATGGAAATGAACTGTCGGTCCTGTCCAAGCCTTGCCTTTTCAGGAGAAGCCAACATTGCCACCAGCAGGGAAGTCATGAGAGCCTGAGAGGTTACCAGACTCTCAGGGCAGGAGACTCTGCACCTGTGCTGTTCAGTCCTGTGCCAACTGGCCACAAGAGGCTGTTTAAGTTTAAATTAATTGAAATGAATCGAAATTAAAGCTTGGATCACACATGTCACATTTCAGGTGCTCATTGCCACATATGCCTAGTGACTTCCACATCAAGCAGGATAGACAGAGTCCTTTCTCTGGAAGCCTTCACTTGACTGTTAAACTGAGCCATTCCTTCTGTTGCTTCATTTAAGGTGGAAGTTGTAAGTGAGTTGACTGGTCTGGATTCAGCCACTTGCCTGCCCACTGGCTGTACTGAAGTCTGAGAGAGGGTTGGTCAGGAGCAGCCTCCAGAAGACCCTTGACGCTACCAGGGGAGCACTTGAGTTCTCCGCCTCCTGATTGCTGTGTGGTGGAGGGGCAGGCAGTGCTGGTGGTACATCTGGGTGGACCAAAAGGGATAGATGCACACCCTACAGTCTTTAAAATAGTTTTAAAGGTAAAAGTTGGTTCATCATGTATATAACAGCAAATGGACAGTTTTTCAAAAGTTAAAAAAAGACAACCTTACCCGTGGGGATAGCATGGTTGCCTTGCTTTCAAAAAGCCCCAGGTTTGATCCCCAGCACTTGGGGGTGGGGGGGTATAACAGTGTTTCATTAAATGTTTGTTGTAAAAATGTACATATATCATTTAAATATTAAAGATAGTCTGTAATAAATAAAATTAACACTTGAATGAGGTAATGGTTCAAAGGGCTTTTGGTAAATAAGTATTGTAACTAAAAAGCTATATCAAAAAGGTTTTAAATCTTTTTGCCAGACTGCTTAACTTGCTCTGGAAAAAAAAAATGTTGATGTCCACCTTGTCTTCCCCTGCCTTGATTCTTAAAAAAAAATTCTTTAAAGTTTTTCCTAAATGCTACTTTAGCATAAGCCTTATAGATGAAGCTCAGACTGCTGAATTTTCAGGTAGTTTCTACACTGTGTGGCCACTTAGGGTTTTCTCCTCACGTATTCCAATCCCATCTGATCTAATTCAAGTCTTTCTTCTCTTCTTCTCCCTCCCCTGCCTGCCGGCCTGCTCCCCTGCTCGCTCTGTTTCATTGCTTTACAACATACTAAAAGTCTGAGGGAGTAGCAAGTATTGCAACACTTGAAACTATGGTCTCAAATTAAAGGTTAGATATTTTTAGGGTTTTTGTATAATCACGACAGTGTCTTATAAGACTGGAAAACATGCCTTGTTAGCTCGCATAGCTCACTCCTCTTTGACCCTGATGCTTTCATGGTAAAAGTGAGAGGAACTCGGTTTTCTGAGCACTGAGCCCTGACCCACCCAGAAGGCTCTTTGCTAAAGTGCTCTGACAGAGTCCCACCGGAGTCGGTCGCAAAGGGCATCCGACTCCAAAGCTGGCATCTTACTGAGGTTTCCTCCACAGTTCAAGGAAAAAATAACCTCAACTGGAGCTTCCTATTTGTTTATGAGAGGCGATTCGTAAGTAATTCAAAAGTGATATTTACTTATAGAAGTCAGAGGTCCCTTCTAATCATATCAGTAAGCACCCTTAATGCAGTGTCTGTACCTTTCAGCTTGAAATAGTTGTTATAAGTGTTCCCCTTTGTTATTAGTGCCTCTTTTCCCATGAAGTCAAAAGGGAAGGGAAAAGGTGATGAATAAAAAAAGAAACAAGTGCAGCACATTCCACCTTTGAATTTACCAAAACATACTTTATCATCCTAAATTGTGTTCCATTACTTACGTATTTTTATTGTGAAAAGTAAAGCTTACTTTAAATCATTTTAATGTGTAAATTCAACAAAGGGGAAGCAGTATCTGGATCTGGTATTGTTTTACACTTCTTGTTGAGGCTTTGGTCTGGGGGGAGTGCTGAAGTCTTAGATTGCTGCTAGCTTTCCCTTGGCATTGGAGGTCTGCATACCCAGGAGGCAGCAGGGAATACAGAAGGTGTTCTGTGTTCTGTGAAACTTTGTCTTTCTTGCCCTCTCTGGCAAAAGCTTGCTGTGGTAAAGCCTCTGCAGATAGATATTGCTACTTAAAAATGTTTGTTTCGAGTAGTATAATCTCAGGTGACCATTAGGTAGGGAAAACTTTTTTAATGCCCTCTCAAGATATTTGATTAACTCCTGAAAAATTATTAACAGTTCTATGCCATTTCAAGTATATTTTCATTCTTCCAAACAATACACTAGTGTGGAAGCATTTGTTATATGATTAGATTAGTTCTGCCATTTGTGACAGTGCTTGCTAGTTGCCTACCCATTTTAATTTTCCTTGAGTAATACAGCCCCAGCTGAATTCTCAGTGCTGTGGCAAACAGTCAGCAAGGAGACTACATTTGCAACCCCTCACAGCTACCTGTGGCCAAGTTCTAGACGGTGAGATAGATGGAAGTAGATGTTGGCTGGGGCTTAGTCAGTGGAGCACTCTCCTGCCCTTATCCCTTTTTTTCATTCTTGGTACTTGATTACAGACTTAATAGCAGGACTTCAGCAGCCTTTTTGTATCATGAGCTAGCAGGGAGGTTAGAGGGTGCAGTGTGAGAAGAGCAAAGAAGAAACATTGAGCTCAGAAACCTATTTCCTGACTTCATAGAGTAGCCACACTTGATCTTTGTGTAGCCTTACAAAAACTGATCCCCAAATTCTGATTTGCAAAGTCCAAGTTTCAATAAAGTAGTTAAAGCAAAGTAGTGAAATTGTAGATCTTGCTAAAGAGACTGGATTTAGTGATATGGACAGCAAAGGAGCTGAAGACCGGGTGACATCACGTGGTGAAGTGCTAACTACCCAGAAGCTTGTTCCCTGTGTTCATCCTCGTGCTCATCATTGTGGGAAATAGAAGCTTTGAAATTCAGTATTAAACCTAAGAGAATATGCAGAAAGTGCCATGGAATTGCAGCTATTGTAAGCAATCTGGATTGCCATTAAGCAGAAGTGTTATATTTTAAAATACAGCTCCACTGAAAGGAACCAGGGTCTGGGGAGGAAATGGACAACAGGAGTTTGGTACATTGTGCACTACCATAACTGGAAATTATCAGAGACTATTTGAGTCTTGTCAGAAAGACTTAAGAGCCAACCTGAGTAATTTACCACTGGCTGAAGGTGGGGTGGGTTAAGCTTCAGGGAAGGCAATGGCTTGGGATTGCCATGTATCAAATAGGTTAAAATCCTTAAGCTAATGATGCTCAGCAGTTAAAAACTGTTCACCTTTGGAGGATGGTAGGAAGACACCCTTTAATTTTGAAAAGTAGAAAATAAAGGAAAACAGCTTTTCAAAGACTAATTACAAACCCGTTTTTGGTATATCACAAACAAAAGAAATAGATACCCATTTAGAGTATTTTCTTTTTCTTTCTTTTTTTTTTACCTTGTCTGTGGTTCAAAGTTGTCTACTTTGAGAATCTTAGTACCAAAGAAAGAATTTGCTTTGAGTTTGAATAGTTAGTACATAATTGACAGTTCTGTTCACCCTGCACTGCATATAGCTGCTTCCTGTTACCCCAGCTCCAGGGAGCAGCAGGGACTCCCACCTCCCTCCCTCCTTGTACACTGAGGCTTTTGTTTGTTTGTTTTTTCCATTTAATAAATGATCAGTTTAGAAATTCTGTGTTTATTGTGCTTAGAATTACTGGCATTCATCATTTATCTTTAATACAACTTTTCGTTTATTTTAATTATATTATCGGTTTGGTGCCACATAAAAGGAAACAGTTTGTACCTGATACTTTTGTTTTCTCTGCACACACATACTCCCTGTTGAATTCATTTAAGTATTAAATATTTAGGTAATTGATGTTTAAAATGCTAAATACTCTGCAGGAATCATGGTAGACTATTATGTAGTAGTTTAATGTAGTATCTAAATTTGGTATTGTTTTATACTTCTTGTTTATACTTTTGCCCAACTATTTTATCAGTATTTGGGAAGATTGATTGGAACTTTTGGATAGGCTAAGAATACAATATTATTTTTCTCATTTAGAATGATAGGTTCTCAATATCCATACCTAGCCAAATAGTTTATAATTGGTAGGTCTGAAAATATACACACAAAAATTACTCTAGGAAATGGGAAAAGCACTTTCTGTACGTTATTTCACAAGATCTACAGAAGCGGGTTCCAGCAATCTGTGGTTGTACTCACAAAGGTCTCTTCCTCCTTCCTGTTTTAGCTCAGTCCCTCCATGACTTTGATTTCAGTCACAGCTGCTCCATTCAGAAGCTAGATTTTCTGCCTCACGCTATCGTACCCACCTCGTTGGATCATCAGGCCCATGGATACTCACCCTCTCAGTCATCTCTCCTTTCTTACAAATCCAGCTTAAGATTCCATGGTACTTTGAGATCATTATTTCCTTGTGAAGGACCTTAGCTAGCTTCCCACCAATTTTGTAGGGAAATTAGAGGGATTAAATTGGTTAATACCCATGAAGCACTCAGGATAGTTTATGCATAATTATTACATAGCATCTGCTCAATAAATGTCAACTTCTGCTCTCACCCACCCCCCACTCTTTTGTACTTATCTAAGTAAAGTTTTAGCTTATTTGCTTAGGCTGGGCTGACCCCAAATACCTAGCAATTGCTGGGGGTGGGGGAGATAAAATTAGTTAATTCATCCTCTGATAACATATCTCAAATGTCATTTTGCCCTGCATTTCTGCCATATTTTCCTAGTAAGTCTAACTTTCCCACTTTCTAAGAAATGTGTTCAGATCTTTCCTCATTTTCATCTATGCTTCAGATGTTCTTGGGTTCACATAACAGGAAACACCTTGAAATATCACAAAAGTCGCAAAGTGGGGCACCTTTATGGTTGGTGAGTTTAGCAGCATGGTGACGTCTTTCTGGTGCGCCATCTTCAGTGTGACACTTTGCTCTTGTAAGCTGCTGTCATGGTCACCATGTGGCTGGCTACCATCTCTCAAAACATCTCATGTAGATATGACAGCATTCTGGATGAGGGCCTGGTTATTCCTGTGTTCTTTATTTCAGTGGAAACCCAGTTTGCTGAATGACCCCTGCAGACTTACCTGCACTGGCGGACCAGTGTGGCGAAGGGTGCTGGGGAAGGAGGCCTATGAAGCCCGGTTGGCCCCTACCGAGTAGCGCGTCCTCTCTGTTGCTGCCACTTTACTCCTGCCTCACTGAGCACTTCTCACGGTCCTGCTGACTTCTCTGCTTTTCTCTCTCCACTGTCTACCTGGTGGTCTGGTCCAGGCCCCTTGCTTTGAATGCCCTTTGTATGACACTGTTCATTAAGAAACATTAGCTAATCCACATCCAGTCCCACACTTTACCACTCCATTTACATGTGTCGAAGACATCTTAACCTAATTTGATCAGCATACACCTCCTTTTTATCTGTTTTTCCAATGTCAGTAATGTGGGACGCTCTCACACTTGAACCAAATATTTTGGCTTTAGATTTTGACTTTCCTTTCTCCCTGCATTCTTAACTATTTCAAAAAGCACTTATCCCAAGCCCCTCTGCATCAACCTCCCTGAACTGCCCAGTCTCAGCCCAAGCCACCATATTTCACCCTCCTATTCAGCACTTTGCTTTGATCTGCCCCCATAATGTGTTCTCTCTCAAGCTTACAATGACTCTTTTTAAAATGCAAATTGAATTATGTCACTTACTACCCCAAACCCTTTACCGCCCTTGTATCACTTTGCTAAAGTAAAATAAACTTTTGCCCAACATATCTAAGCTCACTTCCCACCACTTCCTCACCCATTCCTGTGAGCCTCTTTTAAATACTCCATGTTCAGCCTCACCCTCAGGCCTTCACACCAGCTGAGGTCACACTGACATTCTTTATGATCTTTCTATGGCTGCCTGGTTGTCATTCAGAACCAACCTCTTTTTCCAACAGGCCTTCTTAGCTGATCCAGTCTAAATCAGCCAGCCAAGTGTATTATCCCAGAACTTGGCCCTACATGAAATGGTATCTGTGATACTTCTCACAGTCTCCTGTTCTTTTGTTCATGTGCTTGTTTTTTGCCCTTTTCCTTCCTTTGCTGCCTGTAGGGTGATAAGTTCCATAAGATTAGTGATGGTCTATCTCATTTACTACTATGTGTTCAGCACCTAGGACAGTACCTGGCAGGTGTTAAGTTACTCAACCAGAAAGTTGTTGATTGAACAAATCGCTTTTATTTGCAAAATATAAAACGGATAAGCTCCTATTCAACTTCATCTATTTGTAAGTTAAAGAGGAACTACTAACCATGTTATTGCATCATTCATGGTTTTAGAGAGCAAGCAATAGAAATTCTTTGGCTATCATAAATGAAGAGAACATTTATTATAAGGCTTCTGGAATTGATAGGTGAATGGAGAAGTCACCTTGGAGTCGCTAGTGGAACCCAGGAGCCTTGGAAGTAGATAACATGCACATCACTGTCCTTGCATTGCCTGAGAGTTGGGAAGTCGCCACTCTGCAGAGTCACCCACACAGACTGTCAGTTCTGGGAAGTAATACCCACCTGGCCAAACCTGGCTTAGGTGCCTACCCAGCTGTGCCAGAGGAGTGTCTGACTCCCTTGCCTTCATTTAAGGAAGTCTCTGCTAACTGAACTGTGCTCAGTGGAGGGAGAGGGGCCTGGAGTCTCCACAAGAAAGACCAAGATTTTATCAGGGGATAGCTGCCAAAATATGGCCAATGTTCAGAACATTCAGGTAACTCATTTTAAAGTTTCTCTCCGAGCTTGTTGATGTCCTGCCACCAAGTGAACACACCTACCTCCTTCATCCTCTGGGCTAATATGACCGTAACTTCCTCAGACTCAAATCTGCATTAGAAAATGACAGTTCCCCACCTTTAGTCAGGAACTGCTCCCAGGTGTTCCGAGCCTTCTTATCCACATCAGAGTAAACCCCAGGTCCTCATGGGCCCACAAGACCCTTAGGATTTTTCTTTGAACCTCAGCCATACTAGCTGCCCTGTGGCCCACAGGATCTGTGTGCCACATGCGTCTCCTGGAGACACATTACCTAGACCCAAGCGGGACACCCTTCTTCCTCCTGGTGTGATTCCCCGGTTGCCTGCTCAGAGCCCTCCCTGCTGCACAGACTGTGTGCACCCCACTCTAGTCACTCTCCTCTTATTGTCTGGTGGCACGTGTGTGCTAACTGTGGGGCCCTCAAGGCGGTGCAGGGCTCCAGGGCAGGAGCTGCCTTCCCACAGCTGTATATGTTTCCCTGTATCCAGAACAGGCTCCTCCACACTGAAGCTTCAGTGTGCATGGCTTGTTAAATGAATGGACAAAGGTGTTGTTTTCTTTGAAATTAGTTCCAAAAGAGGATTCCAAAATCGTTGTGAATAACAGGGATACAGTATTTGAGGTAACAATGAGTAACGATGATTGTGACTACTCATTTGGCCATATAAATTCTGCTTCTTCATTTTGAAAGAATCTTCTCCTACCTCGTGTTTTTTGGCAGTGGATTGGGAGTGCTCTTATGTCTTCAGCTGATTTGGGGGGCCCTTAGACATGCAGAGACACAGGTCTTGCCCTAGACTGTGTGTTGACAGAGCCAAGGCAGGAGCCTTCGATGCATCTGGCATTTCAGAGTGTCCACAAGTCAGAAGAGGGAGGATTAGTTGCCAAGATTCTTCTGTTCTTCACAAGAGTGATGCTGGTTTGGAGCTCAGTCTCTGCTGCCAGTCAGGACATGTGTGAGTTACATACCACATGAAGGCCTTTGGGAGATGATGAAGGGACTCTGAAACAGTTGCTTTTTTGTGAGAGAAGAACATGCTATAAATTCACTAACCCTAGAAATATTTGAGATGGTTATAATTGTTTATATTTGTTTTTATTAAGAGAGAATTTTTTAATATTTTTTTTTAGTTTTCAGTGGACACAACATCTTTATTTTTATGTGGTGCTGAGGATAGAACCCAGCGCCCCGTGCATGCCAGGCGAGCGTGCTACCGCTTGAGCCACATCCCCAGCCCTTATATTTATTTTTAATTTGGAAAATGATTTTGTGTATTTATGGGATGCAGTGTGATATTATTATCTGTGTATACATTGTAGAAGGACTCAGTGAAGCTAATTAACAAATCCATTTCCTCACTAACTTTTTTCTTACTGTTGTGAAAATGTTAAAAATTGGTCGTTCACAAATTTTGAAGTAGACAATTTATTATCCCTGTAGTCACCATGAGGTGCTTGCTTTTTAGCAGAAACCACGTGAGCTCCTTGGAGCTCTCAGGTCAGGTTCATGTTGCTCCTTGGGTTCAGGAGTACCATGGAGTTGCCTGCAGGAATTTCCTGGGAGCATGTTACCTGGCAGATGTCGTGATTCCCGAGTATGTGGTTGCAGCCGGGCAGCCTCAGAGCAGGGCTCTGTGTGAATGTTGCTGGGATGGACAGTGGATGAATTAGTGTGTCAAGACTGCTGTCAGATTGGGACGATTTTAATTCCATTGGAGGCAGACTGACTTGTACTCCATTGGTTAATTTCCTAAGTCACCCGCTGTATTAAGAAATGACACTTTAGGGATCCTGAACTTAACGTGCCTAAGGCTGTATGATCTTGGGAAGCTACAACGGCATAAGAAAGTCTGAGGACAGAAATATGACACACTGTCTTCATTTTTACCCTTATTAGAATTTAATATTCATAATTAATAATGGGTGAGTGGAAATAATTTTTCTCTGTATTCTTCTTTGTCTTAGAAATTATGCTCCAGTGTGTCATGCACAGTGGCACATGCCTATATTCCTAGCGGCTCAGGAGGCTGAGTCAGGAGGATTGTGAGTTCAAAGCCAGCCTCAGCAAAAGTGAGGCACTAAGCAACTCAGTGAGACCCTGTCTCTAAGTAAAATACAAAATAAGTTGGGTGTGGCTCAGTGGTTGAGTGCCCCTGAGTTCAGTACCTGGCAAACCCCCTGCCCCCCCCCCAAAAAAAAGAAATTATGCTCCAGTGTTTTTGTCCCCACCAAGGTGGCACATCTTGTCTTTCAACTTAGGATACATTGCTTCACTGAACCTTGACTCCTTTATTTAGCAGGAGTGTTGAGTTTCATTTAATTTCATAATGGAAAATAGTTTCCAAACTAGAACAGAATATTGGCATGAATTCTTTTTTTCTATTTAGGATATCTCTTCTTGAGATTATTTGTAAAAAATCTGAGCTTTCATATCAGTCACATTTAGTTTTTTGTGTGACACTGAACTGTAACTTCCATTTGTAAAGCTTTCTGCTCATACTGTCATTATTAATTGAGAAGGGTGAACTAAACAGATCATATCTGTTTTATAAAGTTTGAAATCACAGTTTTAAATGCCTGAGGGTATTAAGGAGCATTCACCTTCAGTTCCATAAATGTAAAAATATAATTCAGGCCATCAGTCTTTTGCTTCTGGAAACTGATCCCAGTGAAGGAAAGTAGGGCAGAAAATCTTTCACCCAGCAAGTTTTGTACAGGTAAAATTTCAGTAGAAATGGGTGATTCAGATCTTGTATTTGTATTGTTATTTAAGGAAACCACTTTAAACAAATGGTTTCTGGAGTACTTTATACAATGTACAACGTAGATCAAAGACCTTAATGTAAAAGTTAGAATTGTAAGACTCTTAGAAGGAAACACAGGCAGAGACCTTTTTGATACTGGATTTGGCAATAATTTCTGGGCTGTAACACTAAAAGCACAACCAAAGAAAAACTAGGTAAATGGGATTTCATCAAAAGTATCAAAGACTTTTATGTCTCAGACACTGTCAGCAGAGTAACAGGCAACCATGGAATGTGAGAAAAGATTTGCAAATCCTATATCTGATAGATTATTAATGTTCAGAATATATAAAGGATTCCTACAACTCAGCAAACAAAACTCAACACAAAAGTGGACAAATAACTTTAAATATTTCTTCAGAGAAGATATACAGATGATCAGTAAGCACATGAAAAGATGTTCTACATCACTTTCAATGAGGCACTACTTGACACACGTTAGGATGGCTATTATCAGAATATGTGGAAAGCAGCAGCAGAGTGAGTTGGCAGCTGAGGAAGATCCTTCAGTGATTGTCTCCCTCCAGACACTTCAATCTCAGCAGCTGTTTGCTCATCAGACAATCTTCACAGGAGCCCGAGGAAGCCAGGTGAGAGAGCACACTGCCCCACTGTAGTATAATAGTAAGCAAAGATATATTTTAAAAGGCAGGAATGAAAGAGTTGCCAGCATTGCCCCTCCCTCAACTCCTGGCAACATGGAGATTCCTCCAGAGCTGGAGGTGGGGAGAGGAATTAAGCCCAGGTCTTAGATGTGAAGTGGGTTCCAGGCCTGTTCCAGTGAAACCCAGTGATGGGCAAAGCCTCACACTCCCTGCCCTGAACTCTGCTTGTGGACTGAGTTCCTGCTAGCCAGGGATCCACTCCCTCCACCACCCCTTCCCTTAGGCAGCAGAGATAGGAACAAGGTGTCACCTGCTGGAGAGCAGGATATGCAAACTAGCACAGGCCTGCCTTGGAGCTCAGTGGTAGGGCTGCGTTAGTGAGACCCAGGACTGAGCATAAACCAGAGGTCCCCCAGACCAGAGCTCACAGACCTCTAGACCTGCCCCAGCATCAAGCAAGAGATGTGCATGCTGCTAGGACAGACACAAGTTTTTCCCTGCATCATTGCCATCTTTGAAGTGGGGTAGGGACCCACTTCTACTCATAACTGTGTAGATCCCTACAGTTGTGAAAATAAGTTGCAACTTAGCATTAGCCTTTGTAGCTAAGAAAATGTCTGTCCCACCCCTTTCCCAACTTTGGGCAGCATAGCTATATTCAGACCAGTGCTTACAGGTGAAACTGTAGACCTGCCCCATAGTCAGGCAGAGATCAGCTCCCTTATGGGACAGACTTGTGTTTCAGCCTGCATTGCCAACAGCTGTGGCATGGGCCTCAACACACTGAGCCTATAGGACCTTGTGGAACAACCCAGCTTAGAGCCAGTTTGGGTAGCCAAGGAACTGCCTTCATCCGTGTTTCCCCACCCTTGGGCAGCCTAGCATGGAGCAAAAAGTCCATTCAGAGAGGATAGGACAGAATAGTAAGTTTGACCAGTCTGGTCAAACCTAATGCTATGTAGATACTAATGACCCCCCACCCCCAGGCCTCTGGAACTGCTTAGGTTGACCTGTGGTCCCAGTCTACCAGACTTCTATTCCAGCCAACATCGCCTGAAGCTAGTTGCTGCAGTCTTGAGCCATGAGTCTACCTTAGTGGTTGTGTTTGTCAGCTTTTCATTTTTGTGATCAGAATACCTGAGAAAAACAACCTAGAAGAGGAAAGTTGGTTTTGTTGTTGTATTTGTTTAATTCACAATTTCAGAGGTCTCAGTCCATGGTTGGCCAACTACATTGCAGAAACATAGTTATAAGGCTTGACATGGGGAAGGTACTCAGCTCATGATGGCTTGGAGAGAGGGGGGGGGGGAGGGAGGGAGAGGGAGAACAAACGAGAACACACACAGACATGTAAGGGAGGAAGGGAGGCAGCAGGCAGACATAGAGTCCCCAAGGTCATACCCTTAGTAACCTACTTCCTTCAGCATGCCCCATCTCTCTACAGTTACCACCCAATAGTCCATTTAAATTATTAATTCATCAGATGGATTCATCCCCTGATGAGGTTACAGCCCTCCATATTCAATCATTTTACCTCTGAACCTTGCTGTGTTATCTAACACTTGAGCCTTGGGGAAGCATTCCAGATCCCAATCTTGGCAGGTAAGCAGCCCATAACAGTGTGAACCTTGATTCTACCTAATGCTTCATAGTAGGGTATGGACTCAGGGTGTGACACCTCATTGTAGGGTTTGTGGCCTTGGGTGTAACATAGGAGCCTGGAGCTACATCCTCTAAAGTGATTCTTTACAGAATCAGGTGGAATTCCACAGTTCCTGACCACTAACCAGTAACTGTGGGTGATGAATTTGGGCCTACCCAGAGCCCAGGGAGAGGCTTGCAGAGAAAAACTACCCCCTTTAGATACTCACCAATTCATGAAGAATAGTACACTGTATATTTGGGATAAATCCAGGATTGGATCACCCTCTAGTGCAGAGACAGTGACAGTACACCAACAGCCAACTCTAAGTGAACCTGAACTCGGGATGCCATCTAGTGCTGAAATGGTGAAAGTGATTTCAGTCTTAGAGGAAATAAGCAGCCTGCTTGAATTTCTGGAAAGACAAATAAAGCCAGGTTACAAAAACCTAAACCTTCAATTAGATATTAGATCTGAATACCTAATTTTTCAATACCCGGAAGACATCACTAACAAGCATCAAGAACTTTCACCATGGCCTTGCCTAAGGGTCAAAATAAGGCTCAAAAACTAACCAGATCATAAACAGCATGGGTGAACTCGGATGGAGGACTTAAAGTAGTTATCCAAAGGAATTTCAACCTCAGAGAACACAAAGAAGTGATTAAAAGTGATCTTTAACTGAGAAACTTGCAGAGAGATGGGAACAGTTTTTTAAAAAATCAAATAATTCCTTGAGCTGAAAAATATACTGACAAAATTAAAAACACAATAGAAGGCATCTTTAGCAAAGATCAAACAGGAGAGAGAATGAGTGAGCTCAAAGTCAGGCTATTTGAAAATACATAGTTGGACATAGAATAGGGGAGAAAAAACCCCAAACCAACAACCCAGGTCCCAGGTAGGAACAACCAGAAGGGGACCTCAGGGTTCACTCCTGGACATCTACTCACACGTTAGAAGCAGAGAAGTCCCAGAACGAAAAAAAGATGAAGTACACTTAAAAGGGCACACATATAAAAGAGGAAGGAGAATCCATCTCAGATGATGCACAAGTCCAAGACCTCTGAAAATACAAGGAAACAGGCAAACAAACCTCCCCCTAAAATTCACAGTTCCCCATAAGCTCACAGATATGGAAGTGGATGAAATTAAATTACAGAGGAAGATTATTAAAAACTGATTTATATTAAAATCTTCAGTGAACTAAAAGAAGATCTAAGGAATGAATGAAGAGAGCAAACACAGGAGATTTAAGGCCATTTCAGTAAAAAAGCAGAGCTATTGAAAAGGAACCAATTAGAAGTCCTAGAAATGAAAGACACAATTAATCAAAAGTTCACTAGAAAGCATCACTAACAGATTAGATTGTACTATATTTTCATTTTATTTCTTTATGTTGTATTGTCAGCATTTCAAAATAGCTTGTTAAAACCAAAGGATGTTTTTAGCCTTATAGTAACTATAATACAACAATCTTTAATAGTTGAGCCAGAACTAATATAAATCACTTAGCCATAAAGGGAGACTGTAAAAAAGGAGAAAATAAGAAAGAAACTCAATTAAATTAGAAAAAAATTCACAAAATAGCTGTGATAAGACATTATCTAGTGATGATTGTCTTAAGTGTAAATGAATTAAATTCCCCAATTAAAAGACATAGAGCAACTAATGGATAAAACAAAAAAACCCAAATATATGTTGCCTATTGGAAACTCATTTCACAGGTAAAGACATATATAGAAGGGATAGAATACCATTCAGATAGAATCCAAAAGAAAGCAGGAGTAGCCAGATTTTATAACCCCCCCCCAAAAAAAAGAACCAGTAAAAAGTGGTATATTCTCAACAGCGTATAAAATTCTCCAAGACAAATCATAGGATAGGCCCCCAAAACAAGACTGAAAAAGTTCTTAAAATCGAAATTATATTGGGTGTCTTTCCTGACAGCAGTTCAATAACACTGGAAATCAGTCAGTAACAAGAAAAACTTTGGAAACTATTCATACATAAGAATTAATTCCCTCTTGGCCAACCAGTGGAGTAAAGCAGAAATCAGGAGGTTTAAACATTTCTTCAAACACGCAGATGGAAACCCAACGTACCAAAACCTGTGGGATAGAGCAAAGCCAGTACTAAAGGGAAGCTGGCAGCCATCAGTGCCAGCATCAAGAAAAACGGAGATCTCAAAACAGCCCATCACTTCATCACAAGAAACTGAAAACAGATCAAGACAAGCCCAGAATTGGTGTAAGGTAGGAAGTCACAAAGACCAGAGCAAAAATAAACAAAATGGAGACTAAAATAAAATTTGTAGATTAATGAAGTAAAGACCTATTCTTCAGAAATATAGATAAAATTGATACACCTTTAGACTATGAAAAAGAAGACTCAAATCAGAAATGAAAATGTAAACATCGTAACTGATACCACAGAAATATTAAAGCTTTATGAATAGCTGTATGCCAACAAAAAATCAGTCATTTTTTGGTACCTCAGTAGCAAAGTGTCTGAACTAGAAATCAAGGAAGAAATGGAGAAATTCCTGGACACATACACCTTACAAAGGTTGAGTCCTGAGTAGAAAACCTGAAGAGACCAGTAGTGAGTAATGAGGTGGAACCAGTAATTTAAAACAAAGTCTCCTGGTAAAGAAAAGCCCAGGATCTGGTGGCTTCACACTGGGTTCTATCAGATATCTAAATAAGAATAATATTGATTCTTAGTAAATTGTTCCCAAAAATTTGAAGAGGAAGGAATTTTTGGAAAGTCATTCTACAAGGCCCACATTATCCTGACACCAAAACCAAACAAGGACACAACAAAAAAGGAAAGTTCTAGACCATTATCCTAGATGAACAAATAGGCAGAAGTCCTCAACAAAATACTACTGAGCTCAGTCCGGCAGCAGTAACCAAGGTTATTCACCATAACGGAGTTGGGTTCATGTGAGGGAGCAAGCCTGGCTCACATCTGCAGCATATCAGTAGGGTAAAAGACAAAGCTGTGATCATCTCAGTGGATGCAGAAAGATGCCAAAAAGGCATCTGATAAAATTTAACATCCTCTCATGATGAAAACTCTGAACAGCTAACCTAATACTGACAGGGGAATAACCGAAAGCTTTTTCCCAAAGTTCTAGAACAAGGTAAGACACTTGCAATACTTTTATTTAGCATAGTACTCTAAGTCCTAGCCAGATCAGTCAGGCAACAGAAAGAAATAAAGGGCATATAAGTTGGAAAGAAGAAATCCAATATTCACTGTGTGCAGATGACATGATCTCCAAAGACTCTAGACCGTTACAACTAATAATTAATTCAGCAGCATTTCGTGATACAAAATCAACGTGTAAAAATCAGTCATTTTTTGGTACCTCAGTAGCAAAGTGTCTGAACTAGAAATCAAGGAAGCGTTCTCATTTATAACAAATGCCTCACAATAGATAACCACAAAAAAATAGTCAAAGCCATTTTGAGCAAAAGAACAAAGTAGGAGGCATCCCACTTTATCTGACTTCAGAATATACTACAAAACTGTAGTAATCAAAACAGCATGTTAAAACAGACACACGGAGCAATGGAACAGGACAGGCCAAAAGTAAACCCACACGTCGCAGCTAACTGGTTTTCAGCAAAAATGTTCAGAATATGCATTGGAAACAGGACAGTCTTTTTAGTAAATGGTGCTGGGAAGATTGGATATCCACATGCAGAAGAATGAAACTGTCTCTTACCAGTTACAACAGTCAACTTAAAATAGATTAAAGACTTCAGTGTGAAACCTGAAATTGTAATTATTAGAAGAAAATATAGGGGAGTTGCCTCAGGACTTTGGAATTGCCAAGACTCCTCAAATCAGGAGACATAAGCAAAAGTGGAAAAATGGGCTTATATCAAATTAAAAGCCTGATGTTCAGCAAAAGAAGCAATCAGAATCAAGAGACAGCCTACAGCATGGAAGACCATATTTGCAAGTTGTTATTTCCTATAAGGGGTTAATATACAGACTATATAAGAAACTTAAAAAAATAGCAAAACAAAAATGAAAAACAAATAATGAAGTTATTTAAATGAACAATAGACCCAAGAAAACATTTCTGAAAAGAAGACCTGCAAATGGCCAATAGGTGTATGAAGAAATGCCCAACTTCACTAATCTGAAAAGTGTGAATCCAAAGCACAGTGAGATACCACCTCCAGTAAGAATGACTGTTCTCAAAAAGACAAAAGTAAGTGCTGGTTTACTTGTGTTCACATAATGATCTGCATTTCTTTCCATGTTGCCATGAATGACATGTTGAAAAAGGCAGCCTTGCATACTGTTGGTGAAAAGGAATATAGAAAAACACTACGGAGGTTCTTCAAAAGATAGGAACTGTCATATGATCTAGCAGTTCCACCTCTGGGCATATATCTGCAAAAAATGAAATCAGTATGATGATGACATGTCTGCACTCTCATGTTTATTGTGGCAGTATTCATAGTATCCAAGAAATGGAAACATCCTAAACTCACGAATGGATAAAGAAGAAATGGCACATGCATACCACTGAATATGGATCATCCCTCCCCCACCAAAAAAGAATGAAATCCTGCCATTCATGACAACATGGAAAGAAATGCAGATCATTATATGAACTCAAGTAAACCAGGCAGAGAAAGACAAGCACTGCATGATCTCACATGTAAAAATCCAAAACCATCAGTCTATGATAGAGATTGAGAGTAGAGCGGTGGATACTGAAAGCTGAGAACACAAGAGGAAGGAGAAAGATGGGGAAAGGTTGGTCAGTTGGATAGGAGCCCAGAGTTCCATTGTGCTGTTGAAGGGTGGTTATAGAGAATAGCTATGTACTGTTCATTTCAAAAAGCTAAAGGAAAGGAATCTGAATGTTGAATGAGACAGATGTGGTTAACCTGATTCAAGTATCATGACATGTATACATGTATGGAAATATCACATGGGATCCCATAAATATATACAATATCTATGTTTTTATATTTTGGTTAAAATGATTTTAAATTGTAAAACTCTACTATATTGGTGGGAGCAACCCAAACAAAATGCATATGGCATGTTACTCAACCTTAAAAAAGAATGAAAATCCTGACATGCTACAACACTGATGAACCTTAAGGACATTGTGCTGAGTGAAATTATCCAGTCACAAAAGACAAATATTGTGTGAATCCATTCATATGACAGAGAAGGCTCGCGATGTCACCTGGAAAGGCCAAGTCTGGATGAGTGCTGGCTTGTGAGCCAGCGTGATGTTCTGTCCTCAGTGAGTCAGAATGCTCCCTCGGCACCAGGCCCTCCCCTGCCCGCCCCAGGTCCTACACACTGTTGTGTGGTGCATCTGCCTTGTGGAGCGGAGCAGCAAGCTGCATGCTGCTCATCTGAAGGGGGTGGTTTTTCATGTTAGTTTCCATCTACGATGTAACTGCCACTTTCAAGTCTTTGCAAAATTCTAATTCCTGGAGAATGATCATATGAGAGGAATGATATGATGAATGGGTATAAGGTTTGTGGACTTTCAAAATGTTAAGGTTCAATTGGGTAAAGTGTGACATTAACAGGGAGGGTTGCATTTGTTAATTTTGACCAGTCTGCATTCAACTTTCTCAGAACCCAGGAGTAATCATTTTTAAACATGCTCATTATGACTATCATCAAAATTATGAATATCTTAATGAGTAAATGTAGTTATCTGGGTTATTTGTTTATATCTGTGTTCTAACCATCTGCTGTTGAAAATACCATAGGTAACTGTCTTTACCTTGCAGGTTGCTCATTAGTTCCCAGACCTGTCTTTGCTGTGCTGAGCAGTATCACTCTTTACTACTTAAAACTGTCAATGCTGTGTTCTTTATAGACATATTTTCTGCTACATTTTATACAAGTACTATCTCTTAGCTGCCTGAGCAATTTAAACACTCAATAATAACTGCATTTTACAGAAGCATCACTCATTTGTATATGAAAACAGTCTATAGAAAATGTCAATCCTGTACTGGTTTATTGAGGTTGGTTTTTTTTATTACTTATATTTCATTATTCTTATTGTGGTTTAAGAACAGCATCTTAAGTTCTATACTGTTAATTGTATATTATTGAGCATGTAAGAATATACTTCATTATTGAAGACAAATATGCCTTTTAAGTTCTTTCTGAAGACTGGCTTATAGGGTGTGGTGGAGACTGAGGCAGACTAGAGAGCATTACACCAAAAAGGGGTGGCACAGTTGACTTGCAAGTAGAAATTGTTTTTTTGGATAAAATCATGCATCCAGTTTTGAGTGTTGGTAACTATTGTGGGGGGTAAAAAGCTTAAACTTTTGTAGGCCAGATAAAACCAAGTGAGCTTGCCTAGACAGTGGGCCATCCAGTTATCTCCTCCTCTAAACCTGGCAGTCACCTGCTCCTCTGCCTCTTGGCCACATGAGCCCTGGGCAGCTCAGCAGCCATTTTAAGGGTAAGTCATAGACAAATCCTAATGTTGTGGCTGTTCATATTCTTAACAGTAGAAATGGAAGCTATGTCTGAATTACCTGTTTTTGTCCAACCTTCTGTTTAATGAGATCTTGGCCTGTTCACTAGGAGCCATTCTAGGGAATAGGCAGACGGATGGAATGAATTAGCCAGTTTTCATCAAAGCCGGCCTCTTCTGCTGCAGAACTCCTCTCCTCAGTTTACCCTGAATCATGCCACTTCATTCCTTGGAGTTGAGGAGGTATTCAATTCATAAAGTCCAAAGTAGCTACATGGCAAAGTCAAATCTGGAGGCCTGGTTCTGACCCCACCGCGCAGTGGATTTCCTGACAGCTGAGAGGTAGGGATGCCTGGGTGAGACAGCATCTCCAAAAGAGGAGGAGCCAGCAGGGCAAAGCTGCACTTCATCAGTGGTTGTCTGTTTTTACTTTTACTAAATTAAAATGACTTTATAATTCATTCACCATACAGAATTCTTTAAAAGTATGAGGGTTGAATTCCTAAGAATTTGGTAAGCTGAAAGGTAATTGCCAGTCTTGTCAGGACTCTGCTCTCTAGGCTGTGCACCCCTGGACAGTATTGCTTGTCCCCTCTTGTTCTGCTTGTGGTTAGGACATGGTGGTTACTATTGATTGGAGTCAGGAGTACACCAGCAGTATTTGAGGTACCAAAGTCACTTGCTGATGATGTAAAATCCTCAAGTTCTTTGGTAGTGGTATTAATCGAGTAAACTGAGAAATTGGGCTGTGTTTTGAAGTGCACTGTGTTTCCAGTGCCTAATTTTGACTTATAAACTTCTGGCCCTGGTTTATTTGTGTAATAACTGACTGAACAGATGAAGTACTGAAGTGCTAAAATGAAAAGGTGTCTAATGACCGCCTGCCTTTCTTCTCCTAACCCTTCAGGGGGAACTCAGCGGTTACCAAGGGCCATCGGGATGTCTCTGGCCAAGGAGCTCATCTTCTCTGCACGAGTGCTTGACGGACAAGAAGCCAAAGCCGTGGGCTTGATCAGCCACGTCCTGGAGCAGAACCAGGAGGGGGACGCGGCCTACAGAAAGGCCCTGGACCTGGCCAGGGAGTTTCTACCTCAGGTACTTCTGACTCTAGGGTTCCTCTGCTTCTCCATGTAGGTGATCCCATAGCACAAAGACTAAAACAGCTTTCCAGTTTAACATTTCTTGTTTGACAGATAGGAAGTTAAGATCCTTCAGAATTAAAACCAGAACTTGAAGATCATCCGAGGGTGATGTTGTGACCACACTTTAATTTCACTTTCATGTTTCATATGAACAGCGTTTGGCCCCTGTGACACCATTCAGTTGTGTACGTGTAGAGAAAGCACATTTGACCAAACGTTAAAGTGTCTCTCCTAATAAGTAAGGAGACTGATCTAACTGGGCTTTCACTGTGATGGCTTTGTTTGGGTGACCTGCTTGAGAAGCTGCAGTTTAAAGTATTGTGTGTCTTTCTTTTTCTGATGATTCGGGTATTGCTTCATGGCTTTACTGTATGCTGTATGATCCTCACAAGTACATGAAAAAATCTGGATCACATGTGCAGTTGTTGGACTGTACGTGGAAACACTAAGAACCGGGCATTGATGGCTTCTTTTTAAGGGATTTTTTTTTCTGTCAGCAGGTGTATGTTTTCAAATGTTCCTTTGGTCTGAAATCACAGATTAAAGGATTTAAACTTAAGAGGAAGAGTCTCCTTTTGCTGTGTAAGTGATTAGTCAGAATCTCTTTGTCCGTCATGGAGCTTGAACTTTTATAGCTCCCATAACCAGCCATTTCTGGAGTCAAAATAAGTTCCTCTCTGTATTTGGTTTACTTACCTCAAACAGGATTTATAATCCAAAGGATCAAGGCCATTGATCCTTTAGAAATGTCACGAAGGCTTTCACAGAAGTGCACATGCCCCCACACTTGCCCAGAGTTCCCCTTTCCAGAAGGCTTTGTCACTCAGCACGTGATAACCTCTTGGTCCTGCCCCACTCTGCTACGCTCATCCCCAGAGCTGTCACACAGGGCCACACTTCAGGTGTTGATGGTCCCTCTTAATCAGCTTGTAGCCTATTGGCCGTCTCAGGAAAGAGCTCTTCTCTAACTTAGTCCCTGTGTGAGGTGACACGGAGCCTTTTACTCAGTAGAGGCCAGGTGCTTGTTAAATTGATGGAGAGAGAGCAAATAAAAAGATTTTACTGCTGTTAAAAAGAGACTTTCATTATAACCTTGGTATTTCCCCCAAATATTAGGGAATTATCTGCCTAAAGACAGATTAAAGGTAAAGTGTCAGGGAAAGTAATCGTTTAAATATTGGTTTAATGACTTTCCTTGGCTTGAAATCTTATGACCAAGGTATATTTGAATTGAAATCGAGGGGTGTATCCAGGTTCTGATTATTCATGGCACTGCACGACCTGATACGTGGCTCTGTGATCCGGAGCTCCGTGGAGGAGGCTCTTGAACGCCTTAGTTTCCAGCTTGCCTTTTCTCCTGTGAGCCTCCTTGCAGTTAATGCCGTTCACTGTCCACATCCACCTGCCTGAGCAGGGGTGGCACCCTCTGCCTCCCTCTCTGCCTCAGCGGATCTGGCAGTGAGCTGCCTTTATTCCTGCGGAAGCCAGAGTTCCCTTACCACCTCAGGCAGGCTTCTTTACCTTTCCTCAGAAGGACACTCCTCTGAGAACTTCAGTGGTTAAAAGTAGATTTTCTCCAAGTTAAACAAATGTAGAAGGGTATATTGAATGACTGTGATGTGAAAACCATGTATATAATTTACCAAACAAGTTTGAATGCAGTGATCTTTATTGTATTTGTTACATTGTTATTGAATGATCACTCTCCAAATAATGAAAAATCTTCTATAATTAGTATTTCTGGAGAATTTAGATGGGTCAAATTGATATTAGAAACCCCTGGAAAAGAATAAATAGTAATTTTTATGCATTTGTCCATTCACTCCTTAGAGTTCTTTTGTTGCACCTGTTTTTTGGAGCCTACTTTGCATTTTTAATTCAGAAGACCATTCAATTCAAAATAAGCTACAAATTCACATTTATTACCTGTAAATAAATTAGAATATTTTAGAAATTCAAAATGAAATTGAAGAACTGAATTCCATCTGGGGAGTACGCTTTTCATAGGATAGTTTGGTAAGAGTTTGGCCTCCAGAAAACACAAGTCATGGTGTCCTTCTCACAGAAGGTGCCCACCAGCTCCTTCCAGTGTGACCCAGGCACACCCGTGCAGGTGAGAGTCCTGCTCAGAGCATGTGTGTGTGTGTTCACCCACCGTCACCACAGTTAGTTATCCGTGCTAAGGGAGAAGAGATACACACGTCCAAAGGGCATTGTATCGACCCTATCCTTACTGGCAGCAGGCTGGTTGCCAGCCCTAATTTCAGTCATAACTGCTAGTTAGTGTGATATTAAGCCAAAGACTTCTTTTTTCTTTCCCCTACTTACCCTCTAGGGAGAATATGGAAGAACACTAAGCCTTCAGCTGGACGTCACTGCCTGCTGCCTTCAGGGATCTAAAGTTTGCTGTAACAGAATACTGTGGCCTCTAAATAAGTTGCTGATGCAACACAGTTGTTATAGTTGCTGTTTAATTAAGACCTTGCAAAGCTCAGAAAAGAAATTTTCCATCTAGTAGCTCATAACTGTTGTTGGCCATGCCATGTATCTATCAATGGGAATTCCTGAATTTTACTTAAGGTGTACAACATAATTTGCATAAATAGTAAGTAAAATTTGTTTAATTTGAATTTTAGGGACCTGTTGCAATGAGAGTGGCAAAACTAGAAATTAATCAAGGGATGGAGGTAAGTTCCTTAATGCTCAAGTTTGTTGTTAGAATGAATAGTGAAGATTAATCTAAATGAACATGTTTAGACTTTTAGAGGGTTCTTTTTTTTGTTTTCGTGTTTTGGTTCTAAGGATTGAACCCAGAGACACTCAACCACTGAGCTATGCCTTAGCCCTTTTGTATTTTTACTTTGAGACAGGGTCTTGCTAAATTGCCCAGCCTGGCCTTGAACTTGTGATCCTCATGCCTCAGCCTCTCTGGGATTACAGGCATGCGCCATTGCACCCAACTTCGACATTATTGTTTAATATTCCAAAATATAGCTGTTTGAACGCTATTATTACTGAAAGATTCTAAGGTTCCTTTAGGCTACATCATTGATTTCATTTTGCTGTGATTATTGTTGAGTTCGTATTATAATCACAGAATTCAGAATTTCACCAATGCTGTGCAACTTATGATATGTCAGTTATTTTTGCCATTGCATTAATTAGATTCACTGACTAGTATTTCATAGAAAACCAAAGGAAAAAGACATTCCGTATACTCTGAGCATCAGTATCACATTATGAAAAACATTCCCAGCTCTAAGCTCTCTTCCACGTTTGACTTGTCAATGTGTCTTCTGTAGGGTGTGCTGGGCATGCCCCAGGGACATGACTCCAGAGTGGGGTCCCTGAGCTGTGGGGAGTGGGCGGGGAGGAGTAGTGCAGGCACTCATGTACTTCAGACTTTCAATGACAGATATTGTAGTTTGGCTAACATACAGGAATTTTGCAAAAAGGTGTTTCTTCCTTGTAGGCACAGGAGGCACTATATCTTCTTTGGCTTTATGTCAGTAAAAAAAGATGGAATTTGTAATAATTTGCAGTAAATGCAGCTTCACAAATTTGCAGGTATTTGATTGGATTACCCTGGTGCTTTCACGATGGTGACAATACTAAAAGCAAACACCTTACATAGTCCTTACCGTGTGACAGGCTTTCTTGTATCAATTAGGTGCTTTATGAAGGCTTCACTTAGATCGACTCATTTAATCCTTACAGTATGCCACCCTCAACCCAATTTGGTGAGTACTATGATTAGCCCCTTGAAGCATGGAGAGGTTCAGTAACTTTTCTAAGTTATACAGCTCCCAAGTGGTAGTGTCAGGATTTGAACCTAGGAAGCCTGGTCTCAGGTCTCTCATAGTGGCCATATACTGATTGGTGGCACTATATCAAAAGATTCTGTTTTGGGGGGATAGGGTTATTTAATTTGAATTTAAATTGACTATACCATATTTTGCAAAGTTACTTCTATTGAAATGAATTATGTTTTTATCCTCAGGTTGACTTAGTAACAGGATTAGCCATAGAAGTAGCATGTTATGCTCAGGTATGTAATATAATCACAAATTCAGTAAGGATGCACCCTTCCCAATTATTTACTTCTGGGTATTTCAAATGTAGAATATATCACTCAGTAAGATTTCCTTTATTCTCATTTCAAAATCACACAAATGGGTTGAAGTTAGTTGTTTCTACTCTTTGACTATTACCAAGTTCTACTACTGCTTCTGCTGAACAGACTTGAAGACTCTGCATAATTCAGAAAACCCATACAGTAACCAGTTAGTGCTGCTCAGGCTGTGGCCGTCTCACAAGGCTTGCCCTGTCTCCTGTGCATGTGGCCTTTGCCTCTCACTGTAGTCCAGAGAGGCAGCAGATGGCCCTGGGCTTGTGCCTCCCATGTAGCAGTGGTGTGGAAGACTCATGAGCTTTTCTGAAGTCTGAGCCTTCTTTCCTGCCCACTGACAGTTCACTGATGAAATTATAGGGTTCTTTTTTATATACAGATTAGTAGTTCTGTCCAAGAAGGAAATGTTTTTATTTCTTTCTTTTCCCTAAGAGAGATAACTTTAAGGGCATCTAAAAAGCAATAGCATTTTGTTCTACCTTTCCTGAGAGTTGGGCACTACATCAGATCCTATTAAAGCATGGTAGAGTTATTAATAGGAGCAGTATCTAGAGTGTTGCTCTGTGTCTGGTCTGAATATACAAATTAGCTGTCATTGGTGAGTAATTCCTGGGAGTGAAGTAAATCCTCAGTCTCATATATACATGTATATGTGTATGTACGTGTGTATAAAGCATATTTGACCATATAAGAAGAAATACCACTTTCATAATCTCTTCCAGAAAATAGATGCAAACAATACACTGCTGACTTGTTCAGTGAGGGCAGAGTTGCCCTGATACCTAAATCAGAGGAAGACATAGCACGAAAGGAGAAGGATCCACAAATGTCTCTCATATGAGTATGGCCAAAACAAATGAAAAGTTCCTTAATGATAGTAAATTGAAAAAAGAATTCTACTCTGACCAAATGGGATTTATTCATATATACAAATCTTGTTCAACATAAGAAAAAAATCAGTGTCATCCATCATGTCAGTAGACTAAAGAAGGAATTTATATGATTATTATCAATTAGATGCTCAAAAAGCATTTGACAGAATTCACTACCCATTTATGATAAAAACTCTCAGCAAACAATGAGCAGAGTGAAACTTTTTCAACTTGGTAAGAACATCTACAGAATGCTGACATCCTACTTAATGATCAAGAACAAGGCAAGCATGACCCCCCCCATTGTGCCTTTTCAGCATCTTATTGGGGGTCTTAGCCAATGCAGAAAAAGAAGAAAAAGAATAAAAGATGTACATATTGAGAAGTAAAAAATAAAGCTTCACAGATGGCATGATTGTCTAAGTGGTAAATCCTCAAAAATCATCTAAACAAGTTCCTCATAAGCAGTTAACAGCAAAATATCCCACAATACAAAGTTAATATCCAAAAATCAATTGTTTCCTTATATAGCAGCGGAAGAATTGGAATTCAAAATTTAAAATGCAACACCATTTACATCAGCACTCAAAAAGTGAAGAGCTTAGGTACAAATCTAACAAAATAACATACAAGAGGTATAGGAATAAAACCAAAAACCCTGCTGAAAGAGACTAAGATCCAAATAAATAGAAGAACAAGCCATGTTCATAGTTAGGAAGATTCAGTTGTTGTCAAAATGTTAGTTCTTCCCAATTTAATCTATACGTTTAACACAATCCCAATAAAATTCCCAGCAAATTATGTTATGGATCTTGACAAAGTGTTCTAGTTCATTTGTGAAGTCCAAACATGCAAAATAACCAGGACAGAATTGCCAAAGAACAAAGCCGGAAGACTGCATTCCCTGAATTCAAGACATTGTGGTAATGGTGACAGAACCAACAGGGAGACAAGGAACAGAATTGAGACCCACGAATGTAGCCAATTGACGGTTTGACAGAGGAGCAAAAGCAGTTCAGTAGAGAGGAATTCTTGAAGACAAATGGTCCAGAAACATCTGTATGTTCACAGGACAAGAACAGGTCTAGACAGTGACCTTGCACTTCTCACAAAATGAATTGGAACCCTCGACGTAAAATGAGAAACTCTCACACTTGCAGAAGATAATTTAATTTTATGCTCTATGGGTTTGGCAATGACTTTTTAGTTACAACACCAAAAAGCACAGTCCATGAAAGAAAAAAAAATTGACATTGCCTTTATTAAAAACCTGCTCAGTAAAAGATACTGCTAAAGAATGGGAGATCCAGACTGGGAGGAAAATCTTTCAAACACATGATAAAGGATGTATCCAAAATATACAAAGAACTGTTAAGACTCAAGAATATAAACAACTCAATTAAAAAATGAACAGAAAAGCTGAATAGATACCTGTCCAAGGTAGATAAAGAGATGACAAAAAATCAGAGAAATGATGCCAGTTTCTGAGAATGGCAGGTTGGACAATGAGATGCCAGCACAGCCTGTTAGAATGGCTCAGATCTAAACACCGAGGGCACCAGGTGTTCGTGAGGATGGAGAGCTGCAGAAGCGCTCGGTCATTGCTGCCGAGGGTGTAAATGATTCGGAGACTCTGGGAGACCGTTGGGCAGGTTTTTGTAGGGCAGACATACTCTCACTGTATGATCCAGCAGTCATGCTCTTGGTTATTTATCCAAATAATTTGAAAACTTACGTCCACACGAAACCCTGCACACCAAGCTTTATTCATAATTGCCAAAACACAGGAGCAGTAGAGATGTAAGTCTTCAGTAGGAGAATGGATAGACAAGTACATCTAGCCGTGGAATATTAGACAGCAGTAAAAAGACAGGAGCTATCAAACAGTAAGACGGTATATAGAGACCTTTAATGCATATAGCCAAGTGAAAGAATCCCATCTACAAAAGCTTCTCTGTTATTCCAATTCCATGACAAGGCAAAGCTGTAGAGGTAGTTTTGAGTGACAGAGGTCAAAGCTGAATAGGCACAGCACAGAGGATGTTTATAGCATTGAAACTTCTGTATAATACTGTCGTGGAGAGTATCTGACATTGTATTTGTTAAAACCCTTACAGCAGGCAACACGAGTGAACCTCAATGGAAATGGATCATAGTTAATAGTAATAACGTACCAGGATTGATTCATCACATGTGACAAGTTTAACACACTAATGTCAATAGCAGGAATCTGGGGCACAGCTTTAGGGGAGTATAGGGGCTCTGCCTTCTGGGTTTTTGTTGTTGTTGTTGTTGGTAAACCTAAGCTGATGTGAAAAGTAATCTTTTAATTTTTTGAGTCCATTTGAAATAGGAAAAAAAAACTTATTTGAAGTAATGAAAATCAATTTGGTCACACAATTAGAATTGTTCAAATAACTAGTCGATTTCAAAATTTTAGAATGAACTTCTGACTAGTTTTCTTAGATCCTGTTTGATAAAATTTTACTGTTGTGTTTTCATTTTGGTATAAATATATATTTTTTTCTTAGACCATTCCAACAAAAGACAGACTTGAAGGTCTTCTGGCTTTTAAAGAGAAAAGGCCCCCACGATATAAAGGAGAATAGAAGAAACAGAAGTTCTAACGATACCATGTGATCAATGTACTTCTGGAAGTATCTTTCAGATCCACTCTGATGCCTCAGCACATGGAATCTCAATGACCAAAGGGAAGAGCGAGTTGCTCGTGTATTACGCATCTGGAATGGACCCATATGTATACTTCATGCCAATGTGTATCATGTTAAATTCATTCAGATTTATAAAGCAAGTAGCATATATCGTCAAAAAACAGGTTAAAATTTAGGTATATGTTTTTAAATATTTCCTGCATATAAGGCTTTCCGTTCTTAATTTTTTAATGTGAATAATTTATATATTGCACATTCTAGGAAATAATATTGATTGTATGTCTACTGTGCTGCATTAAGAAAATAAAATTACTTCTGCATACCCAAAAAAATGTGAAATTATACCAAATAAAGTTTCTAAGTGGTTATGCACATAGGAACAGACACATGCATACATCTCAACCTGAAAAAATGAATTGATAGATAGTCTGAGTGAAAACTACCTAATATAAATAAAATTAGTGAAAAGAAAACGTGGGAATTATTCTTACCCCATCCTCTTTCACTTGAATAAATCATTGTGTGTTGGACTTTAGAAGAAACTCTTCCGTACTGATTCCATCAGGCAGCCTCCTGACATTTGGCCAGGAACACACTACTGTCCTCCGCCCTCTTCCTCTCTCCCTCTGCTTTCTCTCTTCTCTCTGATCTCTGCCTCTCTGCCCTCCTCCTCTCCTCTCTCTGCTCTCTTCCTCTCTGCCCTCCTCCTCTCCTCTCTCTGCTCTCTGCCTCTCTGCCCTCCTCCTCTCCTCTCTGCTCTCTTCCTCTCTGCCCCCCTCCTCTCCTCTCTCTGCTCTCTTCCTCTCTGCCCTCCTCCTCTCCTCTCTCTGCTCTCTGCCTCTCCTTTTCTCCTTTTCTTCCCCTTCAGGCAGCCCCCCAGTAAAATCTCTTGATTAAAAAAAAAAATCTGTGCCATCAGAGTCGAGGCCCAAGAGCTTGTGAAGCCCACAGGAAGCTTGATGCCATTGTGCTGTTAAGACCACCTCCCACCAGAGAAGCCTGGTCCTCTGGTGAATAAAGGAAGAGGAAAAACGGTGCCCCCAGGATGGACCACAGAAATGGCTTGGGTGAGGTGGAGACTCTCCTCTGCTTCCTGGCCCTAGCAGTCTGTATTTGGTTTTTGTAAGGGAAGGAGCTGCACACACCAGCCCTGTCCACTTCCCTATAGCAGGGCAAGTGGGGTAAAGCCTTCATAAAAGGAGAGAGAGGCCCAGGCCTGTCGAGTGGCTAGCACCAGGCCTGGGAAAGCAGCGTAGACGGGAGGTCTGCGGGAAGCTGTGGACTGGTGTCCACTGCAGAAAGGGACGGACGTGTTAAGCTGCTGTCTGGTCACCAGGCTTCCTTGTGAAGAGGTTCTCGGTCCGAGCCTGGGCGTGCCAGACATGGGACGGAAGCCTTTGCTGCATCTGTCAGCCAGGAACGGAGCAGCAGGCCCCAGTGTGCCTTCCCAGTGCCTCCCACACCTGCCTGCCTCCCAGAGAGGTGTCCCTTCATGTTCTCTTCCCAGGGACGCCATTGCTGTCAGAAGGCAGGCAGACTTCATTCTTAAAATTCTGAAACTTTTAGTGTTCAATTTGGGAAATTCAACCCTCACTCTCCATTCTGAAATTCTTCAAGTGGTGGAGGTGGACCGCTGTCTTCGCTGACACGTGTGTGCCAGGTGAGGGCCACTTCCTTGTCACTTGAGGTGCTGAGAGTGCAGGTTTCAGATGATAGCTCTGTTGATTGGAGTAAATATAGAAAGAGCTTATTAAAATTCATGTTTGGCCCTCTGGTGACTGTATCTGGTGGCATGCATGCTTGTCTACTGATCAAACTTGCTGAGCTTGTTTCACGCGTGATAATTTGCACATAAAGTGGTAGCGCTTGTTCTCAGGGTGCTTTAAAGGTTTCAGGGCCATTTGGTCTTGTCTGTGACTTGCTAAAATGCCACTTGTATTTTAACTGAGCAGGAAATAATTATGTTAATGGGAAAAGGCTTATTAAGAGTGTGCTGAGTGACTTGTCTCTCCGGCTTGGACTCCTAGGCCAGGCTGCTAGTGCTGACTGAGCACCGTTTAACTTCCTAACAAGTTCTGAGGAAGTCACTCTCTGGAGTATAGACGAAAGCCGAGTCCTGGAGTGAAATCAGCAAGATAAAAGTGTCTGTCCAGTCCTCTGCCTGAGTGTCCACCTATCTTGATTTTCACGGAACTGAGGATTGGTTCTGGGCCAAGAGGTTATGAGGGGCTGTGCTGCCTGGGGAGGGGGGGGCAGCTGCTTGTCCTCCCACACAGAGTGTCTGTGTTTCTCTGAACCATGTCAACTCTGACGCATGCTAGAAATGCAGTGGACTTATCCGTGTGACTAGATTAGGTTGAAGAACGCTCAGAAGAGGAGGAAGATTGGTCAGGCACAATTATAATTCAGGGGATGAAAAACCCAATAAAGAGGAAACACCTTTTCCTTTAGCTCTGAACATGAGATCTCAGGGTTCTGAAATAGTTTAGCACTGGCTAATTTATCACCTACCCAAGACAGTAGAAGAAAACTCCAACTTCTGAGGCTAGAAAAGAGTTCTAATAATGGCCAGAGTTTGATTTTCTTTGATTCATTTCTGTAACTTAAAAGATCACATCAAGTTTGTATTCTCTTTAATAATGTGGTTTTCCCATCAGTCAAATCCCACCCCCTTTAGCTAACAAAAACTTGGCTTGTCACAGTGTCACTTTTCTATCAGCACTTAGGAGAGTGCTTTGTATGTGGGCCATAGTAGTGGAGTGTCAATTCCTGAACGCAGTATTTACAGAAAATGAATATTTCATGTGGGCTTGTCCCTAGCTGGGTGTTGACCGCTTTCCTCACTTGACCTTAACTTCCACTCGTGGTGATAGGCTCCACGTTTGGGGTCCAAAGATCCTGGCAGGCAGACGTGTTTAAACAATCAGACTGTCCTAGTTAAATGTTAACTGGTAGGCATGCCACTATCTATTGAGCCTTATCAGAATAGCAAAGATTATTTTTCTCATAGTATATTAAAGAGTAACTACACATGACATACATGTGTCACAAAAGAAAAGAGACAACATTTTAAAGTTACTTAGTTGCTAGTATTTTGATAAAAATCACTGTTCTGCATACATGAGGCAAGACACGGATTGTGATTTGGGCTAATTTGGGAGGTGGGGAGGTGGTGGATTTAAACCTCCACTCAAAAATATCTGTGTGTCTCAGGCCCTAAAACTCCCTGTTTCAAATGCCTTTGAATTTTCACCATCCTTGACTTTGGGAACCTCCAACATTTCAGCTGCCCGCCGTGAGGCATAGCGGCTAATCCTCAGACAACTTGTTGGACGGTGCTTGTTTTTCAAAATAATTCTCAGGCAAGAGAGCTGGGTGCCTGATGGGAAAAATGAAGAACCCCAAGAATAGACATCTACCCCCCATGATCAGGACCAGCCCTGGGACACTCGTCCATGCAACGCATGCTCAGGAGGCTTGGAAGAAAGATGTCCACTCTGTGAGTGGACTGTTCCCTGGGGACTTGAGCTCATAGTGACCTGCATGTCACTTCTTTTTTAAGTTCTAATAAAACAGTATTGGGCAAGGGATGTAGCTCTGTGGTAGAGCACTTGCTTAGCATCGTGAAGACCTGGATTTCATCCCCAGCTCCACACACACACAAAGTGGCATTATGTAATATGTCTTGAGGGGACATTTTGACAAGAGCACTGAACACACCCCGTGAGTAAGATGAGCAAATAAGGCTGGATGTTGTCATCACACTAACAACTGCATTGGCAGGTACTGTCTCAGTCTCCATGACCCCTGAGAAGCATCTGCACTGCAGTTCCTCCTGTGACAGGGAGGGGACCAGAGCATTGAGGTCACACTTGACTCCAGTCCCAGACAGACTGACACTAGAGCTAATTACATTTTTCACTGCTGAGCTTGAAAACAGTCAAATAGCCAAAGATGGCGACAGGTATGTTTGTACTAACCTAGAGAGACTAGTGTCCTTTACCCTGGATTTTCAACAATCGCCTCGTGACTTGGAGAGCTAAGGGATGGTGTGCCTTACCATATCATCTGATGACAGGCAGGCAGGGTGGCACCTGGAGCTGGCACCCCTCAGCAACTCCTTTAATACCAGGTGCTATATATACATTTTCGCACCTGCTATCCACCAGCACCTTAGGAAGTGGTTTGCCAGTTTCTAGTTTAAGAAACTGAGGCAGAGTTCATGCTGGGCCTTCTGTGCTCAGGGTCCCAGTGTGTCACGATGACATAAGTCCACAGAGCAGTCTTGGTAGATGTGAACACTGCGTCAGAACTACAAGGGTGCTGGTGGTAGTATTTGATGACCTTGCATCTCACCGTGCCCCACAACTCACTACTAGAGTGTATGTATCATGCATGGCTTGATAGCAAAACTTCTCAAAGAGGAGGTGAGCTGAGCTCCACGTGGGTCTAACCCATCCCAGCTATCTGGAGGGAAGGGTGACAAGTGTGTCTTGCTGTTCTGCCCTGGTCCGACTCACCTGGAGTCTTGTATTTAGTTCTTAACATCACAATTCCTGGTGGTTATACATTCATTCTCTGTTTTCCAGAAGGTTCACAGGAACTCTTTGGCTATGTTTCAGCTTCTCCCAAACCAGCAATGAGACCATGGGCAAAGTGTCTTTCCTTGTAAAGGAATTTATTAGTTATTCGTGATCATTGCAGAGAGACATGGTTGTATTGGGTGTGGTCTATATAAAAACGCCATCTAATTTGTAAAGGTTTCACACAGATGAGCTCATGATACTTCATTTGTTTCCTGTTTCAGAAGAGACCTGTTGGGACAAGGAGGTGGGTTTCGTAGCCAGAGCCTTTTGGAGACATGTCTGAGAACCGGAGTCACTCACCCTGGAAGAGACGTCTAGAGAAACATGGTGTCCGCCGTCAGTGGAGCTGAAATCGATTCCCAGTTGGAATCTGAGATCTTCACAGGTGCCACGGGGCAGGAGGATAAGACTCTGTCTCTCCTCCACTGCTCTGCAGTTGTCCAGAGACACAAGATGAGGATTAAAGGTGTAGGAGAAGCTAATCAAGACATTGGTGGGTCCCTGCCTCTGGAATGTGAGAGCAGAAAGTGGGCTGTGGGGTGGGGCAGAGCTGTGGGAGCTGGTGGGGTGGAGCCCGAGGACAGCTCTTCTGCAGGGGAGTGTTAGCCTGCTGTCAGCACGGGGCAGGCTCCATAGAGGTGACAGATGGCCTTTACTACATGTGTTGGTCAGGGGTCCCAGGCAGAGAAAACAGGTACGTGCCAAGATGGACCAGTTAGCTAGCTACCTTGGCCCTTGGGATATCCAGTTTTAGAAATTTTAGTTTCTTCAAAAAAAAAAAAAAAAAAAAAAACCAAACCATCATTCTTGAGCATCATACTTATAGTACCACTTTCAGGGACCAGGGTGGTTGGCTTGCCCTGGGAAAAGATGCCGTTTTTCTCGTCACCCTGTTGGGCTTCACGTGGTCGTCTTACCTCCTCTGATAGAGAGGCCATGATGGAGGGACCCCGCCCCTGAGGTGAGTCCTGGCCAGGCAGAGAGCAGGGCAGAGTCCTGCCTGAGCCTGTGTTCCACTCTGGGATCTATCTGCCAAGGTGCCTTTCAGCGGCATTCGAAAATGACTGACGTGTCAGATGCCCTCTGAAAGCAGCTTGGTGACCCATGGCACAGAACCAGGACCTGAGCTCTTTGAGAGCCAAATCACAATGTCATCGAGTTGCCGCTCAGGATGACATACTTTTCTCAATGATGTTCACACAAAGGAGAGGGTTTCAGAGAAATCTGAAAATTGGCAAGTGCCCTCTCTCGACCTTTTCAAAAATAGTCTGAGTCACTTTCACTTTCAGCCTCTGAACGGTGTTGAATGAACCTTTTGTGCAGTTTACAGAAAGTGAGGAAGTGTTTGGCAATTGAGATAAATCCAACCTCCGAGCAGCCTCTCCCGTGTTGAGTAACATTTCTTTTGAGTTGTCTATTAACACTTTTCCTTATGAAGCCTAGAACTTGCTTGCTTTAAAAATATAAGTAAAAGATATGTGTGACATGTCATAAGAGGCAGGAAATGACAGCGACAAGCTAGAAAGAAATTCTCATTACTGAAGAGGTGTGATTGGTCTGTCTGTTCTTCATACATTGGTGCCTCTGTGGCTGCTGTCTCAACACCAGCAGGCACGTGACGCTGAGAACTTCCTTCCTTTGCATCTGGATTTCATGGGACTTATAGTGTAACTAATGGTGGTTAATCCACTCCTCTAATGACCGGTAGAGGGTGTTTAACCAGGCCCCTTCAGGGCACTGGTGCTCCTGAGACCAGGAATGGTGTGTGATCTTGCAGTGTACCTGGCTCAGAAACGATGGGTGACCTTGCACCTGCAGCCCTCTGTGCTCAGTTTAGTCCCTTGACTTCAGAGTCCCTAGTCCCACAGAGGCTTCAGGTGAGTTTACGAGCCAGTATTTGCATGTGTAGTTATGAAAATGTGTGTTGGGTTTCCTGGAAAACGCGACAGAAGTTTTGATTGTGTCCAGTTTCCTGAAGGCATAAGCTCATCTTCAAATTAGGCTTCAGGTACCAGGAAAAAGAGCCAGGTCTTGGCCCTGGTCCAACCCTGACACTCTGGCTGTGTGCCCTCCAGCAGACGCCAAGTGGAGACCACATCTGTAAGACACACCTCATCTCGTCTATTCATCAAACCTGAGAGCAGAGATTGCCAAACTTGCTGGCACCTGGGACAGGTACCCTCAGTATGCACTCTTGCAACCCTATGGTCAGTGTTGAGGAAAAGCCAACTTAGTGATTTTTTTTTTTGTATTGGCGATTGAACTCGGGGCACTTGACCGCTGAGCCACATCCCCAGTCCTATTTTGTATTTTATTTAGAGACAGGATCTCACTGTGTTGCTTAGCACCTTGTTTTTGCTGAGGTTGGCTTTGAACTCAGGGTCCTCCTGTCTCTGCCTCCCCAGCCGCTGGGATGACAGGCGTGCACCACTAAGCTCGGCTTGTTGATTATTTTTTTAATAGATCTAACTCACAGGTCATAAAAATCAGTCTTCACAGTGTACAATTCAGTGGTTTTTAAAGTATATTCAGAGTTTTCCAACTATGACCACTCTCTAACTCTACAATATGTTTACTGCTCCCCAAACAAGCTCTACCCATTCCAGTTCCCCTCAATTGCCACTGCCCCGGTGGCTGGCAACCGCTAGTCTACTGTCTGTCTATGGATTGGCCTACTCTAGACATTCTGTATAAACAGAATGATGTAATAGATAGCCTTTGTGTCTGGCTTTTTTAACTGAGCAAAATATTTTCAAGTTTTATCCTTGGCCTTTTACAGCTGAAAATGTATCAGACCTTTTACAGCTGAAAATATTCTCTGATACGGATACACCCCATTTAGTTTATCCCGTTACCGGTGGTTAAACATTCAGGCTGTTTGTGCTTTGGGAATAGACAGTACCATGAACATGTGTGTACAGATGTGTGTGTGTGGATCTCGTTCTCATTTCTTTGGGTATATCCTCAAGCAGAATTCCTGAAACATGACAACTTTATGTTTAACTTTCAGAGGAACTGCAAACTGACTAGCTACACCATTTTACACCCCCAATCTGCAACATCTGAGGGTTCCAGTTTCTCCCCATCTTTGCCAACACTTGTTATTGACCTTATTTTTTATGGTAGCCATCCTAGTGGACATGTAATAGAATCTTACTGTGATTTGTGATTGAAGTTAGTTCTGTAATGGCTGATGACACTGAACACCTGTTCCTGTGCGTGTTGGTCATTTGCACATCTTTGAAGACTTATCCTTTTAAGCTTTGTGCCCATTTTAACTGGATTGTCAATTGTTACTGACTTTTTTTTTTCCTTTTTTGGTACTGGAGTGAGTCCAGGGGTGCTTAACCACTGAGCCACATCTCTAGCCCTTTTCTGTATTTTATTTAGAGACAGGGTCTCAATGAGTTACTTAGGGCCTCAAAAAGTTCCTGAGGCTGGCTTTGAATTTGTGATCCTCCTGCCTCAGCCTCCCAGGCTTCTGGGATTACAGACATGGGCCACCACTCCCTGTTTGTGATTAAGTTTTAAGGATTCTTTATGATTCTAAATAAAGTTCATTATCAGCTGTATGATTTGCAAATCTTTTCTCTCACTTTGTAGATTCTTTCATGTTCTTGCTGGTGTCCTTTGAAGCATAAATGTTTTTACTTTTAGAGTTTATCTATTGTTTCCCTTGTTGCTTAAAACTTTTATGTCATATTTATAATATCATTGCCTAATGCAAAGTGATAAAAGATTTATGTTTTTGTCCAAGAGTTTTATAGCTTTAGTTTTTCATTTTGTTGTTGTTGTGTATGGACACAATACCTTTATTTTATTGGATTTTTTACGTGGTGCTGAGAATCGAACCCAGTGCCTTGCACATGCTAAGCGAGCGCTTTACCACTGAGCCACAACCTCAGCCCATAGCTTTAGTTTTTGCACTTAGGTTTCTGATCAGTTTTAGGTTAATTGAACTGTGTTATCTTATTTGTCAATTTATGTGTCCACACCACAAGGGAGGGGCATCTAGGATTTTGAAATGAAAGGTGTGGAGGAGGATGGGCCTCTTAACAATATCTTCTAACCTTTGCAGTTTCTTGTTTATGTCCTCAACTTATTTTTGTTTCATAATTTCTGAGTATTTTATTCTGATGATGCTGTTGTAAGTGGAATTGTTTCCTTAATTTCATTTTTGAATCGTTCATTGCTAGTTCACAGAATTACAATTGATTTTTATAACTTGATATAAAGTAGGATTATTTTGCTCTGAACTCATAATAAATAATCTTTTTAGTGGCTTCCTTACAATTTTCTATCTACAAAATCAAGTTACCTGATAAGTAATAACCATATCAACAAATGAACTAGGGCTGGGGTTGTGGCTCAAGCGGTAGCGCGCTCGCCTGGCATGCGTGCGGCCCGGGTTCGATCCTCAGCACCACATACCAACAAAGATGTTGTGTCCGCCGAGAACTAAATAAAATAAATATTAAAAATTCAAAAAAAAAAAACAAATGAACTATATTTCCAGTTCATTGAGTGTTTTTATCATAAATGGGTATTGGATTTTTGCAAGAAAAAAATAAAATTCTACATCTGATGAGATGATCATGTGGTACTTTTTAATGTCGTTGATATGGTTACTACATTGGTTGGTTTTCAGATATTAAACCAACCTTGGTTTAATATTCCTGGGTAAATCCCTTGGTCATGATGAGAACTTTATTTTATTATTGTTGTAGGACCCTAGCATTGTGTTCAGGATTTTTGGATCTATGTTCATAAGGAACAAATAGTATTTTTGTGATATCTTTGACTGGTTTGGGTATTAGAATAATATTGGCCTCATAGAATAATAATAATTTTGGAAGTGTTTGGAAGGATTTGAGTAGGATGGGTGCTAGTTCTACTTTAAACAGTTGGTAGAATTCATCAGTGAAACCAATCTGGACCTTGTCTTTTTCTTTGTTGTAAATATTTTGATTATTAACTCAGTCCCTTTACTTGTTATAGCTCTATACAGATTTTCTATTTCCTCGAGTCAGTTTCAATAGTTTAGCCTTTTTGGAATCTTTCTATTTCACAAAGGTTATCTAATTTGTTCACATATAACAGTTGTTCTTTATACTCCTTTTTAGTTAATATCTTTTACACTCCATTTTATTTTTAAATCCTAACCCTTTCATTCCTGATTTTAGCATGTTAGCCTGTTTTTCCTCTCTCGTTTGGTCTGGTTTATCAATTTATTTATCCACTGTAATCTTTATTATAACTATCCTTTAGCTTGTTGTGTTACTTTGCTCTTATTTTAGTTTCTTAAAATAATGTTTAAAGAGTGCTAGGTTCTTGATTTATAATTTTCCATTTTATATATGGTCATTTGCAGTTATGTATTTCCTGTAAGCGTTAATTTAGTAGCAGCCCATAAATTGTGGTGTGTTCCTTGTAGAACAGAGTTGAGATAGCAGGCCTGAACTAGTGTCCATGGACAGACTGATTGCAAGGTTGGCCCTTGGCTGGTATTTGGGAACTTAGGAACTGATAAGGGTTATGCCGAACTGTTTGGACGAACAACAGGGTTTATACTAAACACTTGCCAACCATTTAGAAATGTAGAAATTGGGTATTTTCCAGGAATATTGTGCCTGTATGGCTAAACTCCAGCAAAACTCTGGGCTCTCAGTCTCTCATGAAATACTGACAACACTCAATACATGTTGTTATAATTCCTCACTGGGGGGTTAAATGCCTTCTGTGGGACTCCACCAGGAGAAGACACTTGGAAACAGTTGGAGTCCCCTGGTCTTTGTCCCTGAACCGTTCCCCTTTGCTGTGTGTGGGGGGGATCCTTCTGTGACAGTGAAGCAGAGCTGTGAATGGGACTCAGCTGAGCTTTAGGAATCCTCCTGGTGAATGGCCAAACCTGAGGGTGGTCCTGAGGACCGCTAACACACGTGGGTTCTGTTTTCATTTGTCTCAAAATATTTTCAGAATATTTTAAAATTTCCCTTGTGTTTTTTTCTTTGACCTCTTTTTTTGTTTTTCTAGAATTGTGTTTTTTTTAATTTACATACTTATGAATCTCCACCTTCCCTTTTTGTATTGATTTCAGTTTTATCCCATGGCCGAGGGTGAACATACTTTGACTTCAGCCTTTTTTCATTTTATTGAGACTAGTTTTATGGCCTTACATGGTCTGTGCTGGGGAAGATCCCCTGTGCACTTAGGAGGACTGTGTGTCCTGCTGTGTTGGCTGCAGTGTTCTGTAGGTGTCTATTAGGTCTCCTTGGTTTATGGTGTTGTTTCATCCTTTTATTTCCATATTGATCTTCTGTCGGGTGGTTCTATCCATTTTTGAAAATGATTTATCAAAGTCTGCAACTATTACTGTTGAATTGTTCACTGCTATTATCTCTCTTTAATACTGTCAGTTTTTGTTTCATCTCTTTGGTTCTTTGCTCTTAGATAATATGTGTTTTTATAATTATTATGGCATATTGAGGGGTCAACCCTTTCATGACTTAAAAAAAAATGCTTGTCTTTCTCTGGTGACCATTTTATCCTAAAGCCTGTTTTGTCTAATGTTAATGTAACCACTTCAGCTCACATCTGGTTATTTTTTGCAAAGCATAATTTTTGTATATTATTTACTTTCAACCAACTTGTAACTTGGTATCCAAAGTCTATTTTTTATAAACAACATAATGTTGGGTCATGTTTTACTCATTTCACTCTTCTGCCTTTGGATTGAACCGCTTATCCGTTTACATTTAATGTAATTATGCATAAACTAGGACTGATATCCGCCATTTTTTTTTTGTTCTCTACATGTCAGGCCTTTTCTTTATTACTCTCTTCTCCTGTGCGGTCTTCTTTGTGTTTAATAGGTATTTTCTTGGGTACCATTTTAATTCCTTAATTCCTGAAGTCACTTTCTTTGTTATTTATTTTTTGACTCAATTATTTCGTGAGTTTTCTGGGAATTGCTACTTTACAAAATCTAGTTTGGTTTAATGCCGACTTGACCTCAACAGAATGCAAAATTTTTGCTCCCATGTAGCTTTGTACCTTCCCTCTTCCTCTCTGCTGCCATTGTCATATAGATTAAATCCTCATGCCTTATGAGGCCATCAAGTCAGCTTTATCATTATTGCTTTATGAAGTAATCTTAATTCTTATTTGAGAACAAGAAATAATAAATGCTAACTTTTACATATTTAATTTCCTTTACCAGTGCACTCTGTTTTTATATGTGAACTTGAGCTACTCTCTTGTGTCTTTATATTTCAACCTGAAGGGAATCCCTTCTGTATTTCCTCTAGGGCAGGTTCATGAATTCTGTTTTGTTTATCTTGGGATTTCTTAGCTTTCCCTTCATTCTCAAGAATAATTTTGCTAGATACAGGGCTCTTGGTTGATTGCCTTTTTCCCCCAGGACTTTGTCATCCCATTGCCTTTTGGTTTACACGGTTTCTTATGAAAAATTGGCGACCAGCATTCTCATTGAGAGTTCCTCGTGCAGAATCTTAACTGATTTCAAGATCTTCTCTTTTGACAATTTAATCACGATATGCACCTTTCTGGCTGCCTTTGAACTGAACCTGTTTCATTGAATCTCTTGGATGTGTAGATTCATGTCTTTTATCAAATTTGGGAACTTTCTGTCCAATATCTTTCAAGTAGTTTTTCTATTCCTTTCTCCCATCTCTCTGAAGCTCCCACCATGCACATGCTAAGGACATCCCACAGGTCTCTGGGGCGGTTCCTTTTCCTTTGATCTCTTTTCTTTCTACCCTTTGGATTTGATTATTTCTATTGATATGACTTTAAGATGATTTATTCTTTCCTCTATCATAAATGTACGTTTGAGATCATCTAGTGTTAAAATTTTTGTTGCAATTTTTATTTTTTAAATTTTAGAATTTACCACTGCCATCACTTTCTCTATATTGATACTCCATGTTTGGTCATACGTAAGTCTTATGCTTTTCTTTAGTTCTTTGGACGTACTTAAAATTGTTAATCTAAAATATTTTCTAGTCAAATTCAACATCCAGGCGTTCTCAAGGATAGTTCCTATTGAGTTTTATTTTCCTTGTATGAATCATACTTTCTTGTTTCTGTTCACGTGTGATATTTGTTTGAGTGATGGACATTTAACGTAATGTAATGTGGCTACTCTGGGAACTAGAGCCTCTCACCTCCCAACCCAGGTTTATAGATGCTGTTTGTTCTTGTTGCTATTTGTTTATTAACATTCTGAATTATGTATTATTTGGTGTGTGTGGTCACTAAAGTCTTGGCTTGCTTAGCTTGATGGTCGGCTAGTGATTGATTGAGATTTCCTTAAATGCCCTCAATCAGTAAGTCCCCAGCTCGTGCCAAGGGGCTCTGCATAAGGAGGCATGCTTTTGATGCTTCAGCAGGCAGTTGACACCTCTGCCTTAGCCCTCATGTCCTTTATGTGCAGAGCCTTGAAATTGGCCAGAGGTGAGGACACTAAAGCCTTCTTGCATCTTTCCTGAGCTGCACACAACCCTGCACATGCACGTGACCTTCTAGATTCCTAGGAATATATCAGAACTTTTCATAGCACATCTCCTTTCCCAGTTTCTCCTTTTTTAAGATTTTTGGTCAGTTTCTTAGTTGCCTATGCTGTTATCACTGCCAAACAATTACCACTGTTCATTTTCCACAAATACCTTTTAGGGAAAAGTTGCTTACAATAATCCAGGTCCTGAGTGGGGCCAAATAATGACAAGTCCCGTGAATGGGGATTTTCCTCATTACAGAATCTTCAGGGAACTGCCAGGCAGGTCGGGTATCGACAGGTTTCTGGGAATGGGGGTGTCCATCTCTCCCTGTTAGCTGGTGTCTGCATGGTGCTGTGGTTTGAATGTCTCCTCCAAAACTCATATTGGAATTGAATTGCCATCAGATCAATATGAAGGCCACAGGAGCCTCACCCTCGTGAGTGGATCAATGCTGTTGGCCTGGGAGTAGGCTGCTTATTGTAAGAGCCAGCTCTCTGTCCCCTTGCTTTCCTCATCATGGGATTCCATGTTATAGGGCTGCAAGAGGGACCACACCAGATGCCAGCACCATGCCCTTAGACTTCCCAGTCCCCAGAACCCAGAGAAATATAACTATTCTTTATAAACTACCTAGTTTAGCCGGGTACTGTGGTGCATGCCTATAATCCCAGCATATCAAGAGGCTGAGGCAGGAGGATCACGAGTTCAAAGTCAGCCCCAGCAACTTAGTAAGGCCCTGAGCAACTCTGTGAGACTGTCTCTAAATAAGTTACAAAACAGGGCTGGGGATGTGACTCAGTGGTCGGGTGCCCCTGAGTTCAACCCCAGTACCCACCCACCCACCCCAAAATTACCCAGCCTGTGACATTTATCATTGTAGCAATTAAAAATCAAACTAAAACAGAGGGCCATGATGGTTGTGAGGGAGTTATTTTCAAAGATGATGTGGCACTGGAAAGAGGAGACAGAATAGGGCAAGCTAAAATGTCACAAAACTTTCCGTTCTTCCTGATCTTCAGCCATTTTTCTTGAATCAACGCTTCTCAGATTGCTGCAAACATTTGGCTCATTTTCAGGTTCTGAAACTATTAACTGTTTGGGCTATTCCTGATAAAGATTGTGTGTGTGCAGGGTGGCTTTCTGACTTTCCATACATCAATGACAACTTTTATTGAATTATTATCATTGCAGTCTAAAATATTTAAAATCTTTAGTTCCCATATGAAAAGTTTAGCTGCAGTCAGAGGATAGGATTTAGTGTGCATCATCTTTTAAATATCGACTCTGAGCATAGTCCCAGGAAACAGAAGGGTACTGCTCTGGCAGAGCCCACCCCCAGTCCTAGGGGTGTTTGGTCTGTGATGTGCCCCTTCAGTCCCCAGTGGCTGAGTGAACCGCCATCCACCCAAGCAGATTTGAAAGTGCAACATTCAAGTTAGTAGAAATCAAAAGGTAATTACTGAAATGCCAGCATTGATCAGTGTTTTGTGTTTGGGGAAAACATTTTCCTCCAGGCCATTAAATTCATGCTCCACTCTTGGACATTGAGATAATGATGACAAAACCACGTTCATGAATTTGAACTTGTCAGACCTTGGACAGGATTTCAAGTACAGTAAAAGTGTGTTTTTACTGAATCCAAGAGTCCTTTTCTCAAACCAACAAACAAACAAAAAAGGAAAAGGAAAAATCAGATGAAATTTGATGTTTCATGATTTCTGATATTTATTAAGGGAACCAAGTACATTCCGATTGGCTATCGACATGTAAAATCGGCCCTTGGTTAAGTTTCAGAAAATTTTCAGGCTAAAGTGTTAAAAGCAAGCCCTCCACACCATGGCCGCTTTGGAGGTAGAAGAGCCACATGAGTCATCTCACCTCTGGCCACACTGCTACCTTTCCGGCTTCTCCAACACAGGGCCCATTGTTGTTACCAAGTCTAATTGCTAGTCTGCTCCAGTAGAGCAAGAGAGTTTGTGTTGATGTTACAAAAACAGTTTATGCTACACAAGCTCTTTATTCATGTAATAATTACAGCGTATTTGTCATAAGCATTTCGCAAGTGTTCCCTTTGGATAATACTGGCAAGATTAAGTAATAGTTTCTCGCTAACACTATTGCTCAAGCACTTCAAACATGATGGCTTGAGATTGCACGTATCATGCCTACGTCTTTGGCTCCCAGCATCTTTGACCTTTTGCTTTTCCGACATATAATCTCACTGTGAGGCTGTGTCTATTGTTTTCTAACACAAATGCCAGGAACGACTTGAGCAAAATATTTGATTTCAGTGTTCGAGGGGTAGTTTTGTAATGTTTGAGAGTAAGATTCCAAGTCAGCCACACACTGCCAGAAGCCAGGGACTTCAAAGAGTCCTCCTTTTGGAACTCTGAAGGAACTGAAATCTCTGTTTCTCTATTACATCCAACTGAATCATTGGCCATACACGAGGGCTGGCAAGAAGCACGCGTCACAGGGTTCCAGTTCTGCCTTAGAAAAGGTCAGCAGGAGGCACCAACCCCGGCCTGCGTTATGCAGCCATGTGCTCGGGTCCCACAACCATGCTTTGGGGCACATTATGCAATGTTGCACCCTTGATGAATGGCTGCTTGCACAAGAAGTTTTTCATTACCCTGACTGCAAGAGTCCTGGAAATGATTAACTTCGTGACATAACTCTCATCACACAAATATGGAAGGTTCAAGCAGAGCTTCAAAATAAAGCGCTTCAGAAATAATGTGTTTTGGCTTCTTAACGTCTACACTATTAACAGCTGTTTTAGAACCACTGAGTGAGATTCACCTATTGATGATTTTTTTTCCCCAAGAGTGGGAGTTCCATCAGAGATGGGTTCTTGTGTGAACACTCTTCTGGTTTTACCTCCATATATTCTAGTTGGCTTTTGAAATCATGAGGTCTGTTTTATTGTGCTCCATCTAATAAGCTCAAGATCAAATAGACAAGGACTTTGATCAAGCAATTTTGGGGAGGCACAAAGATATGACTGGCTTACTCCCACGTACAATGGAAAGTTATAGGGATGATGCAATCGAGTCCAGATAACTAAAAATGTCCACGGAAATCCTGCATTTGGGTAGATTTTTTTCGAATCTCATTAAAGGAATGCAATGTACTGTGCTGGATTAGTCCCCTGTGGTTGACTGGCAGAAGCTCAACCAAAGTAGCTTAGGTGAAAGGAAATGTCACTGATTCTCAACCCACCGGAAGGACAGTGTCCAGGGACAGTGGAGCCAGGATCTCAGGCTCTAGGGACATCGTCCATCTGCATCACGTGTAGTCTCTGGTTTGTGGCTTTGCTGTCTGGGCCTGTCCCCGTACAGTGGCTTTACTCAGTGGCAGCTCCTACATGCCACCAGGAGCTGCTCCTACATACTTCCAGCTCAGTAGCTCCCAGGAGAGAACTCTGATGGCCTAGCCAAGATCCCAGGCCCTCCGGGTGGCCATGGCTGGGCATCATGTTTGGAGAATGGAGGGCTGCTGTCCTGGCCCAGAACATCACAGCCGCCAGAAAGGGCCAACCTTGACCCGATCCACTGGCCTCTCCCTGAGCAGCTGCTGTCCCACATACAGCCCTAATTGCCAGCACCCTGCTCAATAAGAGCTGACCCAAGGGCTCTGCCCAGCGACTGGGCCCCCCTCTGAGTCCAGATCCTGAGTTCTGGTGTCGATCTGAAGAAAACTACAGCCTCAGTGCACTGTGTGCCCAGTGAGGGAACACACCCATCAACCAATGGGGACGAGCACATTGAGAGCTCCAGGCCACACAGGGTCTCACGCCACAGGAAGGGACTTGGTGGGCAGTGGGGACTCGGACTCGCATGTGTTGACCCGTCCCCAGACAGTCACCTCTGCCCAGCTTCTTGCTGACTACTGTGTCCTGAAGGAATATTGGAGGGAACTTCCTGGCTGGGGTCTTCACCCCCTCGGGGCTCAGGCACCTCCTCATTTTCATTTACGCAGCTTTAGGGGGTCATGGACGATGTCATGGGCAAGAATCAACCTTGAACTCTGGCTCGGCTTCCCTCAGATGTAAGGCAGGGAGGGAGTCCATGGTCTAAGAACCAACAGCGTCAAATTACGTCAGGGGGTCTGGACTGTGTGGCGCTAAGGCCTGAGGCCATCTGCCTCTCCAGGGTGTGCTTCCAGATTCTGCTCTCCCTGGCGACCTGGGCTTCCTGGCATTTGCCAGGGAGCAGTGGGAAGGACGGGGCCTGATCGAGCCAGCTTCAGGGGCAGCTGGACCAGGGGTCTCAGATTCTCTGGGGAACTCTCTGGTTTCCCTCTTCCCTGCCATCTTGCTTCCCGGCAGGAGAGGAGCTCCTGGTTCTCACCTCCCTTCTGGGAAGGACGCAGCCCCTGGTTGGGGGCAGGTGTGGGAATGGGCAGCCCTCATCCTGGAGCCACGTGGACAAGGCAGGAGATGCCCACCATGCTTGGCTTTTCATGCCAGCATCTGGCCTCTGGGGTGTGGTCGGGCCTGTCCATGTTCTTGTATATCTTGGTTGAAGGCATTTCTTTGTTCCCCTCTGCTCTCTCTCTTTTTTTTAATACTTATTTTTTAGTTGAAGTTGGACACCATACCTTGCTTTTATGTATTTATTTTTCTGTGGTGCTGAGGATTGAACCCAGGGCCTCACCCAGGCTAGGCAAGTGCTGTACCACTCAGCCACGACCCCAGCCCCCCCTCTGCTCTTACAGTGTGACCAGAACCCCCAGGGCATGACTTGTGAACCCCAGAGAAGCACTCTGCTATTTGTCATTGTCTCCATTGCCACCAACAGAGTGAGTAGGCACAGCACAGATGCACCACTACTTTCCCCATGCTGGAGAGACTGTCCAGTTCAACAAAGTGCCGTTCCACACGAAGACCTCCTTTAGCTCAGACTGGTCATTTGTCATTCAACGTGTTTTTGCAGGGGACAGTCACTGTGTACTTCCTCTCATGTTGGGCTCCTGAAAGTATTTTCAGGTTCTTCCTCAGTAGAGTGGGAACCGTGGTACTCAGGCTTTGGGGGCCATTCTGCAGAGACATCAGGCAGCACAGAGGACTTTTCCCAGATAGTAGCCAGGCTCCTACCTACAACTTCTCATGGTGAGAACTTGGGGTCTTCTTTCTTCTGGACAATTCACTTGACACTGAAGCCACTAGGATGAAATTGCCTGCAGTGTGGCCACAGGCTCTTGTGAGGAAGAAAAACAAAAGATAAAGGAAAAAAAGAAGGAGGAAGTGGGAATTTACCCAACTTCCCCTTCCAAAGCCCTTGACTCGATTCTTTCCTTCTAAGAACAGGCTTTGCAATCACCTGGCTTTCTTGGTACTTCTGATTGCTTTCTGTGGCTGGCAGTTGCAGGCAGGTTGGTGAATGGAGAAGTGGTTGGTAGAGTGACATTCAGACCCTGGCAGCTGGCTTTCTGCCCCCTACCCCCACCCCAGAGAGCTTTCTCAGGGTAAGTGCTTGCAAACCCAGGACTTCTTTGTCCCTGGTTCCTTTCCTACCTACGGGCTTCTTTGAAAGCCCATAAAATGGGCTGGGCACAGTGGCACATGCCTGTAATCTCAGTGACTCAGGAGTCTGAGGCAGGCAGAGGGGGAGTTCAAAGCCAGTCTCAGCAAAAGTGAGGTGCTAAGTAATTCTGTGAGACCCTGTCTCTAAATAAAATACAAAATAGGGCTGGGGCTGGGGCTCAGTGGTGAAGCACTCCTGGGTTCAACCCCTGGCACCAAAGGGAAAAAACAAACAAACACTAAAACGGTTCAGCACTGACTTTGGAGCCATTCTTGGGGAAGCGGTGCAGCCCAGCAGCGGAGCAAAGATAGCAGGTCCTCGGTGGCCACAGGCTGCCTACATGCAAGCAGCTCTGAAAGGCCAGGGTGACGAAATGCAGAGCTACTTCCTGGAATGCAGATAAGAAGCTACTTGCTATGCTGAGTTTCAGATGAACTCCACTGTGGCTTATAAAATCCTGTGTCATAATTTCACTTGGGATCATTTCTGGTGCTGCCTTACTCAACAAGCACTCCTTGTTGTATCTGGGGTGTGTGTGTATGAGAGAGATTTCCTTTTGGTCATTGTTTTGGTCCCAAACCCCAAATAGTGCAAGCTAGGAGGCTCCCTTTCTGTGCCTCTTGGGGGGGGGGGTCTCTCAGCCTCATGGACACAGAGTTCTCCTGGGAAACCACCAGGGTCCCTACATGATGCCTTAAGGGTCCCCAGGAACCCCTTCCAAGTCCTTGTTGGCCGAAGAGGAGGTGTTTATTATTTGGGTGGTAAAGTGTTTAATGCCTGTTCCAGCAATTCAATCTACACTTTTCCTCGCAGAATGCTTTGGACCTGTAAGAGTAAATTGGTATTTAAAGATCCAGGCTATTCAAGAGGGTGGAGTGAGCTAAGTTTAGTGGAAGCTAAAAATAACCTGGAGCTGTGGCAGAGGGTCAGGTCCAGGGGCAGTGGGACCCCCCCACCTCCACCCCTCCCTGCACTGTCCCCCACCCCGCCCCTGCCAGGCTCTTGGAGGGGCAGCATGTGACTCTGAGCTACGCGTCACGTCATTTCCAAGCCAGTTACTCATAGGTCAGCTTTCCATCCTCCTGCTGTGTCTCAGGCACCAACTGTATTTCCATAGAAAAGCATGAGTCACTAGAAGCCACAGAGGGACGGAGGGGCCACCATCAACCGGAAAAAAGAGGGGGGGGGTGACAGGGTCCTTTTATAGCTTTCTGAGTAGGCTTTCTTTTCCATGGGTTAATTTTTATGTTAACAACCCAGATAAGGTTGGATGGCCTTTTTATTAGAAACCTATTTAAATACAAGGGATTATTTGAACTGCTTTTTTAAAAGCCAAGGGCATTTTTGTGTGTGCCCTTGACTCTCCGTTTATAAATAGCACGTATTAATAGTTGTTTAATGGATATTTAAAACGCCCGTGACTGCTCTTAGTGCATTCCCTAAACACCACTTCTACAGACACAAGCCCCCACTTTGTTCCCAGTCCCTGGGGGCTACGGCCTTGTGATGGGTCAGGTATGTGGCCCCAGACCCTGTGAGACTAAGCCCAGCACTCAGAAACAGATGGTGATTTTTCAAACCAAAGCTATTCTGGTGTACTGACTTTAGGAAAAAGGTCTAAAAATAGTCTTGAATGAGCATAACCTGCAAAAATAAGTTGTCAGCTTCTTTTTTACTCCTGCTGGGTTGAAAAACAAAGCTGTCAGCAATATCTGTTGGTTGAGGGATTTGTATACTTTCTTATTTTAGAGAAAGTGTGTCATTGAGTTCCCCTATATCTTGAAGTGTCAACAAATGGCCCTCTGTGGTTCTAGAGACTTCCAGATGGCTGAGACCTGCCCCTGTCCACATCGGGGAGCAACTGTTTGCCCCTCTGGGCCAGCAGAGCTGAGACAGGTGAGCTCCTCCGGACCCAGATCTGACTAGGGAGACCAGACCCCTGGGCCTGTTACAGGGTGCAGGGGAGAGGCCAGGCCTGGGAGCATCTTTCAGGATTGTGGTGGGAGATACAGTGGCATTGAGCTCAGGGGAACCTTACTGGATGGGATGGGCGCTCAGGGGAGCTCAGTACCTGGTGCTGACTTGGGCGGCAGTAGCCCAGAGTGCCGGGTTTTGAGAAAATACGTGAAAACTCAGCCTCCCCCTGCTCCCTCTCCACCTCCTTCTCCTCCGCCCCATCTCTTCCTCCTCTTCTTTCTTCTTCCTAATTCTCCACCCCTCCATTACCACCCTGTACTGAAGATTGAACTCAGGGGCTTTCTACTCCAGAGCTTTCTACCCCAGCCCCTTTTAATTTTTATTTTGAGATAGGGTCTAGCTAAGTTGCTGAGGCTTGTGATCCTCCTGCCTCGGCCTCCTGAGTTGCTGGGATTACAGGCATGGGGCACCACGCCAGGTGTGCTCCGGCTTCTGTACCAGGTAGGCAGCCTCCTGCATCCGAGGGCTCCACATCTAAGGATTCAGCCAATTTTGGATTGAAATTATTTAATACAAAAAAAAAAAAAACCCAAACAATGACACCTGTACTAAACACGTGTAGATTTTTTTCTTGTCATTTCTCTCTAAACAATTTGGTATAACAATGATTTGATAGCATTTACATTGTCCTGAGTGTTCTAAGCAATCTAGACATGATGTAAAGCATAGGAAAGGATATGCGTAGGTTATGAAAATACTACATTATTTCTTTTAAGGGACTTGAGTGTCTGTGGACTTGGCATCTCAGGGGAGTCCTGGAGTCACTTCCCTAGGACATTGAGGCATGACAATCTGATGTAGGCTTTGTGGCAGGAAGCAGTGTGTAGCAGGAACAGCAGCCTGATGATGGGTCAAGAGCCTTTTCTATAAAATGATTCTGCATGGAAAGAGGTGGCTGGAAACCGAAAGAGAAGTTGGAGAGGGAGCAGAGCTCTTGGCTCGTGTGGAGAGGGGCTCTCTTGAACACGGATCGTGTTTCTGAGTGAAGAGCAGAGGGCAGAGCGGCCCCCAGACTCGGGCCCCTGTGAAGGTCACACCGCAACACTGGAGACTGGAGCCAGCTCTTGTGCTGCCCGTCTGCTCCCCGCTCTCCTGGCTCCAGCTGGTTCTGGTGGTCAAGGTGCAGGAGCTGGCCCTGTCCCACATAAGCGGGAAGTGACTCCAGCTGTATTAACTCAGGAGCACCAAAGCTGACATAGGCACCTGCTCCTAGAGTCCCCTCCTCACCCTCACATGCACCTAAGCACGGCCCCCCAACTGCAGGCAGCTCCTTGTGACCATTGGCCAATAGAACGTGGGATTCCGCTGCTTAGCAACTTTCTCTCTTGCCCTTTGGCCCTGTTTCTCCCCTCCTACGCCTACCCCATAACACACCTGGGTAGCGCGCGTGCACACACACACACACACACACACACACACACACACAGAGGAGGAAAGTGATTTCTCCTGGCTTAAGGGAGGTAGCATATCTGAAGACAGAAAGGAAGAGGATGGGGAGTGTCACCTGAGAGCCATATTGGGCCAGCCCGGGTCTCAGAGGAACTCAAGCTGTCTCTAGAACCACCAGCCCCGCTCTGTCAAGTCACCCGAGAGATGCATGGCAGAGGGGATGGTGAGGGCCTGGCACGTGCCCTGGGTGACTCTCAGACCTGGAAAGAAAGTGTTGGCAGCTCTTGCTTTCTCAGTCCCGTGGGAGACTGGCCAGTCATGGAAAGATCTCAGGTTAGCCTGCGAATTGATGTGATTTGGCCCTTTGTAAAGAGGTGCAAAGAGGAGAGAGGAAGATCCATCACCCCGAGAACTTCTCCAAGGCTGAGCCGGGACTGAAGTCTGCAGGCCTCTCCCCACTCCACCCTGGGCGTGTACTTTGCAAAAGGTGGGTGTCAGTTGCGACTGCCAAGGAGAGGGGCCAAGGTTCTTGAGACACCAAGGTGTGCTCGGACAGGCCTGCTTCTGGCAGTGGCCCTGAGGGAGATAATGGTGACCTGAGTGTCACTGAACCATCAGGACAAGTCTAGCGGCCCTTTCTTTCAGGCCCAAAGCACACCACCATAGTGATTGGGATCTAGAATGTCCCCCAAAGGCTTGTTCCCTGGTACAGCCATGATCAGAGGTGAGACTTTGGGAAACGATTGGACCATGAAGGCTCTGAGCTCATTGATGGAAGATCCATTGAGGGGTTCATATTTGACACCATCATAGGGAGGTGTCAGGCCCAGATGGAGGAAGGTCACTGACGTGAGCCCTGGCAGGGTCTATCTTCTCTCTGACCCTTCTCTGCTCTCTGTCTTTGCTGACCAGCCACCCGAGGCGAGTGGCTTTCCTCCACTGTGCCCTTCTGTCCTGGAGCCTGCCGGCCGTGGACTGAAATACACTTTTCCTCCTCCAAGTGGTTTTTCTCAGGGATTCATCACAGTGACAAAAAAAGCTGTCGAATGCCATCACAGAAGCAAAGGTTTTAAACTGTTTCCAAATAATTAAAAACGCCACCATGCACAAGTCTAGATCCCACATGTATCATATTTAGAGGAAATGAAATTTTAAAAAGGAATACATAAAGGCCATAGTTCTTAGGAAGTGAAATGGAATAGACCCATGACGTTTCGACGGTTTTGATCCCTGGAGAGAATGACTGTCTTGGTGTGGGCAAGGCAGACTGACCCGTGAGCTGCTTCCTGGGGTCCAGGCCATGCCACATCTCAGCTCACCCGCCTGAGTCCGGGACCGGGGACTGGTACCTGTCTCCAGGGAGGAGTGTGATTCTTATGAGAAAGTCCGGCAATGGAGAGGGGCAGGGGGGCAGGGGGAGCAACACTCATGCTGTGGCTCCAGTGTGGTCTGTGTGTCCCCAGGGTCTGTGTGTGGGAAGGGTGGCCAGTGAGGAGGGGAGACCTTTAGGAGGTGGGCCTAGTGGGAGAGGGCTGGGTCCCTGGAGGCAGCCCCTAGAGAGGGGTTAAGGACCCGAGTGTGTTCTTGAAGAGCAGATTATAAGGTCAAACCTGTCACGTCTTTCTGAATGAGCCCTCAGGTCTGCGTGCCTGCCATGATGCCATCCACCACGAGGCAATGCAGACGGGGATCCCTCACTCCACCTGCACCCTCCTGTTTAGACTTTCAGCCTTTAAAACAGTCACCTAAATAAACCCAGAAAACATTGAAATATTAAAACACCCAATCTTAGGTATTTTGCTGTAGCAAAACTACTACAGGTGAGTTGAATGCGTTGTCACCATAGGGAGTACATCAGCCACTTCACGTACTCCATGAGGAGTGTGTGTACCTGTTTCTCTGGGAGCCTGGAATCACAGGGGGGACCTCAGGGCACTTCAGTTATTGCTGTGTCACAAACCGTCCCCCAATTTGATGCTTAAACCACACAATGTTTCCTTCCTGACGAGGTGGTGGATGAGAATTTGAACAGGGCTCAGCTGGGCAGTTGTTGTCCCTTGGAGTCAGTCGGGGTTGCTCTGTGGCCACATTCAGCCCAGAGCTCACCCTGGCCAGAGTGTCCCAGCCAGCCTCCCTTCCTCCAGGGTGTCCTGCCATGTGGCCTGGATGTCCTTGCAATATGTTGGCCGAAGGGCAGAGAGAGCAGGTGCTAGGCTTCAGGGCACGGAATGGGACAGGCGTGGACAAGGCGTAGCTCATGCCTGACGTTTAATAAACATCCCTCACAGGTTGCTGGCACACTGGGTCCCTTTTTGTCATTCGATGTACCCACCCTGTCCCAGGAAGCAGGTACTAGCCCCAGGTGGCCAAGATGAGGAAGGAAGAACCATGCAGGAAGTGGGCAGTGGGCATGGCCAGACATCAGCAGCCCCTCCCCACACGCATAAGAGGGCCGGAGCCCAGCTGAGAGCGCTGCACAGCCATTCCTGGCCCCTGATCCCTGGACAGGCAGGCTGAATGGCCTGTGCCGCCTGGTGTGGCCCCGGGTCAGGCAGCCCAGCCTGGGCCCCGTGGTCCCCGGGGCTTTGTCGACTGGGGTCCCGTGGACGTCCTGAGCCTGTCTGGACTACAGAGAAGGCATGGCCCCCGAGTTCAGGGACTTATCATGCAGGTGCCCTGGTGCTCGTGGGCCTCGCCCCTGCTCCTGAGCACCCGAGGCTTCTGCCCTCTGGCCCTTCCCGTCCCCAGATACCTCTCTTTCTGGGCAGAATAGTTACTTTCTCCTCCTGTTGGTTGCCTGAAGACTGATAGAGTCCATGCCACCCTGCCTGGGGAGCCCCTGGGACTTCCCCTCCTTCTTAGGGTTTATTGAGGCACTTCCTGGATAAAGGCCATTCTTCCCTGAGGGCCCTTGGTGGCTACCTGGTGATGTCACACGCCGTTCAACCAGGTGCCGGGGTGGAGGGCATACCCAGGACCCCTCACCCCAGCAGTGGCTCCCTGGAAGAAGCGGATCTGCTTTGGTAGCAGGAACTGAACCCAGGGCACTTAACCACGGCACTACCTCCCTAGTCCTTTTTATTCCTTCTTTCTTTATTTATTTATTTTGGCACCAGGGATTGAACTCAGGGACTCTAGACCCTCAGCTACCTCCCCAGCCCTATTTTGTATTTTCTTTAGAGACAGAGTCTCATCGAGTTGCTTAGCGCCTTGCCATTGCTGAGGCTGACTTTGAACTCCATCATCCTCCTGTCTCAGCCTCCCAAGGAGCTGGGATTACAGGCGTGTAAAACCACACCAGGTGTATGGGTATATTTTTAAATTTCCCATTATTGTCATGGTTCAGCCATTGACCGTGACATGGCAAGAGTCATTGATTTCGTGAATGAAAACGTGTTTGAATTTCCATCAACTAACACTTTTAAACTTCACAGAAAGTTCAAAGTGCTAGGTTCGGTTCCCAGAGCATGAACGTCCTATCTCTAGCCTGTAACAAAGGAGCCAGGTTCCCTAGGGTGGGAAAATGTGCATCTAGCTGGGCATGGTGGCCAGCAGCCACAGTCCCCACTCCTCGGGCGGCTGAGGCCAGGGCCAGGAGTTCCAGGCCAACCTGGGCTCCAGAGCAAGACCCCGGCTCAAAAGTATATTTACTTTTGAGATCAAATAAATACAATAGATCAAATAAATACAATTTCTTTCTGTATCTGAGACGAACATTTTAGACTTCTCTAATTATCTGATGAACAATTTGAGACTGAAAGCCTGGACAGGAGGATGTTGTGTTCTAACCTCAGACACCGCGGACTTGCGGGGGAGCGTGAGATTCGAGCAGCTGTCTGTGCCCACTGTACTTGAATTTGGCTGCGATACAAGTAGTAGCACTTTGGCATTCATCGTATATTGTGGGAATCATGCAGAATATGTTTGCATTCTTATTTTGGTAGCAGAAGAGAAAATAGAAATCCAAACGCTGGGTGGGGGATGGGGCCAGGGCACAGGTGAATGGAATTCTCAGAGCTTCGTGCTCCAGGTGGAAAACTGAAGTCAGGAAAGCAGACAGATCTCTCTTTCTTTCCCCCTGATTAATGGCAGGTTGTAACTTCAGGGTGTGGGCTGGGTGTAGGCCTTTTATTTTTTATGTTTGACAGTTCTGCCCCCCCCCCGGGGGTTTCGTCACGATCTCAGGTGCGCGCTGTAATCCTGTGAAAGGAACACACCAGGTTGTGTAACTCCGTGTTGTCACACGGGCTGCGCCTCTCACCCAGCCCACTCGCACCACCCCATCCGGGAGCAGAAACCCCACAGTGCCATCTCATCCTTGAGGTAATGACCTTAAAGTAAAAGGCACACTCACACAAAAGAGAGTAACCTCCCCCACACACACACCACCACAGTGTCCCCTCACTTAGAAGGCCTCGTGGCCTGTCCTGCCACCTTTTCTAGTTTGGACACCATCACAGAGCAGAACGGTATGGCACTGGGTTTGGGGCACAGCTGTTTGGCTGCAGAATTCATCTGAGCTGCTTCACTTGGTCTCTCCATGCCTCGGTTTTAGGATCTATGAAATGGATCAACAATGGGAAGCCACTTGACGGGATTGTTACAGGGATTAAAAACCTTGATATATGTAAAGTGCTTAGAACTACCCAGCTGGACCTGTGTCTGTCATCCCAGCTACTCCAGAGGCTGAGGCAGGGAGAATCCCAAGTTCAAGGCCAGCCTGGTCAACTTGGTGAGAACCTGTCTCCAAGTAAAAAGGCTGGGGCTGTTAGCTCAGTGGCAGAAAGCTTGCCTACTATGCTTGAGGCCTGGGTTCAATCCCAGCTCCACAAAACACTCACCTACATACATGAATGTCCACATTGAACTGCTCAGGTGCAGCTCAGTTCTGTTAGTTATCACCATGACCATGACTATTCCTGACTTCTTCCCATGTTTATAAAAGCAGATGCATGTGAACACACATACTCTGACAAGTCCTTGCATATTTACACACACATACGTGCACACATGTGTGCATACAAACACACACACATGCCTGTGACACACACTTTTTTCCTCACAATGGTGTCTGTGATATGATGTCACCACATTCTGCAGAGAGGTCTACCCTTGGGCCTGGGTCTCAGGACATGTCAGGAACATGTCTCCTCAGTCAGTGGCCACACACCTTCCCCTGGGACTATCTGTGTCACCTGCTCTTCGTCCGTTGGACATTGATGTTGTTCTGAGGTGTGGCTGCTGCACTCTTTCTGCTGTGGACTGGTGCTGGGTTGGGGATACACAGCCCTAACTCTCTCGGATACCATCGAATTCCTCTCCAGAGTTCATGCCGACTTGCAATCCTGCCGAGGGCACCTCCCTCCCCACAGCCCAGGCCAGGAGTGGAAGTCTACCCATCTGATCACTGAGACAGACTCTCGTTTCAATTTGGGTTTTGGTAATTACCATTTAGTCAAGCCTTCTTGTTTATCTTACGCAGTGTACAAGCTCCAAACTGCCTTCGCAGTTTGTTTCATAGCTGAATCTCTTTTGTACAAACCAAAAACGTGTGAAGACAACCCACAGAGTACTTAGACCCATGATTTACCAAATTAGCACTCTTAGATAAACAAGAGTTTTTAGCATTGTCATCCTTAATATTGTTTTAAGTTACAATTCTCTTTGGATGCTCAGGATCAAAATCAGGGTCTTCGGCTGCTAGTCAAGGGCTCTAGTGCTGGGCTGTACTCCGAACTCCTCAAATTGTAATATTTTCAGTGTCCATCCAACAAACCAAATAATTAAACATGAACACAATTATTCCAAAACCGTTTACAGAGTACTTATCTGTGTCAGGTTCAAAATGTTTTCAGGCAGTGAATCAAGCTTCCTACAGGGGAAGCTGAACTCTGGGCCCATTGAGACCAGCCCTGCACCTACACTAGGACTGTCTCTCGTGTCTCTGCTTCTTATACAAGTTGGTGAGGGGCTGGCCCTTATTTTCTCAGTCCCTATTTGAAATATACCAAGAAAGTACTTTGGTGGCTCCTCCTTGGCTGAGACTCTTCCCTCTGAGCCAAGCAGCTGGACAAGGCAGGTGGCAGCTGCCACTGGGCCAGGGCATGAACTAGCCATTGCTGGCATGGTTGGGCCAGTACCTGGCAGTTCTGCTGAACAGCATGACAGGATAAGGTTCATAGGTCCCCAGATCCTCAGGAGACTTCCACTGAAAACAGTCCCAAGCCAGGGGTGTTCACAGCCCCCAGCACTGCCATGGTCATCCAGAGGCTTCCGGCCTGGCCCTGGCAGCTGCCCACACCTGTGCTGCCTGTTGATTTTCTGCCCTGCTGTGTGGCTTCTCTTAGCTGTTACCTCCTTTCCCAAATCCACCCAACTCATAGATTTCTCTTGCCAAACCACAGACAAGATGCACAGCTCCTTCCCTAGAAAACACTCATGACTTCCAAGCCAGACTTGACTGGCCACAGGCTGAGCTTATCATGACATCAGACATGTCCTTGAAATGCACAGGGGTTTTGAATGTGCAACAGTGAGGGAGAGTAGGGTTTGGTGCATTTCGGAGCCAGGTAGCCAGTGTGCAGGCTGTGTTCGTGGTAGAGCACAACCTCTGTGGAAACAGAAAGATGAACCCATCTCCAGCAAGGTGGTGATCCCAGGGCACTGGGGCACCCGCCAGCTTGCTGTAGAGATTGCAAAAGAGAAAGAGCACATCATTTCCAGTTCGCATCTGTAGATAACCACATGTTAAGCTTGGAGCTGACTCACAAAAACAAAGAAAATTTCAAGCGCTCTTGTAAGATCTGAGCTGAGATGAATCTTTGCACTCAGCATGGCTGCCCGCCAAAGCAGTGGTGCCGGTGAGCCCCATGGCAGGCCGCATTGGTGGCTGTGAGGAGTTCTCTACTCAGCAGGAAAATTAAAACCCAGCCTTTGTGTGGTCGGAGCTTCCTGCCTCCTTGATCCTCTTCCTGCCTCTTCCTGGGTCCACAAATGATCTCACCTGTGGAGCTGATGGTCCTGATACACCCCTGGTTTTGTCATCTCCTGGCACAATGACCCAACACCCAATGGAAGGTGAGAGCAAACCTATTTTCACTTCAACCAAGAAGCTGATACTGTTAAATATCACTGATGGCCATGGCTGGGTGTGGTGGTGGGCACCTGTAGTCTCAGCCACTTGGGGGACAGAGGCAGGAGGACCATTTGAGCTCAGGAGTGCATGGCCAGCCTAGGCCACACAGATGGATCCTGTATCAAAAAATAGAAAAGAGCCAGCAGCTCAGGAGGCAGAGACAGGAGATGAGCCTCTGTAAAAATGTAACTCAGTGAGACCCTGCCCCTAAATAAAATACAAAATAGGTCTGGGGAGGTGCCTTAGTGGTCGAGTGCTCCCGAATTCAGTCCCCAGTAGCCCCCCCCAAAAAAGAACAATAATGAAAAATAACCACTCGTGGAATCAGCAACTTTTGGAGTTGCTATTCTAGAACTGTGTGTCACAATCAATCTTTGGGAAGCACCGTTTTTTTTCCCCCAATCTGTCTTGGACCAGTGCTTTTGTTAAACACAACAGACAAGGATTACTAAGATGTGGTCACCCTCTTTGATGTTGCAAAATATCCAATTGCTATAAAACACTTCTCTCAATTTTCTTGTCACAGAGCAGAAATGGGCTGTTTGCAGGTGGCCTGGTCAGTGGCCGGTCAGTCGCCCACACTGGGATAGGACTGGGTAGCCGTGCACAGAAATTTTCCAGGCTTATTTCTATTTCAGACATGAACACTCTTTTTATTGTTCTTATTAAGCTCCAGGGCTGTGCATTTCGGAGCCAGGTAGCCAGTGTGCAGGCTGTGTTCGTGGTAGAGCACAACCTCTGTGGAAACAGAAAGATGAACCCATCTCCAGCAAGGTGGTGATCCCAGGGCACTGGGGCGCCCGCCAGCTTGCTGTAGAGATTGCAAAAGAGAAAGAGCACATCATTTCCAGTTCGCATCTGTAGATAACCACATGTTAAGCTTGGAGCTGACTCACAAAAACAAAGAAAATTTCAAGCGCTCTTGTAAGATCTGAGCTGAGATGAATCTTTGCACTCAGCATGGCTGCCCGCCAAAGCAGTGGTGCCGGTGAGCCCCATGGCAGGGCAGCCAGAAAGTCCTTCATCAGACCGTGCATCCTGATTTTCATCTCCTACTAACTGTGTGTGTGTGTGTGTGTGTGTGTATGTGTGTGTAAGTCGGTGTTGGTTCTTGGGCATGATGGAGAGCTTGGTATGTTCATATGATCCAAGTCCTGGAACTGGTTTTGATTCTTCCAGTAATATGCTGATTTTTTTTCTTTGTCTTTTTTTGCTCAAGTTGTTGGAGATGGAACCCAGGGTGTCACCCATGCTAGGCAAGTGCTCTGCCACTGAGCCACACCCCCAGCCCCCAACGCCCATTCTCAATCATTAGATGAAGAGGTTCTCACATCGCTATCGCAGATATTCTGAGAAGGAAGGTCCCTCCGCTCTGCGGTGGAAACCACATGAAGAGCCTCTTCCAAAATAGAAACTGCAGGGCCTACTTCAAAGAATTCCCATGCACACATTTATAAAATTCTGCAGAGCACACAGTTAAAAGGAGCGTGGGACCATCTTCCTCCTTGCTGCTTTTCTCTATCATTCTGCTCTGAATCCCTTCCCACCACATGCAGCTTCTCAAATGTTCTAGTTACTACGTTTGAATTTCTGTTAAGCCAATAATTTGGTTTTCTATGTTCCCTCGCCCATATTTTTTTTCTTAAAAAATAAAATAAAAGCAATGCATTACCAAATATGACAAGCTCCTAAAATACACCATGGAATGCAGTTTAACGAGATTCAGTCACTGACATCAGCGAGCCATCTCTGTGATGATGGAGCTGGCATAGACACTGAGACTCTCATGAGACCATGAACTCGTTCATTTGAATGCTTTGACCAAGATCTCTCTTTTTCTCTGGTAATGTTCTGTAATGTCTTGGAGTGAGGTTAGGCCTGTCCCATAAAACACTAGGAGGTGTTCCCTCCTCTGTTTCCCGGAACAGTTTGTATACCATCAGTTTTATCATTTCTTTTAACATTTGATGAAAATCTTGCGAAACCATCTGGGCCCAGAGTTCCCTTGGGGGGGAAGGTTTATGACAACAAGCTCGATTTCTTTCATGAACACAGGGCTCTTCAGATTTTCCTCTTCATCTCGTGTAAACTTTGGCCAATATACTTGTCAGGGAATTTCTTGATTTCATCCATTTGCCAAAATGATTGGCATCCAGTTACAAAATTACCTTGTGATTCTTTTAAGATCTACGATCTCTGAAGCAATAACCAGGCTTTCATTGCAGATACTTGTGATTTGTCTTTTGTTTCCATTTTTCTTCTTTAGTTAGTTTTGAATTTATCTATTATCTTGTTTTTAAAACACTGGGTTTAGCTTTGTCTTTTTTTTCCTAATGTTTGTTTTCTGTTTTGTTGGTTTGTGTTCTTCCATTTTGGTTTTAGTTTGTGTTTAGACTCTTGAGGTGGAGTCTTAGGTTCTTGATCTTAGACATTTCCTCTTTTCTACTGTAAGTCTCTGAAAGCGTGAATTTCCCTCCTCGTACTGCTCTACATGATTCCCATACATTTCTCTGTGTTTTGTTTCTGTTCTTAGTCAATTTGAAATAGTCTCTAAATTCTTTGTGATTGATTTTTTGAAACCTGGGTTATTTGGCAGCACGCTGCTTTACTGTCCTACATGGGGATGGGGGGAGTTCCTGGATATGTTATTGATTTCTAATTTAATTCTGTTGTGGTCAGAGAACCGATTCTGTGTGATTTCAGATATTTTTAAAAAGTTCGAGGAATCATACTAAGACCCAGCGCATAATCTGTCTTAGTGAATTTTCTACGTGGACTTGGAAAGGAGGAGCAGTTAGATGCAAATGTGCGGTGCTGATACTCAGCTCCTGTGTCTCCTGACACTTTTTCTAGTTAATCGATATGTGGTTGAGAGAGAAGGGTTAAATCTCACTCTGACTGAGGAATTGTTTCTTTCTCCAATAAACTAAACAAAGAACGAGATTTCTTCCACGGGATAAATGGCATCTGTGAAAAACCTAGAGCCAACCTGGTACTTACTCTCGAAACATCAAGTACTTTCTACGATCAAGAAAAAGATAAGGATTCTACCCCCCCCACACACACACACACTCGCTCTCTCTCTCTCATCACTTTTAGTCAACACCATTCTGAGAACCTCACTGGGGCAATAAAACAAGAAAAAGATGTAAAAGGGATAAATATTGGTGGGGAAAAAAGTAAAATT